>NW_019740656.1:1767405-1841169 GCF_002891405.2 Cryptotermes secundus | reverse complement strand
CAGGAGAACCAGAAGACCTCGGAGAAACCCCGCCCCAGCGCCCCTCTGTCCACCACAAATCCCACTTGATCAGACTCGGTGGGAAGCCAGCGACTAACCGCTTGAGCTATGGCGCGGCCAACTTGTTTTAAGTACTTTAAACCATCTCTAACTGTGATCAGTAGGGAGAAAGTGTAGTATGAGTTGGTGAAAAATCCTAATTGTAGAACTTAACCGTATGTAAACATTTTCGAGACGTATTTCGTCTTAAAAACGGAAAAAATTATTTTTTTTATCATTACATAGATACTGTATGTGTATTTTGGTAGTTATAGTATCATTCGACGGTAAATAAGAAATTATGTCATTAAATTATTGTTGCGGGAAATTTCCGTCGTGCGTAAATAAAAGACAGCGGCCCTAATTACAAAGGGTCCGACTGAGTGAAGTTTTACTGTACATGAATAAACTTTAATATAACACACGCAGTCACAGGAGCAAGAAACAACACAAAGCACAATAATACACGATAGTGAAAGAGTGCTCCAACAGAAAAGGATAGATGTGACTCGCGTAGTGAGATACGACGTAGGGAAGAAAAAAAATCCTGAACAATTTTAATATTTTTAACATTTAACATTTATCAGTATATATGATAAATATATATTTTAGTTATTTTTATATGAAGACAAGGCATGCAATGAACTAGTTTAGCGTAAATTGAATAAGCACCTGAAGATGGCACTTTTGTGCCGAAACGTGTAGTGCGAATGAGAGGAGGAGATAGATGAGTGTATGCACTGGAAGACGGTTGAAATAAATCATGGACTTTAATTTCTTAATTTAATTGTTAATCTGGGGGCACGCGGTGGCGTAGTTGGTTGAGGCACTATGCTACAAGTCGGAAGGTTCTATTGTCGATGAGACCATTGGATTTTTCAATTGACTTAACCCTTCCAGCCGCACTGTGGCCCTCGGGTCGTCTCAGATTCTAACAGAAATGAGTACCAAGAATCTTCCTAGGGGATAAAAGGCCTGCCGGCGCGTAAGGCTGACAACATTACCGGAATCTGCGAGTCGATTGTCTAGAAAATGTGGGAGCCTCGACGTCTCACAATCCTATGAGCCTCCACGCCTTATGTCAGGGGTAGCTTTGCCTTTCTTACCTTCAAGTGTTTTTCCTTCTTTTAAATTTTGGTTAGTGCTTACTGTAATAGTGACAAGGCATGAAAGTATTTCCCCACTCGAAGGAAGGCACAGCAGATTCTTCTGTATTGGGCAGTGGTTACTGAGTAATGGTTGTTAATGTGGAAAACAAGGATAAACATCTGTTGTTTATCTTGCGTGAAATGTGGCCTCATATCCGACCTATATCATAAAGGCCACATAGCCGTAATATTATTAGTTCGTACGTTCAGAATCCTCCCCAGTTGAGCCCCGCCCATGAGGGATCTCTCAGGTGCTTCAACACCCCAGATCTCTGTAACTAAAATATGTTTGTGGCTTATGCCTCCAGGTAGGATCTGTGACCATGGTGACCTCTGCCGGCCTCACCAATCTATGCAGGTTTATTTCAAACTGTTATTCTGGACTATCCAACGTCCGAGTTTATTAAAATCCCTTACGTTTTGAAAATTGCTTTCATTTCCGTCTTCATGTCAACAATATACGAAAGAAAACAGACTCTATTCGACCTCGGGGGTAAAGCTTTCGGGGCGTGTGGCTGATCACTCGTTTCCATCTAATGCCGAGGTTAAGAATGCGTGGAGCTATACCTCCACTCCATATGTGTAAATGGCTTGGTGCTTAATTAAACAGTGGAATTACTTTACATTGCCTTTGATTTGGAGCACGAGGTAGCGTAGTTGGTTGAGTCATTATGTTATGGGCCGGAAGGTCACGGGTTGGACTCCCGATGAGGTCATTGGATTTTTCAATTGACCTAAACCTTCCAGCCGCACTATGGCCCTGGGGTCGACTGAGCCTCTAACAGAAATGATTACCAGGAATCTTCCTGGGGAGTAAAGCGCGGCCGGCGCGTAAGGCTGACAACCTCGCCACCATCTGTGACCAGATTGTTTAGAAAAAGTGGGATCCTCGACGTCTCACAACCCTATGGACTTCCACGGCATGTTACATTGATAGCTCAATCGGTAAAGCTGGACTAGGTTACGGGCTGGACGACCGAGGAGTCAGGGTTCGATTCCCGGCAGAGAAAATATTTTTTCCTTTTTTTTTTTTTTGTACACGTCCAGACTGACTCTATGGCCCACGCAGTTTGCTATACAACCGAGTACCAGGGGCTATTTCCCCTGACTTAAAGGCGCAAGGGCGTAAAGCTGAACACTCACTTCCATCTAGTGCGTAGGTTAAGAATGGTGGATGTATACCTTCACTCCCCCATACGTTCTGGCGTGGTGCTTAATTAAGTAAGGCCGAGAATAACTTTACCATCGATCTTGTTAAGTAGTCGTGTCTGTTCTGAAATTGGAGGTATGAGTTCCTTTCTTTCAGCTTCGGGGCCCCATGTGGCAGATCAGCAATTGCTCTCTCTGATTGATTCATAATCAGAAATTAATTATCTGTGTTACTTCTTGTAGGGTGATTCGCCTTTTGGCAAGTCTGAAGCTTATATCAAATTGGAGCAGCTTGGAGAGGGATCCTACGCAACTGTTTTCAAAGGTTATAGCAAGTAAGTACACAAAATATATTCCATTTTCCTGGAATTTCTGGATACATTTAAATTCTTGTTTTCTTTTACTGACCTGGATCTAAGAAAAAAAATAGATTGGGTTGGTATAGACTGGATTGATCTGGCTGGGGATGGGAAACAGAGGTGGGCTCTTCTTAACATTGAAGTTCTGTAAAATGTTGGGAAAATCTTGAGTTACTGAGCAACTGGTAGATTCTTTACAAAGGACACAGTGGAGGACAGTAGAATCCAAATGCACTAAGTTTAATTAAAAGCTCTCTCTATTGTGGACTTTAACACCTTTTCATGCTGTGAAAATTTATATATAACTTTGAAATTGATTCTTCTTCCTTTTGTATTTTGATCTTCTGGGTTGTGGCATCCTGTAGATTATTACTATCAGAGACTGCTTTAGAATAGTCCTGACCACTGCTTGAAGACAGTACAGTGCCCACCAAATAAAATTTAAGTAACATTTTAAAGTGAACCAGATATCGCTTCTGTTAGGAAAATATTCTCCCATATTTCTATTGTAAGATTATATACAATGATCCTGAAATAAATTATTTCATTCTGTAAGCAACTCAAACACTTGGCTGAAAAAAGATTAAAACGTGTCAGTGGTAAATACAAAAGTGAGGGCCAGGAAAAGGGTAAACACTAACACTGTTGTCAGTGTATGGCACAGAAAGACAGATTGTGCAAGATGTAGACCAAACATGAACACATGTCTAAGGTAAACATGGCACAGTGCAACTGGTGAGGAACAGTTTATGGGTTGAAAATAAAACGCACATCAGAGAACAGAAACTACTATTCCTTTCTGAGAAATGTAGAGTTGATTGAGACAGTAGTGTAAATCAGAGTAGGTAAAACCAAAAAGTCTTTATCTTGAAGGAAATAGTGTTTTCCACAATTATAGAATCAGTAATATAATGCAGACTGAACATGCAACAGTTCCCATCTGTAACTGTGTTCTCCGCAGATAATCCTGTCCTTTATCCACCCTTATATATCAAAGACCTTGAGGGACATTCTGAAATCAGTGTTTCACTGAATATACATTCAGTGTACTTGAAATTTCTTTAAACTTAGCTTGATAAGACAGGCCTCAACATAACAGTCTAGAGAAACTTTCTTTCTAAGCAGTGATTGACACTGACATAACAACTGGAACATTGCTGTTCATCTTGTAAATTTTAGGCGTCCCATCTTTAACTATATTTTCGTTTGATGACCTTACCCTTATCCACTTATGCTGATGTAATGGTACTCTGTAATTGTTATAGTTTTGTGTGTTGATATTCATCATAAAGTACAGAATACATCCACATCATGTTGAAGGCTTAAGTAAACTCAGTAATCTGAAGAGAGGTCCTGTATACTGTATATAAAGTTACAGACATGAAGGAGCCAGCCCTTTGCAGGAAATGGAATCTTCGCCTTCTGTACTTACTTACTTACTTACTTACTTACTCATGGAGGTGAGCCCTTCTGGAGGAGCCGCCAATTCTACAGCTACTCAAGAAAATTCCAGCATTTTATGGAATCCGAAGGTTCATTACCGTGTTCACAAGAGCCCTCCACTGGCCCCTGTCCTGAGTCAGATCAATCCAATCAATACCATCACATCCTATCTCTCTAAGAACCATTTTAATATTGTCTGCCCACCTACGCCTTGGTCTTCCCAGTGGACTCTTTCCTTCTGGCTTTCCCACCAATATCCTATACGCATTCCTCGTCTCCCCCATTCGTGCTACATGCCCTGCCCACCTCATCCTCCTCGACTTGATCATTCTAATTATACTGGGACAAGAGTGCAAGTTATGAAGCTCCTCATTATGCAGTTTTCTCCAGCTTCCTGTCACTTCATCTCTCTTCGGTCCAAATATTTTCCTCAACAGCCTGTTCTCAAACACCCTCAGCCTATGTTCCTCCCTTAATGTCAGAGACCAAGTTTCAAACCCATACAGAACCACAGGCAAAATTATAGTTTTGTATATTCTAATTTTTATGTTTTTTGACAGCAGACAAGAATGACTGCCTTCTGTATGCAAGAAATATTCTAAATATTGTATTTAAGTGTCATAATTTGAGTGCTGTTGTTATTTCACAGTAATATCTGTTTTTACAAGATAATGTAAGAAGTGAATGAATTGTGATCTTTATTTTAAATGGAACTGGAGTGTAGACAGTATGAACTTGCACTGTTTCAGTCTCATTTCAGGTTCTTTTGTGTTTCCGTATCAATTCTTTAAAGAACACGTGTGTATATAATTTTATTTGAAATCGGACATAACCAAATGTTGTCAGTAAGTCTGAAATTTACAATAGAGAATGTGTAGATCATTTGCAGGTTATGTATTTGTGTATGTAAGGACTGAAATATTGATTATGTATTGTAATTTTATAGCTTAACTAACCAAGTGGTGGCCTTAAAGGAGATAAGACTTCAGGAGGAGGAAGGTGCCCCCTTCACTGCCATTCGTGAAGCCTCACTGCTCAAAGAATTAAAGCATGCCAACATCGTCACTTTGCATGACATTGTACACACGCGAGAAACGCTCACCTTCGTCTTTGAATATGTGGTAAGTCTTATTTAGCATAACCTTTATTGGCCATATGTTGCTTTATTGTGACAGTGGTGCATATTTATATCTGCATCCCAAAGTTGAAATCTATACGCCAACCCTGTAGTGTAGGGAGATTTGAATCCCCCTCATCTATTGTTGCATTTGACTGCTGCATTATTAAGAATCTGCTGCCTAGCAACGGGAACGTGTTCACTGAGTCTTTGCCCAGAAACAGCCATGGTATATCCGCCCATCTTATGGTCGTTGCATAGCAATGACTCCACACGCTACAATACAAACAGAAATTTTTTGGTTTTAATTTTTATTCTGTCATGAAGGATCTAGGGTAGCTCAGTCAGTATAGCAATGGGCTACAGGCTGGATGGCTTGGGTTTGATTCCTGCCAGGGGCAAGATTTTTCTCTTCTTTACAGCTTCCTGACCGGTTCTGGGGCCCACCCTGCTTCCTCTCCAAGGGCTATCTGGGGCTCTTGCCCCACAAATAAAGCAGTTGTGACGTGCAGCCACCACTCACCTCCATTTACTGTCAAGGTCAAGAATAGTGGAGCTATACGTCCACTGCCCCATGTGTCTTCATTTAAGCATGGGGATTGTACCTTTAGCTGAAGGGCAGTCAGTAAAAATAGGCTTAAATGGCCTTAAACGCAAGTTTGTAAGTAAACTTTCTGGGTGTACCCTCTTGGAAAGGACCCTTGGAGCACCCATGTTCCCAGGGGATGAAGTTAAATGTAGGTTAGGAGTTATCAGAATATATTTCAAACCTCTAGCTGGTGAAATGTTTCAAAGACTTTTCCAAAAAAAAATGCTAGCTTGCTCCATGCTTCTCACCAGTCTCTTCCTTGGATTAACCTTCATCCCTGGAAATGGCAGTGATATGTTTTTCTGAAACGTCAGTCGACTTTCAGTGGACTACACAGCATTATATCCCACAAGATAGTACTCTTCTTAGCCACTGCTGTGAGAACCTCAAATCCTACAACATTATAGGTACTCAGTCCTTTTCGCACAGCCTGATGCTACAGGCTATGTATGCATTCCATTTGTTTGTTCCTTGTTCTTTGTGTTACAGATGGTAATACTATTATATTGTAGCACCCTGTTGCACTTTTCACTTAGTGTTGATTAGTTTTTACAGTCTCGTGTGCAACACTATGTTTTATAAAATGTATTAAAAGTTATTCACTTTAAATGTTTAAAAGGCAATCCCTACATGTTTCGACCAATGTGATCAACATCAGCTGTTAAAATTCTGGAACAAGACGTGCAGCACAGCACACAGCAGTAGGGAACACAACCCACCAGGTCAGACAAGCATGCGCATTCAGAGGACAACAACAGGACAGCAGTTTCCTCATAAAAAATTTTAACACCTTATGATGATCGCATTGGTTGAAACATGTAGTGATGAACTTTTTTTTAAACTACTAACTATTTGTCGCATGTGAGACTGTAAAAAACTAATTGACATTAAATGATAATACTGTGAAGGAGTACATGTTACCTTTGTTGCAGCACACTGACCTCTCGCAATACATGGAGAAGCACAGCGGGGGTTTGGAGCATCGAAATGTGAGGCTTTTCCTGTTCCAACTCCTCCGAGGCCTAGCATATTGTCACCGGCGGAGAGTCCTGCACAGGGACGTGAAACCACAAAACCTGCTCATCAGTGAGATGGGAGAACTCAAACTCGCAGATTTTGGTACTCAGATTTAAGTCTGCTCTAAGCTTTAGGTTTGGGGACAGACAGTAATAAAGAGCCGTTAACAGGCAGAGCTGGAAATTCAGTTGTCATGTAAAGCTATACCTGGATGTACAAAAAGAAATTCATTCTTGACCTTTGTAATGTGTCATTGCATGCTTGCTTATCTTTTATTATGTAAAGAGAGAGTGTTTGTGGTGATGATGATGATAATAATAATAATACATTATTTAGTACAGTTTGGTATAAAATAATCTTCCAGTTTGAGTTCCTTTGCAGTTCTCTGTTTCTCAACTGTTCAGCACACAAATACCATGTTAGTTCAAAAGTGTAGTGATACAAGCGAGGTGCTGTTCAAGTCTTGTGAACAAGGGACAATAAGTGACAATAATCACAGGGTTTGGATTGGTTCACATTTCTCTGTACATCTGGTCTCATTATCAGTAGCTATAATATGTGATACTTGAGTGTCTCACAATGATGACTATGAAGATAACTGTCTTTTTTCATGTAGATTCTAAAAGATATGTAATACTCAGAATTACTGGGTTTTTGGACTTTGCATAAATTTCTACCTACTTTTCTATCCCAGTTCCATTCATGTGCATGCTATATCACAGTTTTTATTGCATAATTTCTTGTTATTTCCCCCCAAATTAGCCAGGTTTCAGGTACTTAAATAGCTGTAGTGAATCTGACAGGGGTTGATTGAGGTTAGCTCTTTCTAAAGGACCCAACAGAGTAGATGTATTCCCCCCGCCTCACCAGAGGAAGAAAACAGATCCAGTATCCAAAACGTTGTGTTTTCTAGTTTCTAGAATACCAGGTGATGGACAAAGTCCAAAAACCCAGTAATTCTGAATATCATTTGTCATGCAATCCCATAGATATGCAACAGTGTTTTGGAAGAACCTGCCGCATCATGGGGCACGAGACTAAGCTGTGTAGGAAGGAACAGTCACTGGTATAGGGAAGGGCTAGGGATAAGATTGGGAAGGGTGTAAAATGAAATCCTGTCACACCGAAAAGGGCTCTTGTAGGCAGGAAGAGGTTAAAGTGAACCTGTGAAAGCACACCCATTGGTTCATCCTTAGCATCCGTAACTGTCCCTTATTCTTCTGCAGTGAGTATGGAGACAGCAGGTTGCTCTGAAACGTTGTTCACTATCTGCCAGACTAGACAGAGGAGTCGCATTGCAGAAGAGGGTAGACGGTAATTTTCAGTGACAGTAATGGATTCAGACAGAATAAACAACACCTTGCCGTAGCTTTACATTTGTCTGTTCCGCATACCCAACATCTCTGAATCTTTCACTACCTTCTCGGTAGTTTTGCTACTTTGACTTCAGCGCCACTTCTGTTTCTTTAACAGGCCTTGCAAGAGCGAAGTCAGTACCTTCACATACGTACTCGCATGAAGTGGTGACATTGTGGTATCGCCCGCCAGATGTTCTTCTGGGGAGCACCGAATACTCAACGTCTCTAGACATGTGGGGTGTAGGCTGTATTTTTGTTGAAATGATCACCGGAGTGCCCACATTTCCAGGTGTTCGTGATACATACGATCAGCTCGACAAAATATTTAAGGTAACTATTATAATGTGACAGACTGTGAGTTGCAGGAACAAGTAGATTGAACCCATTAGCTGCAATCACTGACTTCTGTATATGAATTTAATTTCAGGTAACATTTACAAGACAGTATACCAATGAATTAAAATCTGGGGAGAATGTAACATAGAAATAATAAAGTACAGAGGTAAATGTTATGGTATTCAAAGTAAATAACCAGTAAGAACCAAAATTTGTCTCAACAAGAAACAAACTGAACAAGTCAGCATGGTTAGATACCTGGGGAACAGTGAAAATATTAAGTAACTAAATTATTTGGCCTGAAATTACGTGATTTGACTGTAGCCACATTATTGCATTGATCAGAGTGCCTGCCCCTAACTAAACAACAGGAGAGTCAAATTGAGGCAGCTGAAATGAGGCTCTTAAGGGCTGTTGGAGATTATAGGAAAACAGACCATATGAGGAACTACAGTCAGAAAAAGAAGGTAAAGCTGTCCCTGTAACGGGCCGTGGAGGCCCATGGGGTTTTGAGACATCGAGACTCCCACATTTTCTAGGCAGTCGGCTCACAGATGGCGGTGAGGTTGTCAGCCTTAAACTCCAGCTACCCTTTACCCCCCCAGGAAGATTCCTGGTACTCATTTCTGTTAGAGGCTGAGTTCAACCCAGGGCCATAGTGCGGCTGGAAGGATTAGGTCAATTTAAAAATCCAGTGACCTCATCTTGAATTGACCCCACAACCTTCCAGCTTGTAACATAGTGCCTCAACCAACTACGCTACCACATGCCCCATTATACTATAAAAATAAAAATTGTTTCAACTGTCTTAAAAGAACTAAATATATTTAACATCCTAGACAGAATAGTAGAATGTCAGTTGAACTGGTTACTTCCATCACCTGGAAAGGAAGGACAAAGGCAGGTTTTCTGAGGAATTTTTGACAGGGTGAAGATGAGGATCATGCCATCACATGGAGTGCTGATATATAATGTATATGCAGATTCTAGGTACGCCAACAGAAGAAACATGGCCTGGAGTCTCACAGCTACCGGTCTACAAACCACGCAAACTTCGTTTCTACCGAGGACAGAAACTGGGCTTGGCATTCCCTCGCCTCTATGACATCATGGAGGGAGAAAATATGGCCTCAGCGTTACTTCAAGTAAGTAGAAACAGAAGTGAGTTTTCAGACTTTATCCATTGTCCTGGTTTTTAAGATAACTAAGAAAAACACGACGTTTCGGAAACTGGATCTGTTTCCGTCTTTAGGTGAGGGAAAACACTTATTCTGTTGGGTCCCTTAGAAAGAGCTAGCCTCAATCACTGGACAATCGATGTCACAAAACACAAAGAATATAAACACCTGAGACCAGGCTAAGTCCATGAGAGCTAATAAGAAAAATATACATAACAAATTGTTCCAAACACATACAAGCGTGGAACCAGGATAGATAGAGCCAGTTGTCCAGTGATTGAGGCTAGCTCTTATCTAAGGGACCCAACAGAGCAGGTGTCTTCCCTCACCTGAGGACGGAAACAGATCCAGTTTCCGAAACGTTGTGTTTTTTCTTAGTTATCTTAAAAAAAAATAGGACGATGGATAAAGTCCGAAAACCGAATATCTCTGTGTGTTATACACCATCGTCAGAATCCTATAGTAACTAGAAGTGGGTTTGTTTGTTGACACACCCAGAATCTGAAGACTCGTTAAGTATGCAGCAATAACACGTTGGAAGTGACAGGCTGTGTCCATGTTCTGCCCTGAAGATGACATCTGCAATGTTGTTGCCTGTCTACAAAACCACATGGAACTGTAACTTCGTTGGGCTTGTTATAGACCACTCCCAACAAAACTCCCTAGTTTTAAATCATGATCACTCTTCCACTCCTACTAACACACATTTTGAAAAAATTTTTGCTCAGAGTTTTATCATTTTCTGCTTTTAACGTTCCACTCCATTTTACTGGGTATTCATTTTCTTTTAGCTGAATGCAGATGACAGAATAGGAGCTGACGAGGCATTGCACCACCGCTACTTCTCTCCTCTGCCACGTAAACTCTACGAATTACCAGACGGTAAGTTTCAATCTGTGATTATGTCAATATTATGCTGGCAGTTGGCCGCTGTCTTTGGTGTGTTTGATGCACAGAACATATGGAAACTGGATCCGTTTCTGACATCAGGTGTAAGTGAGGAAATGTTCTTTATGCAGTTGGGCTGTTTAGTCTTGATCACTACAGCCAACACTTTTAAATTCTTTGATTGTCCAATGATCAAGACTAACCCTTTTTAAGAGGCCCAGCTGGGTTGGAAAATTTTCCCCCTTACAGCTCATAGAAACAGGTATAATTTCAAAAACCTTTTTTAGGTTTTTGTATCAGATGTACTCATAACAGCAGAGAATGTATAACATAATACTCATGGCCGCGCCATAGCTCAAGCGGTTAGTCACTGGCTTCCCACTGCGGTGGCCCAGGTTCGATCCCGGGTCTGGTCAAGTGGGATTTGTGGTGAACAAAGTGGCGTTGGGGCAGATTTTCTCCGAGTACTTCGGTTTCCCCTGTCAATCTTCATTTCACCAATTGCTCCACAATCACACTCACCTATCATCTGGGGCTGGAAGAATAAGCCAGAAGTGGCTGCAGTACAAGGGACTTAGTCCCACCCCACCAGCAATAAAAAGAACATAATTCTCATATAATAAACCAGCCCCTGTCACAGACCTTTATAGATTTAAGTATTTTACATGTTTCTGTTATTGTCTACTTAACTTATTTTCTGAATACAGGAAATTCAGAAGTTTCAATAACAATCAAGAATACGAAAGTAACGTGGTCTTTCAGAATTGGTTTCTAAATAACTTGGCCATGGTGTCACACCACGTGCAAATGGTAAAAAATATCGGTGTTTTCGAAGAACTTGGTTCCTGTTTCTTCACTGACAATTGTGAAAATGGAAGCAAAGTGTCCTTCTACAGCGAACATGATTGTACAATGAACATGAACTGCTATGAAAGCCTCAGGTCTCATACAGTTGGCTGTAGTGTTCATACAGGGATGAATCAAGCTATTGAACAGTGTAAGTGAAATGAAGTAACTTACTATGTAAGATTTGAGGCTCTCACGGCAGTGACTATGAAGAAAGCAGTCTTCTGGGATTTGACACCGTGTATATGTGGTGTTAACCGAGTTTCGGAGGAACGTATCGCCTCCATCTTCAGGATAGAAGAAAAAATATAAGAAATCTGCAAGCTAAGAGACCGTGAGAACTGGTAAAAGCAGNCTCTTCGCTTGCAGATTTCTTATATTTTTTCTTCTACCCTGAAGATGGAGGCGATACGTTCCTCCGAAACGTCGGTTAACACCACATATACACGGTGCCAAATCCCAGAAGACTGCTTTCTTCAAGTAACTTACTGCTTCTATATTTCTAACAAACTAAGTAACAAATATTGTGGCATGTAGACACATTAAGCAAATGTACAAGAGCCATTGCTGAGTAGTGGCGTCACAAACACACATGCGCCCATGGTAACGATTGAACTCAAACAATGAGGAGCAGTGTTTTCTGTGTGGTCTGTGCCGAGATGTTACAAGCAGGACAAGTTGTGAGCTGCAGTTAGTGTGTTGGTATGAGATGACCACCAGCCCATGAGTTAGTCAGCAGGAGCAAGAGCCAGTTGTGTTATATTCGCCTGCTAGTAAGCATGTTAGCAGAGGACATTGTTAGGATCTGTTACCAGGAAATGATTAGTGAAGACACAGAAGACTTTATATGTGCTGCAGGTACAGTGATCTTAATAAAGTGTGTAAACCAATGAGACTGTTATAGTTGCTTGTAGTTACAAGTTATATGTTCAATAGTGTTCAATAAATCCAGTGGATGGATAAGTTGTGGTAATTGCCAAACTACACATCATATGATTGAAGAGAGTAATGTTCTCTTTTGAAAATGTTGATAAGGCATTGTGAATCAGTGTGAAGCCTTAACTTTTAACAGTAAAGGCATCAATCAGAGTTGCACCTCCTTTCTCCAATACTTATTTCATTTGTATGTTGACTTTCTCAGATAGTGTTTTTTGTTTTTGATTTTTGTTCACAGAGACATCTATCTTCAGTGTTGAAGGTGTGTTCTTGTACCCAGAGGGTCGGCCATGTGCTGTCAAGACTTGAAAATTTCCAATAGATATAGCATGTTTGTTACAACTATACAGGAACGAAGCCCTGCAACTGTTGGATGATTCACATCAACCACCCTGTTTGATCAGCGGTGTTGTTCATGATAAAGAATATCCACTCATCTTGTTGGAAAATAGCAGCTCAGGGACAATCATTACAATTTTACCATCGGGACTGGAACAGGGGTTTTTATGGGGGGGGGGATTTTGCGTTTATTTTGACCAACACTTACCACTCGCCACCCGCTTTTGCTCACGCTGAAACTTACTATGACATGACTCACATTCGTGTTGAAACCTTTATTTATTTGATAAAGGGGCAGTGGCGGAATGCGATAAAGGAAAGCCAAAGTTAGACGTATTTTGGAATGTTTTATGCAAGGTCCAAAGGTGTATCATATGCAGAACTGATGAATCCACGATTCTGAGCCGTGTGCGATATCTGGATTGTCTTTCAGGTTGCGATATTTTTTTGTGTGCTAGAAACTACAGAAGTGATGTGACAAGAGTGTATGGAAAATTATCATTGAAGTAGGAGAAAGAATGAAAACATAATTAGTTGAAATAATAATAATTTTAACCAAAAAGTAATATCTAGCGGTGCATTAGAAAATCAAATTTAAATCATGGCTTTCATTGAGAAGAAAGAAAGAAATGTCCTTTTGCCATAATAAACTTTGCATTGCTCTGCATACTTATTCATTCCTTCCAGAGTGCTCAATTAATTAGTCACAGTTGAAGCTGCATTAGTGAGCTGACTGATTTATTTCATAATGTAAGCCATGTTGTTATGCTAAGGTTCTCTCTTTAGCTCTCTGTAACATTGATTTTATTTTGTTGTACCTTCTGGTTTTTTTTAAAAGCTGTACATTAGTTAATTATTTTATTTAATTCGTTTCTTTGTAGTTAAATTTTGAGGTGTTCAAGTAAATCTTTATTTCATGTGGTCTGCCCCCTGATGTCTACAGGAGCAGACAGCAAATCCAGAGGAATGAAACCTCTGAATTCATGTTCCCAGAGACGAGAGAAAAGCGGCCAGTAGATGGATTGTTAATATCCTGCTATGTACGTATCTCATGAAAAGGAACATTTGCTGTTCAGTTACTCATCCTTTGTTCAAGGGGATGTTGTAATTCCTCTGTTTGTTTTGTTATTTTTTATTAAATTTAGATGCATTTTTCTACACATTGACAGTGTCTACGCTCCGAAAATTTGGCACACATGCAGCCGATAGTTCTCTGTATTTCATAACTTTTGTTTACAACGATTTACTTGCAGAAACATTTTCAAATATTTTCAGAAGGCCATATTTAAAATGGACCTGTAGAAAAAATACTGAACATACAAGTTTTTATGTATTCATAATGACTATTTCTCAGATTATGATCTGCTATGTTGCAGCACCACATGCTGGCATTTAAACCCGTACTAGTTGTACACTGCAGCAGTGCTTAGATGTCGCTGTACCACATGTTTCTCACATCATTCTTTCATTATTATATATTTTAGAAACCACTGAAGTGAAGTTTATTAAATTTTCAGGAGGTGTTACAAAAGTATAAGCTTTCATGCAGCATAATATATCACTCATTTCCATGACACACATTGTACTAAGCAGCTGGGTTGGAGGTAGCAAAACATTCCCTGTAGCTCCTGTGAAATCAGTCATCCAGAAGAAACAACCGTGGTAGTAAAAACTACAGTCTTTGCAAATATAATGTTTTAGTTTTTTTTAATGCTAGTGGGGTGGGACTAAGTCCCTTGTACTGCAGCCACTTCTGGCCTATTTTACCTGCCCCAGATGATAGGTGAGGGTGATTGTGGAGCAATTGGTGGAATGAAGATTGGCAGGGGAAACTGAAGTACTCTGAGAAAACCTGCCCCAGCGTCACTTTGTCCACCACAAATCCCACTTGCCCAGACCCGGGATCTAACCCAGGCTGCCGCGGTGGGAAGCCAGCGACTAACTGCTTGACCTATGGCGCGGTCTAATATTTTAGTTATTTTCATTCCCCACTGAGAGATAACACAACAATGACAATTTTTCTGTCAGCTTGCAGTTGGTGAGGATGTACTCGGGCCACTGCTAATAGGGTATCTCAGAGAGGCTTTTGAATACATCCTCAAGATACTGACTGTTGTGAGGTTAATCACGTTTTGATCGATATGACTCTGACTGGGTTCTATCTCCTCTGTCCCCCCATTGGTTTCAGTGGCTACCGTCCTTCCCATCTGCCTGTATCACCCCTCAACCAGTTCCCCATCTTGCACATTTCAAGTGTTAAGATGAAGGTAGCATCTGTTCCTCCAGAAATCAGTGTCCACCTACAAGACTGCATGGTGTCACAGTCCAGAAGACCATAAGTAAAAAAAGGTAAAGTTGTCCCTGTGCTTAACTAATCAATCACTATGCCATGAAGGTGTATAAAGGAGTGGATGTATAGATCCACATTTTCTTTGCCCCAGAACTAGTTGGAGGTGAGTGGTCAGCTTCACGCCCCTGCTGCTTTACCCCCCGGGGAAAGAGCCCCCAGTTTCCATTGGATAGGAGGCTGGGTGGGCCCCACAGTCAGTCTGAATGATGTGGAGAAGAGAAAATTCTTATCCCTACTGGAACTTGAATTCTGACCCCTCAGTCATTCAAACCACAGCCAGTTGCTATACCGACTACACTAGCCCATCTCCTGTGAAGACCATAACTGTTAAAAATATGTTTATAAGTAAATCATTGTAAAGAAAGGAGTTAACAGATACAGGAATCCTCAACTACATGTGTGTCAAATTAAATAATTGTAGAGCCTATGGTTGCTTAGAAAAATGCATCAAAATTGATAAAAATAACGTTTCACAGCTAAATTGTACAGTCTCCCCTTAATCGGCTCATTTCTCGCTGTATATTCTGCCTTACAGAAAACGTTTTTGTTGCTTGACGCTACGTCTTCTTCATTCAGCTTAATGACTGCACATAAATGTTGTTGCATTTTGTTGACTGTTAGCGATAGGGTGACCATACATATTTTTGTACACTAAAACAGGCATTGCGTAGTTACTGACTCCATGCAGAAGTTGTGGATGGTACAGTAGTAGAAACACTTAATGCTCTAGAAATTTAATCATGAACAGTGCATCCATATGTAATTTAACTCTGGAATTTTTAAATTAATGGTTCCAGATTATTATCAGTTACAAGCCAATTAATTCCAATAAACTGATAAGATTTGTAGTTCAACTAAGGTCAGTTTAGTTTTGTTTACCTAATTTTTCCTTCTGATATCAAGAATAGTCTTCCAAAAGTATAGTAGTATATAATGATGCCCCACGTACCCTACTACAAACCCATGACACACATTAGAAATACTGTGTAATCTGAAATTGTTTATATGAGATCCAAATTAATCCATATGAAATTGTGTATCATATGCATATTAATTATTTTGTGGTTTAGTTTCCTTCGATACAAAGCTTATGGGGCATTGTATAATTAGAATGGATTCTTTATTAAAATTCATCATATAATAATAAACATTTAAATGGGTAAATCTCTTAGTTATGTTATTTTGGGAACTACATAAAGAAACAGAACTGGATAATATTGAAACGAGGAGCAGTCAGTTGTATTTCATTACTTCATTTAGCTGTGTAGGCTGTGCCGTAACTCAGGTGGTCAGATGCCGGCTTTTCAGAGCATCAGAAAAAAAAAATAATATCACACAAGTGAAATGTGAGATCCGTGGTGGATGAAGTGGCAGTGACAGGTGTTTCTGTCAGTTTCTTCAGTTTTCCCCTGCAAAACATTGTTCCACCATTGCTCCATGTTCATCTATCACTGCCTCCTGAGGTGTGCAACAGCCCTAACCAGGCAGCACATTATCATATCCTTGGTCTGTAATCTGGAAATTCATCTCTGTCCCAGTATTTGGCTGGTTACAGAGCGAGAAAGATTTTTTTATCTAAATATATCATGCTGAAGTATGAAGCTTTAGTACAATGAAATCAGTGAGATTATCTCACTGCAGGAAATTGATCTCTTCCTTGTGTAGAGTTAGGAAATAAGATTATATGTCCTTAGCCATTCTTAACTTGCTGGAAACAGTTTGTTCCTTCAAACAGCGCATTCCAATTCGACTCCTCAAGTTTTGAGTTGCAGGTATACTTGGAAAACATTTGAAATGTTTGAGATTAGCTTATTACATGTGTGAAGAATTGAAAATGTGAGTGTTTATGAAAGCATTTGTTAGAGTCGGCTGAATATTTGAGTCTCTTACCCTTTCCATGCCACGTCCCGACTAGATTGGCTCAGGGTACTTCCGTTTAAACTGCCACCACCAAAGAGATCAGCTTCTTGCTGGTCAATCAGTGTTAGCATTTATGTTAGTAGATGGCATCAAGTGTGACATACTGAGGAAAGCATGGGATTTCATATATGTTGAAGAAAGCAGTCTTCTGGGATTTGGCACCATGTATATGTGGTGCCAAATCGCAGAAGACTGCTTTCTTCATAGTCACCTCCGTGAAAGCCTCAAATCTTACATATATGTTGTTTGAAGCTGTATTGAAGAGAGTACTGTAGGGTCTTTCTTTGCAGACGCATTTAGCTCCAAGAAGCCCAGAATTTCTAGCTGGTAGTTCTGTGGCAGGGCTTGGCAGTCAAAGGGTCAGATTTTTAATTGAGATTGTAGCTCTTGCATGGTAAAGGGTGAGGACTGTCACTAGAATTCTGTAATAGCGACATCCTCTGAATTCTAGTTAATGCAATATTTGATCTGTTTTAGTAACACTAGAAGCAGTAACGATGGAAACAGTATATAGGGTCACCCTGTAATGTAGTGTTCAGGTTGAATATCCAAAATCGTATTTTTGAAGTATGAAGGAGAACTTAAATATTTCCATATTTGTATTCTGCATTTCATTTCTTGTCCAATGTGCCAAAACTTTCCCTTTTTCTTTTTTTTTTAACTTATTATTTTCACTTGCATTTAGTGGTGTTGCATTTGAACTGTGATTTCAACAGTAAATACATGTTGGTTTGTGACAATCCACTTTTCTGATACTATATTTGAGGATTTATGATGATTTGTAATGTGAGAATGGATGGCATTTCAGATGTATTGTGTGATCAGTGTAACACTACAGCGAGTGGTGTTTTGTTTTTGTCTGTTCCAAACTATGCAACTGAACCCCCCATTATAAATCTTAAGTAGCAAATAAGAGTCAAGTCACTTATTTTAATTTTGTCACTCCAGTAATGTGTATGTCTCATTTTTTCTTCTTTTTCCTTTTTGGGTGAGCTGAATTTTTCTAGTGTTAAGAAATTGTAAGTATAAGATAGAGTAAACCAGGAGAGAAAGAACAAAAAATGAGAGAAATGAGAATTTAAAGATAAATTAATAAATAACAGAATAAGATGGTATGACATATTGGAAGAATGAAAGATGAAAAAATACCAAAGAAAGTTATGAAGATGTTAGGAAGGATGTCACAGAGGAAGGTAGGAAATTGAGGACAAGGAGGTTGGGAAGGCAGAGGTGATGGAGAGGTTCAGTTTTTAAATTATCCAACTAGAAGTGTAAACATCAAAGGTTGAAGAACGTATGAGAAATAGAATGTAAAATTTAAAACAATTTAGATTTTGTACAGATGTATACCGTTAATTTTTTTAGCAAAAATAAAGATTCAACTACCGAAATGTCTTCTTGAAAACGCTCGCTTCAGGGCCATCATGTTCAGTACTGCAGGTTGTGTTTGCAGGAAGCCACTGAACAGTACAATCCATCCTTCTGTCAAGTATTACATCTGTCTTTGTTTTTGATATAAGTATTTATTTCTCTTTCAGAATAATGTTGTGACACTATTAAAACATTATTAGACTATTTTCAATTATAATGGGAACAAGAGTCTACATACAGGAGCTTTCATGGAAAAAATTTGACTTTTTTCTGTGACTGTTGCATTCAGGTGGATGTACCCTTAGAGATGTTTTAGACAAAATTTACATTACATTACATATGGTTTGCTGTTATCAGTGTATGTTCTGAGTTTAATGCACCCAAATTCTGAAAGGAAAGGCCTGCAGAATCTATGGAATAATTAATTAGTGCAGTGCAGTAAACAACTATCAGCACATTAATCATTTTTTGAAATTGTTCATCGAAATCTGTATTTTACAGACCCCTGAAAATTCTGCTACCACTACCCCTATATTGAACTTTAAATGTCATGAAAGTCGCCATCATTTCAAAATTGCATCTGTGATAAGTAAAATAATGCAAAAACCGATACCAAATTATCACACACAATTCTAATAGTGAATGATGTGCTAATGGATTTGCCATCAACACCAGACATCGGAACACTCAATCTGGATTTATGTACATTGGTACAGAACTGCATAGTGTAGAGTTTTGCAGAGGAATTTCCAAGGGAAAGCATGCATATTATACTCTAGGAATTTATTTCACGTTATTTAGATATTAACATTTGAAAGGAACTAAAAAATGAACATTCCATGTCAACAAACATACTTCTGATATAAGATGTAAGGTTCTCACAGTGACAGATACAAGATTACATCTTCTGGGATGCAGTGCTGTGTAGCTTTGTAGAATTGTACCAACATTTCAGAGGAACCTACTGCCACCATATTTAGGGTACAAAAATAATTCTTCCACCCTGAATATGGAGGCAACAGGTTCTACCGAAATGTTGGTACCTGTCTGTCAAGCTACCCAACATTCCATCCCAGAAAATGATCTTCAAAATTCTTATTGTACTGTTAACTTTTGTCAGCCTTGCGTTCAGGCACACATTCACAATTCAGTATCACACACTCTCGGTACAAACACCATTAAGCCTTCATTAACATCTCGCCACCAGGGTCATAGTAGCAGGGTTTTAATTGCCCTAATTCTGCATGATGGATTAATGCAGTATACTTCCAGTTATCCATCTGTGGAACGTGCAGAGCAGCTGTTGAGTTTGCTCAGTCCATCTGAATGCATAAAAAATCTCAGGAACTGCAGGACAGATTTTCGTGAAATTTGATATTTGAGAATTTTATGAAGAATTGTAGATTTCTCTTTATTTTCATTTAGATTGGACAATTTTAACAGCAACTTGAATACTTACGTGTATTTCTGCTTGTAACTTTCTGAATTTTGTCAGATCAAAAAATGTTTCAAGGAGTATTTGTAAATAAGAATTAAGTACACTTTCTTTCTGTAAGTCTTATGGTTTTTGATGTTATTTAAATCAGACATTACACGTACATTTCCAAATTTCTATGTGTGGCGATCACTGTTATATCATGATCACACCCAAAACTTGGATTATCTGTTTTTCTTTCTATTATTGTTGCATTTTCCCACATTCATTGAGGTGGATAATTGGATGTGTACCGTATTGCAGGAGTGTTGGTTAGTATGCATATTGCTGTATATACTGACAGTTTGATTAATAAATTACAATTAATACACTAGGCCTGTTACTGATACATGAAAATGATGTGTGTAATAACTGTTGCATTGTTTGTCTGAATTGTTCAGTTGCATATTTGGAAATGACAGTGTTACAAATGCCTGTTGTTTGTTAAGAAAGATTGTAAATTGCCTAAGAAGATACTAATCACTTGTCCCATTTTGCACCGACCCCATCCTGAAAGTTTCGTCCAAACTTACAACACTGTAGAAGGGACTGATAAGGGAACTGTTATATGGATATCAATACTTCGTCAAGAAACAATCGAGAAATGTCTAGCACAATCGTTAATCTTCTTGCTTATACTGATTAAACAGAGCTCCCGTTGTTTGTACGAATATTCTGCACTTAGGTTTGAAACATCAATGATATGTGAGGATTATCAATTATAATGTGTTTATAAAAATATTAAAAATGTACATAGTCAATGGTTGTTTATATTGCTAAAAATAAGATTGAATAATTAATAAATGTCTCTTTGTAATACCAAAATACCCAATCCAGGAACCTTCAGAAATAAAATCCCAAACTCATTCCTGTCAGGCGTGCAGTCCAAACCTACTGGGGCATGACCTGCAAGATTTATGTCCAAAGGGCGTTTCTGCACCTTGAGGTTTGCTTCATTGTTCAGATTTGCAGTAATGACAAAATTTCTGGTATATCTAACCCCTTGGAACAGCACCATTTTTGAGAAGCCAGTAATTGTGTAGCCACTGAAGAAATTTCTAGTATTTTACGGAACCAGAAGTTTAATTACCATGTTCATAAGAACACACCACTGGTTTCTATCCTGAGCCACATGATTCCAGTTCAAATCCATCCTGTTTCTGTAAGATCTGTTTAAATATTGCCCTCCCATCTATTGCCAGGTCCTCATGGGCTCTTCCTCTTGGGTTCTCATACCAAAACCTTGTATACACTCCATGCCATGTGTGCTGCATACCTTTCCTGTCTCATCCTCCATGATTTGATATACTAACACTAATGGCTCTACAGCCCAGTTTGGGCCCTGGCCACTTCCAAGACTTTTTTCATTCCCTTCTGTTCAGCACCCTTCAATTTAGGTCATTGTCCAGTGAGGCATTTGGCTATTGTCTTGTTTAGAATTTTGACTTTATTTCCTCTTTTTATTATCCTGTTTAGGGATTTTTTTTTACTAAGTAAAGAAAGAATGCCTTGTGTTGTGGTCATGTCTCTACTATCTGTTTGTGATCAGTAAGGTAAAAAAAGGTAAAGTTTTGCCTGTGTTTGCTTAATTAGGCACCATGCCATACAGACATACGATGGAGTTGAGCGGTCAGCTTCATGCCTCGGTCGCTTTACTCCCAGGAAAAGAGTCCTCCAGTACCTATTACATAGGAGGTTGGGTGAGCCCCAGAAGTGGTCTGGATGAAACGGAGAAGAGAAAAATCTCTTACCCTTGCCGGCAGTTGGAACTCAGCCACCAGCACATCATTATACTGACTGAAGTATCATGGTTCCACATTGTGAGAATCATTAGTACACTCTGCGGGCAAAATACAGAGATTTTTAAGTAGGTGGTGCATATAGTAACCACTGTACGATGGGGTACCCAAAAGAAACTGAACTAATTTTTTTTGTGGGCAAAGCTTTTGTAGTACCGTGTTTTGCCGCTATGAGCGCAAAGAGCTAACATTCCTGAGTCGATAAGCCGACTACCCTTGCTTCAGAAGGCAAGGACTAGTTTCGGCAGAGTTTATAGTGACAACTGTTTTGTGTGATTGTCGTTTTTGCAATGGCCCGAACACATGAAAATGTTGACAAATCATCAAGGAAGATCGACGACGGACCATTGAAGAAATTGTGGAGCTGTCGGGAGTGACTTGGAGCTCAGTTCAGCGAATTTTGACAGAAGATTTGTGAATGAAAAGGGTGGCTGCGAAATTCGTGCCACGACTGCTGACTGCTGAACAAAAACAAGGTCGCGTGGAAGCATGCTGTGCTTTGAAAGAAGAGCCCCGAAATGATCAAAACTTTTTTTCAGCGTTTTGCTGATGTTGCTGAGGTGAAGGAAAAAAACGACGGAGGCACTGTCAAGCATCTCAAAAGATGATTTTAGACAATGTTTTGAAAAATGGAATAAAAGACTAGACAAGTGTATTAGTGTAAGTGGAGAGTACTTTGAAGGGGATTGAAGGTTTGTGCTTAAAATTTGAATAAATAAGTTTAAAAAAAATAAGTTCGGTTTCTTTTGGGTACCCCCTCGTATTTGAAGGTTTAAGACAGCAATCTTTTCTCTAGAATTTGAGACTGGGCTGTGCACTTGGTTTGTGAGGAAGTAAAAGAGGGGGAGGAAGCAAGGAAATGTGGAGCATACAGTGGTGCCAAATGTAGCAGTGTGGAATGTTTGTATTCAAGGAATCCAATTTTGTTCCTTCTATTCCTGGGGGTAAAGGGTGGCCCGCACGTAAGGCTGACAACTGCCATCTATGGGCCAACTATCTAGAAAATGTGGGAATCTCAACATCTTGCAACCCTATGGGCCTCCATGGCCTGTTACAGGGATAGCTTTACTTTACTTTAATGTTTTTGCAAAAAAAAAAATTCAACTCTGCTGTCATTTCTAGTGAAAAGCGCTACAGGCACATGTTCCTGCATTTGTAACTGTAAGTTGTCCATTCAAACGCCAAGCTAGACCCAGTGTGTCTATGTACACAGGGCTACTATACACATATGTTAATCAGATGCAATACAGGTTTTATTAAAATTGTCAGTAGCAATTTATATACTTAGGTGTTTTGGTTCATTGACAGGAAACCATTATAACTAACTTAAGTACATTGCAGCCTTGAGTTCAGTACATGAGCTTGTAAACTTTATTGGACAGAGGTAGAAAATAAAAATAAAACTTAACTTGAGATCACGAACTGATTTACATAAAACAAAACTTTCTTAAGTACAGTTTCAATGTCATTCACTATATACAGGGCTGGCTAATTAAACGGTCCCCTGCGACACCACATTTTACAACTTCTGCTGTTTGAGTAAGTGTTAGTTGAGAATTAATTTGAATTTGAGACTCGAAGAGATGCAGACGTTTCAGAGGAACGCCATCAAAGATTAGGCCCCTCAAGAACCAGGAGAGAAGCAGGTGGTGAACTGAGCTTGGCTTGCTCTAAGACCATGAAGATGGAGACGATATATTCCTCCGAAACGTCAGGCTGTCTCCGAACTAGATGGCGTTACAACCCAGAAAACCATACCATTCTGTTAACTGTTCCTGTTCTCTTGTTCATGTTGTATTCATTAATTGCCGCCAGTAATCTGAACAGGTTATGCAACAATGTAAGCATAAATGTAAACTGTAATTCTGTAATCTCGAGATGGCAGCACCGTCGCGATTGTTGTGACATCCTGCTCTTCTTTTCTCCTTATTTTTTAGTCTGTCGGCAAAGCGACAGGCTAGGAGCTGGACGTTTGGGGTTCAATTCCCGGCAGGGCAAGGGATCGTTCTCTTCTCCACAGCGTTCAGACCGGTTCTGGGGCCTGTCCAGCCTATCCAATGACCACCGCGAACTCCTTCGCGTGTGAAGTTGGCCACTCACCTCAATCTAGTACAGGGGACAAGAATGGTGGAGCTGTACATCCACTCCTCCATACATCTTCATAGCGTGGTGCTAAATTAATTAAGCACAGGAACAAATTTACCTATTACCTTTAAAAAATACAACATCAGTGGTGGTTTTTGTACCATTATCCGGAAATTTCATCTTCTGTGACAAAGTTTTTGAAAAACTTTTTAACATTTTTTTTAACAAGGGGAGCAGCTTGGTCTAGCCGCAACGCTCTAGAGACACGGAACAGTTCGAATCTCACCTAGGATACAGGCTATCCTGATCAAGGTTTTTCGTTGTTGTACTCAGTCCCGGGATATTACCTGGATTAGGCCACGACCTCTTCCTTCCAAATAATTTGTCAGTTCATTATTTACCCATCCTCTCAGTAGGCAACACTATGTAATCTAGGTATTAGTGAAGCTAAAGCTATCCCTGTAACAGGCCGTGGAGGCCGATAGGGTTGTGAGACGTCGAGGCTCCCACACTTTCCAGACAATCGGCCCGTGAGGTCGTCAGTCTTACGCGCCGGCCGGCCTTTGCCCCCAAGAAGATTCCTGGTACTCATTTCTGTTAGAGGCTGAGTCGACCCCAGGGCCATAGTGCGGCTGGAATGATAGGTCAACTGGAAAACCCAATGACCTCATCGGCAATCGAACCCTCGACCTTCGGCTTGTATCATAGTGCCTCAACCAACTACGCCACCGCGTGCTCCATCTATTTATATTGGTACCTACATAAAAATAAAGCCACAGCAGGATGTGAAAACCAATTAGTATATAAGCCGTTATATTAGAGGGCGTTAGTACATGTCACACTTGAAATGATTACACATCCTAGCTGACGCACAGAAGGTTAGCATTGTTTATCTCTTCCCCGTCATTAAATGCGACCTTCTGAAACTCCGCCTACCGAAATATTGTATGAAAGAGTCCTTAAAGGCTGATGAAAACCAATGTTTTATTGTTACGCTAGCTGGGGCGACGCTTGGCTCCATAGAGCCAGAGCGTATGTACTCACACAGACCCTCTGCAGTGCCTTCCATGTAACGGGATCTGTTCAAGGACGCAGGTGCGTTGCAGTAAAAATTTAGGTAGCCTAACAAAATACAGTTCTAAAGAAGAGTTTACGAAAGAGTCGAGGGAAAGTTGTATAAAAAAAAAGATGTAACGGGACTGCGGAGTGTGGGGGAGTACCGTAAGCTTGTGTTGACAGATGTACATTAACCAGCATTCCAACCCAAAGGACTTTTTGAACAAAGGTAGACAGTTATCAGAGCTGTGGTTCTCTCAGCGGCAACGGGTTCTTTTCTGATCTTCGGCATTGTGATACCGTTGCATCATCAAGTGATTATAAAAATTTCGGAGGAAAATATCACCTCTATCTTCAAGTTGGAAATATTCTCACGGAGAAGATTGATATTCTGGTCTTCTAAGTACTTTTTTTACTTTTCTTTTACTGCTAGTTGGGTGGAACTAAGTCCCTTGTACTGCGGACACTTCTGGCCTATGTCTTCTAAGTAGGTATCATTGTTTCGATGGAATATACTGCCACCATCTTCAGAGTGTTCTCGCCACAAAGAAGATTCACATTCTGGTCTTCTACTTTATCAACTGTGCAGTCTGATAGACGGGTAGCAATGATTCAGTGGGAAACATTGCCTCTGTGTTGAGAGTAAAGTAAGTAAAGGTATCCCTGTAACAGGCCATGGAGGCCCATAGGGTTGTGAGATGTTGAAGCCCCCACATTTTCTAGACAATCGGCTCATAGATGGCGGCAAGGTTGTCAGCCTTATGCGCCGGCCGCCCTATACCCCCAAGACAATTCCAAGAATATTCCTGGTACTCCTTTCTGTTAGAGACTGAGTCGACCCCAGGACCATAATGCGGCTGGACGGATTACGTAAATTGGAAAAAAAAAAATCCAGTGACCTCATCGGGACTTGAACCCGCGACCTTCCGGCTTGTAGCATAGTGCCTCAACCAACTACGCTACCGCGTGCTGGGAGTAGAAGTAATTTTATGGGGGTCATGAAACATATTCTGGTTTTCTGTATTATGACACCGTATAGTCTGGCAAATGGGTAACAACGTTTCGTAAGAATATACCGACTCAAAACTGACGGTGTTAGCTCGTCAAAACACAAGATGTTATGGAACTCGATAATTCAGCACAATGTTCACTTTCATTAGCCAGTTTAGCCCACTCCACATCCTTTGCTTTAAGTAAGCGTCACTCTATAAATGTATGTATGGGGGTAGTGGCGATGTAGCTCCGCGCTTTCTTAACCACTGCACTAGATAGACGTGAGTTGCTAGTTCCACGCTCCGGTAGCTTCACCCCCCGAGGAAACAGCCCCCAGTACCCGTTGGATATGTGACTAGGTAGGCCCTAGATCTCGTATGAACGTTGTGGTGAAGAAAAAAGTCCCTGACGGGAATCGATCCCCGATCGTCTAGTCGGTAATTAAGTTCCACTCCATAATTCAAGCCTCTTTACTTGATGCAACAGGGTTCTGAGCCTATTCTCGCTCGAAAGCCGGGATCGTAGGTACGAATCCTGCTCAAGACATGGATGTCTGTGTACGTTTATTCTGTGTGTAGGTAGCGGCATGGCGACGGGATGATCACTCCTCCAAGGAGTCCTACCGACTGTGTACATGATCAAGAAACTGAAAAGCAACCAAGGTTAAAAAAAAAGCCGCGCCATAGCTCAAGCGGTTAGTCGCTGGCTTCCCACCGCGGCCGCCCGGGTTCGTTCCCGGGTCTGGTCAAGTGGGATTTGTGGTGGATAAAGTGGCGCTGGGGCAGGTTTTCTCCGAGTACTTCGGTTTCCCCTGCCAATCTTCGTTCCACCAATTGCTCCACAATCACCCTCACCTATAATCTGGGGCTGGTACAGTAGGCCAGAAGTGGCCGCAGTACAAGGGACTTAGTCCCACCCCACTAGCATTAAAAAGAAAGGTTCAACAAAAGGATTGTAGAGCCATAGAGAGCTGGATGTGTGGATGGATGCCTGGATCTCACCTCTGTTACTGTTTTTGTTTATGTGATATCTGCTGCCCTAGCAGTTACAGAAGGCTATGTTAATGTTTATGCGATGTGTTATTTTTGCATGATTTGGGAGGCAGCTTTGAATAAAATCGCTGTCCTGCTAATTACTGCGTTAAGGATGACATTAGTCTGTCCAGAATTTCAAAATATTGAGATTCATATACGCAACACATTGTGTATATTCTTTCTAAAGCTAAAAGGGGCTTACTGGGGCAAAACGCGTAGGGTTTCAGATAAAAAAAACAAAAACAAATTCCGTGGCTTGAGTCTGCAAGCGAACTATACCGACCGAGCTACCGCCGCTTCTCGTCGAAGTTACTGCCAACTTCAGCGGATAGAGGATGTAGCGTTGTCAGCGCAACGAATCCCCACGGCCGTTAATTTCGGGTTTCTACACCGGAGCCGCTAATTCTTTGAAATAGCTCCTCAGTTATCCTCACGAGGCTGAGTGAACTAAGTTCCAGACCCACTGCTTCTCAGAAAATCTGGTAGGACCGGGAATCTAACCCGGGACCTCTGAATCTGTAGCCAGGAACTCTGACCACTAGACCACAGAAGCGGTCACGAAACTAAAAGGGACTTTATGGGGCAAAACGCGAAGGATTTTAGACGCCAGACTTGAAGAAATATTATTCTGATCTGAATTGCAGCAAGCATTGTCCCAATTTAATCGACTTTCTATTTCTTCAATAACACAGTTATGATCTGTTACTGTCGTTCCCTAATATTTTATATGTTGTACAATTTCAAAGAACCTTAATATGAATTATATAAGTATTGTTTGGGGGCACGCGGTAGCGTTGTTGGTTGAGGGGCTATGCTACAAGCAGGAAGGTCTCGGGTTCAAGTCCCGATGAGGTCACTGGATTTCTTTCAGTTGACCTAATCCTTCAGCCGCACTATGGCCCTGGGGTCGACTCAGCCTCTAATAGAAATGAGTACCAGAAATTATTTAAATAATTTTCCTGGGGAGTAAAGCGCGGCCGGCGCATAGGGCTGACAACCTTACCGCCATCTTTGAGCCGATTGTCTAGATAATGTGGGACTCTCAACGTCTCACAACCCTATGGGCCTTCACGGCCTGGTACGGGGATAGCTTTACTTACTTTTACTTTTATAAGTATTATATTGCCATGACGTAGATATTTTTAATAAAATTTCCATTCTACCAGTGAAACATTTCAACTCACATTTGCATATATATCTGATGCTAAGAGCTAAGCATTCACATGCTTTGGCTATCTGTGGCCCCGTCAGCCTCAAGTAATCCTGACTATATTCCGTACGAAGGAACTTGCGTAACTGTACAGACAAACTAGCGGTGCGCAACACGCGTCTTTCCAAACTTTCCAGTATGGCCCGCAGAATAATTTCATCACCTCATAATTTATATTACATAGGTGGACAGGAAAACTGGTACATAAAAGTATTCCCCACCTCCTCAGTGCAGTTCTGTCTAGCCATATAATTAATTAATTATGTAAGCCCTAAGGTTGGGTTCGAGTGGTAAGATTTGGTGCTTACTGCTCATGAGATCCTGGACTGAAACCTCAGCTAGGAGATCGGCACTCCCGATTTGGATCTTTCGAGGTTTTCCTCAGTCTTTACACGAAAATGCCGACGCGAGCACGTCACAGTTGCCCAGAAACGCGTCCTTCCGCATCCTTTTCAATTCATTATCCTTTCATTCTAAGATGTACAACCTGAACTATAATTTAAATTCAATCAACAGAATGACCTCGAAACGAAACGATATTCTGTATACAAATCTGTCCGTCTGTCTATGTCTATGTTTATCTATTTGTGGCTCTACTGTCCTTGGTTGGGCCTTGTCCTCCTCTTCAGTTTTGTAATGTTTGTCACACAGATAGTAGGACGCCTTGTCCTAGGGATCAGCCCGTCGCAAGGCCGCTACCTGCACACGGGACAGCACAAACACAATAAACGCACACAGACATCTATGCCTCGAGTGGGATTCGAAACCAGGATTTTAGAGTTCGAGCTAGCAAAGTCAGTCCATGCCTTAGACCGCGAGGTCATTCGTGATCGGCTGATTTTGAATCACTACCAACTGAAAATGGTCTGAAATATGTCCTGGTACTGACTATACCTTACTGAAATAGAGGTATTTATAACGGTACACTGTGTTTTAATAAATCTGTTATAATTCTGGGATTAGAAAATGACATCTTGACAAGTCATTTGTATGCGCTACGTGACTGCATGTGTATTTGTACAGAAAACCAGTGTCAACATGGAGTACTTTACAGAGATACGAAGATCATGTTGACTGAGAGCTTCACTTCATCTGCACATGCGTGGAGTACACAATGCTAGGTCACACAAATAAAATTAACGGTTCTTACAATATATCATCTCAGAGAGTACTGGTGGCATCAAAACTGCTGCAACAGGCTAGACAGCGCTGAAGTGCATAAGTTGCGTGTGTTCGAATGTAAACCAGGGCACAAGAAGGGTACAGTAAGTTAGCACTTCAGGATAAATATCTAGTATATATAAAATGTAATTCATTTATACTTTTGCCTGTAGTTTTGTATAGGTGTCAAAACTGGTTTCAGCCTTTTAGGGAACGACATAGACTGAGGGTATTGTACACGTATAACCGAAGGTTTAGGAGAATATTTGGACCGAAGAGGGGTGAAATAAGAAGTTCGATAAAACTGCATAATGAGGATCTTCATAATTTGTACAATTCTCCAAACATAATTAGAATAATCAAACCAAGTAGGATAATATGGGTAGGGCATGTAGCACGCATGAGAAGATAAATGCATGCAGGGTTTTTGTGGGAAAGCCAGAAGGAAAAATACCACTAGGAAGACATACACGTAGGTGGGGAATGATTATAAAATGGATCTTGGATAAAGATAATGGTGTGGTATGGATTGGATTCATCTGGTCCAGGATGTGGATCAGTGGCAGGCTCTTGTGAAAACGGCAAAGACCCTACGGTTCCGTAATTTTTTTGTGAAATTCTTGAGTAGCTGAACAACTGCTGGCTTCTCAAGTAGGACCCACCTCCATTGAATTAGTCACTTGCTTGTTCCTTTGTTTGTTAGAGAGAAAATTTTGACCCTGCCGGCAATTGAACCCCGGCCGCCCACAACATCTGAAAGTGTGTGACGATGGTACATTATGTTTTTGTACATTATCCATTTTATTGTCTTTATCTAAAGACCGTCCTGTTTATTTTTCAAAACACAAGGTTTCGGAGACTGGATTCTGTCTCGTGGGCCCAATCGATAGAGCTAGTCCCGTAGCTCCCCATTACACCGGTCGAGCTATCGCCGCTCCTAATACCTGAAGTGAAATAATCCTTTTTTAAAAAAAGGCAATAGCAGCAACACAGCCTTAAATTATTTTTCATCAACTACTCCATATACTTGACAACACCGTCTTTAAAAGGAGCCCAAGGACCCCCCCCCCACACTCAAAACAGCGTAGAGGCACCGCCATGGATCGTTCTGGCTAGACTAGATCCTCATGTAAATTCTGAAACCACTGAAGCCCGAAATTGACCAGAAGCTCTTAGTGACTTATCGTTATTATCGTCTTCTTCATGGATTAAGCCATGCTTTGCCTGTCCCGTCCCTTGAACAGTACGATGATCCCTCAATTTTAACTGTGGGCCGTCTGTAATTCGTCTTCCTTTTGGGTTGTACGCTAAAACTTTCTCCGGAATACCTATGTCTCCCATCTGTAGAACGTAATGGTTCCGATGTGATCTGAATTTTATAATTTTGTTTTTCCTTAATGTTAATAATTCTTATTTGTTCCTTCTTTGTGTAGCCTGCTACACTCCTCAACATNAGCCCCGACTGGGGCTCATGGCCAGATTTTTTCTTTTTTTTTTTTTTTTTGTTATAGTTCAAAACTAGTGATTTGTTTGGTAAACATAACCGTAAAAGTTTCTGTAGGAAGAACCAAGGTCGCTTGGAGGTAAATGTAGTTACCTAGGAGAGAAAAACCCACAGTAATATTCTGAGGCGCCTGGCAAAATAAACCAGGTATTTAAATTTCTAATGGTGATGACCAGGGCCCGGATTTTGATGACATGTCATCTTTTTTTTCCTTGTATCCTATGCGATGCTCTTAAATATATATAGATCTCGGATATGAGCTGCTGGTTACAGAAATGTAAATTTTATATGAAATTTTTTGTCATTTTTAGGTTTAAGGTCATTTTTTTCATTTTGGAGGTAATTTTTTGGTAAATTTTTGGACTTTAAGGGTATTTCTTGTCATCTTTGACCTTCTTAGGGAATTTTTCTTCGTATGTTTTCTGAAATGTGAATAACATGGAAGCGAAGTGTTCTTTCTTTTCTCCTTTAGGTCATTTTTCTGGATTTTTCGGTCATTTTATAGGTCATTTTTTAAATATTTTCAGGTCATCAAAATCCGGGCCCTGGTGATGACTATGGAAAATACAGGTTTCTGGGTTGTAGCGCCATGTAGTTCGGAGAGAACCCGACAGTCCAGAGGAAAACATCACCTCCATATTTCGAATGGAAGAAATCAAGAAACCTGCTTAACGCCTGCTCCTTTTTATATTATATATTGATGTTAATTTCAATCCTGAAGATGGAGATGATGTGTTCCTCTGAAACATCGGACTCTTCTCGAAATACGCGGAGCTCAACCCAGAATACCGCACTCTTTAGAACAAGTATGCATCATTAAATATACCCCTTTCCTCTAACACATCATTATGTCTCATTTCAAGTTCTCATGCCATCTACTGAGAGAAATAATCTATGCATTTCTTAATGAAGGACCCATTTCTTTGGCTTTGGCGGTTTTTGACACAAGTACACCCAGCCGATAAATCGGAACGTGGCTTGCTGAAGGTTAATATCAAAAAGAAACTCCATGGCCCTTAGTCCGCAAGTGAACTATACCGACCGAGTGACCGCCGCTTTGGGACCTCTGGATCTGTAGCCAGGAATTCTGACCACTAGACCACAGAGGCGGTCAGGTTAATACCGTATTTACGCATGTATAGGCCGCACATTTTTTGCCAAAAATTCGAGAGGAAAACTGGGGTGCGGCTTATATTCGAAATCACACTTCATTTAAAAAAATTATATTCATAATTAGTAATACAGGGTGTAATACTCTTAAAATAATATTCCAAGAAAATTATTTTTTTCTATAATTTCTGTCTGAAAATTGTGCTGCGGCCTATACACGCACGCGGCCTATACATGCGTAAATACGGTATTACGTTCTATACAATATTAATAATATGTTAATATTACGTAGAATGTAATTTAAATTTACCGCATGTAATGCGAATAAAGTGTCTAAAACAAGGAGATGCTTTATCACCACTCCTTTCTAGCTTTGCTTAAGAATATGCCATTTTGAAGGTCCAGGAAAACCAGGTGAGACTAAATATAAACGGAAGACGTTAGCTGTTGATCTCTGCCGATGATGTGAATCTATTTGGTCATAATGTAGATACCATAAAGGAAAAAACACTATAATTTTAATTGACACAAGTAAACAGGTTGGTCTAGAAATAAACACTGAGAAAACTAAATATATGTTGCTATCTCGTCACCAAAATGCAGGGCAAAATCATGGCATAAAGACAGGAAACAGAGGTTTTGAAAATGTGGCACAATTTACATATTTGGGAACAACGGTAACAGATCGAAACCTGATTCAGGAGGAAATTAGGGGGAGATTGAACTCGGGTACTGCTTGCTACCATTCAGTCCAGGACCTTTTGTCTTCTCGTCTGCTGTCCAAAAACATAAAAATTAGAATATACAGAACTATAATTTTGCCTGTGGTTCTGTATGGGTGTGAAACTTGGTCTCTGACATTAAGGGAGGAACGTAGACTGAGGGTGTCTGAGAACAGGGTGTTGAGAATATTTGGACCGAAGAGGGATGAAGTGACAGGAGGTTGGAGAAAACTGCATAATGAGGAGCATCTTAACTTGTACTCCTCTCCAGGAATAATTAGAATGATCAAGTCAAGGAGGATGAGGTGGGCAGGTCATGTAGCACAAATGGGGGAGACGAGGAATGCATATAGGATATTGGTGGGAAAGCCAGAAGGAAAGAGTCCACTGGAAAGACCGAGGCACGGGTGGGTTGACAATATAAATGGATCTTAGAGAGAGATGGGATGGGGTGGTACGGACGGGATCGATCTGGCTCAGGATAGGGACCAGTGGAGGGCTCTTGTGTACACGGTAATGAACCTTTGGGTTCGATAAAATGCGGGAAGTTCTTGACCGACCTCGTTACTTGCGTGAATTAAAGTTTGTGTGTTGTATTACTGGACAGGAAGAATAAATTGTGGGCCTTGCCTCGAATCGGCACCTTATCGTGAGGATGTCTGTGGCAAAGCTGCTGAGTTATTAAGGAGTTTTAGTGTTGCGCAGAAATAATTTTTGAAGCTTTATAACGATCGAGAAGTACCAACTTAGTTTTCCATATAAAGCAGGAAAACTTATAATTCGCTGTGTTCATGTGATTGTTCATTATCCAAGCCAGAAGATATCTTCCCAAAGGAACCAGTATCCCGTGGGATACACAGAAACATCTTTGCGTTTTGGCTAAGGCTAAAGTAGAAGGGCCTTGAAGCCAGAGAAGAAGAAGAAAAAGAAGAAGAAGAATGACCCTTGAAATTATATCTAACTTTACACAGTCTAACACTTACAGAAGGTTTCTATTACTGTTGCCCTAACTGTTGATGTTGATTTGCTCTTAGGTCTTTGCAACGTGTGGCTGTAGGCGGTGTTGCCGACGTTTCGGAGGTATATGATATATCCATCTTCAAGGTCCTGAAGTTGAAGGTAGCATGTGCCTGTGAAACATTACTAACACTGTCCACGTTCACCCAGTTCAAAGACCCAAGAGCATATCAATTTTAACACAGGGTTCCTAATGAAATTTTTACTGAAGAGATCCACACGCGCGCACACACACACACACATACACACGGAGAACACTAGACAGATAGTCTAGTCTTTAATCTGACTCACGAAACGTGAAGTGTTAATACGTACTTTTCTCGTGGCGTAGCAGAATGAGTGACTATTGGCTCCATGGAGCAGTTAGTACTGTAGCGAAATACCCGAGAATGGAGGGAAATAACAAATGTCTAAGATAAATGGGTAAAAAGTAAAGTTCTACCCTTGCTTACCTAGTTAAGCACTATGCCATGACGACAAACGAGGGGGCGCAGATACACGAGCAGCTCCGCCATTATTGGCCGTGACACTAGTTGGAGGTAAGTGGTCAACTTCACGCCCCGGCCGCTTTACCCCCGAGGAGAGAGCCCTCAGTACCCATTGGATAGGAAGCTGGATGGGACCCAGAGCCGGTCTGGACGGCGTGGAGAAAAAACAATTCTTGATCCTACCAGGAATCGAACTCCGACTCTTCGGTCGTCCAGCCCGTATCCAGTCGCTATCCTCAGTAGTTATAATAGTGTAAGTAATTCTGTAGTAAATGTGGTGGCCATGTGAAAGGAGTCTACAAATTGTTTTCTAATCTGACGCTTACCATACTCTTGCCGCGAATTGCGCGTTATCGCAGTGTTTTGTTTTGTTAAATGGAAGACATCCGCTGAGGCAAGCGTGATGCGTTGCGTGCGTAATATTTTGGCTGATTCTCAGGAGATTTTGAATGAATAACTTCGCTGTGGAAATAATTAGCAATTTGCTCTCGAGAAGCTGAACTAATTTACAGTATCGTGACCACATTTCTCTTGTCAGACGTGGACTTTCACCTTCCTTTGATAAACTGCAATAGAAGGCAGTTAAACAGAACAGGATTCATACAGGCGTATTAGTTACGATAAGGTTAGTACCAGATATGTCTCATGTGAGGAGAATATCGAGTTGTATTGTAAGGCAGGCTCGAGAACCGGTTTCTATTGGAGGCTGTTACCGTTATTCTCTGTTCCAGCAGGCAAATAGGCTTAGACCTACTGATATACGTGTCAGTGGTGTTTCAGCAGTTCGACGGAGAGGAAGGGGAGATACTAACGAACATTCTACTTGTACGAAATACGGGATCAGTGCTGCATATTCGCATTTATTGCGTGACACCAAGTTTCTGCAACATAGTGTGCACTGTGCAAAGTTACATACTTTAACCATGCCCGAGACAAAGCCGTTTGAAAGACTACCAAAATTAGTGATTCCAAAACATTATAACCTGAAACTGAAGCCTAACCTGAAGACATTTGTATTTGAAGGTGAAGAGGCCATAAAAGTTGAGGTAAGGCACTGGATGTTATCGTGTATGGAGTGTTATTGTATATGCTAAAAAAATTGTTTTATTACCTATTCATATTTGGTTTTCATTGGTTAATTTATAGCATAATACATAGCTCAGTATTTTATGTTGCTGCTATTTTGCCTAGGTGAATCAGTCCACAGACAGAATAGTACTCAACTCTTTGGATTTGAACATCAAAAGCGTGAAGTATACTTCATCGGCTGGAAATCCTATTAAACCTCTGGATTGCAGTATATCGGCTAAAGATGAGACACTTACGTTGTTGTTTGGTGAGCCAATTCCAGTTGGTGAAGGATCACTTGAATTTAATTTCATTGGTGAACTTAATGATAAGATGAAAGGATTTTACAGAAGTAAATATGTGAGGTGAGAAAATTTGAATGTATTATCTTTATTTTAATTTTCACCCCGTGGATAAATACAGGTTTTGTTAGTGTGTAGGATATTCCTTAATTATGCACTTGTTTGTGTGAGGTGATCATTTCAAACCTTGGCCAGGTCACTTATTCTGACTGAATTTTTTTGTCATTTCCTGAGCTCCTCCTAGCAGTTGTTGGGATAATACCTCATTTAGGCCACCTCATCCTTCCAAATCCTACATAATTTGTCACCCTATCATCTGACACTATATAGTGTAGCTATTGATGGTGTTGCAAAATGATGCACAAGAATCCACACATGCTTCTTCGTCAATAGTTGTTCATTTGCAGCTGTATGATGTAATAACTACTAGATTTTCTATGATAATGAAATTCAGCAGGAAAAGTCTACTGTTTTCCTCACTAGGCAAGCCAGCCCATGAAGTGTAAATTCACTTCATGGAAGCACAGTCTAGAAAACTCAGTTTGTAAAGCACTCTCATCCACAAAACACTTTGATGTACTACTGAATTTGGTTTCTTATGGTTACTGCTGTAACAGTGGTTAACAGTACGGTTACCTGCTCGCCATTGGCAGGAAAAATTTTGGCTGGCAATTGAGTTCCCTCTGTGGGTGTGAGGGTTGAAAGTTAATGTAATGATGTACTTCAGTGGTTTTATTACCTTGATAAGCTATCCCTGTAACAGGCTGTGAAAGCACATAGGGTTGTGAGAGGTCAAGGCTCCAACATTTTCTAGACAATGGCTCACAGGTCATCAGTCATACACGCATTTATTTTTAGTTTATTTAGAGAGACTTTCTGTAGCTCAGATGTTGGAATTATTGAATTGGAAAGGAATAGAAAAAAGTGGTCATGTTCTAATTTAAATTACTGTGCTCACCACTTCAAGGACTAAAGGAAACCATGATAAATTCCAGAAGAACTGTCCTCCAATCTTGGATTTGAATCCAGGATCTACTGAATATGAAGCATGAACGCTAACAGTGTCCAACGTGTTTTAAATTTTGCAAATGTAGGTTTTTGTGTTGCGTGTGCTTTCTCGCATAAGCGGAAAACTTTGGAACCTAATGAACCTCATGGAGTATTTCCTGTTACGAATTAAATTATTACAAAACATGAGCAGAACAGTTGTTTTTGTCATGTGGCATATTGAGGAGTGCTCTTCTGTGAGCTGCTTTTGACAATCATGTAGTGAATAGTGCACAGTGTACATTACTTTCCATTCAGTTAATCGTGTAAATAATATAGACTAGTTATGGGCTGAAAGGGATTGTGATTTGGTATTGTTACTTAGCTGCTCCTGACTGAGGTATTTTGTCTTTTTTCACAGCGCCTCAAAGAGAATCATGCGTAACACCTCCAACTAGCTCATGACTGCTTCTTTCCACATTCTTTCCCTTTTGTTTTCATTAAACGTCCTGCCATTTGATGCCATATAGCGTGAGCTACATACAGGGTCATTAAATGAATCACAAGTAAATGTATAACTGGTCAAGAAGTTATCTGATTTGATGGAACCCAAAAGGCTAATTACTATGTTCATTAGAACCTGTCATTGCGCACTATATGGGTAGTTGAATCCAGACAAAACCCGATTTTTATATCTGATGTTCGTATACATTATAATATTATCCCTGTGTCTATGTTTCACTTTATATTGCGCTTGCCTCTTGACGTTCATGAGCCAAAGTTTTGGATGAATTTCTCAATTCCTCGTTACTGATACTCAGTTTTTGTATTTGTCATCATATTTAAGAGGGGGGCATGTGGTAGCGTAGTCTGTTGAGGCATTGTGCTACAAGCCAGAAGGAAAGAGACCACTGGGAAGACCAAGGCATAGGTGGGTGGACAATATTAAAATGGATCATAGAGAGATAGGATGGGATGGTATGGATTGGATTGCTCTGGCTCAGGATAGGGACCAGTGGAGGGCTATTGTGAACATGGTAATGAACCTTCGGGTTCCATAAAATGCTGCGAAATTCTTGAGTAGCTACAGACTTGACTTCTCCTCAAGAAGGGCTCAGCTCCATAAGTAAGATATTTCAGTTGTCCTTTGTTAATAAACACAAAAATCTCACCCAGAGTCATCTGTTTTTTATTCTTCCTTTTAGTTTTTGGAGGTGGTTCCGAGATTTGTAGGAAATTTGTGCATACCCGATCTTAATAGTCACTGTCAATCACGGTTTATTAGTGCTCCTTAATTATTTCTTATTGGTGATTGGGATACAGATTGTCTGGTGAAGAAAGTGAGCCTGTGACATCGTACTCCGCAGTGACACAGCTGTGCAGTACACATGCACGTGAAATGTTCCCATGCTGGGATGAGCCATCTGTAAAGGCTACATTCGATATCACCGTTATACTGGACTCAAGTTCATTGGTGGCGCTTTCAAACATGGTAAGCCAACTGTTCATCATTTTCCCTTGTCTTTTTGCAGTCCAGATGGAGAGGAACATTACGCTGGCGTCACTCAGTTTGAACCTACGGATGCCAGACGTTGTTTCCCATGTTGGGACGAGCCAGCCGTCAAGGCAACGTTTAATGTAACTCTGGTTGTTCCTGAGAATAAAGTTGCACTGTCAAATATGGTAAGTAGAGAACATGCTCTTACACGTGTCTGTCTGTATAAAATTGAAATGCAGCTGTGAGATAAAAGCTAAAAAATTATGTGGTACTGGGTTACCTTAGCTGCACATTTATGAATACAGGTTTTTACTATGGCTAGTAGAGCATGAAGGAATTTCCAGTGTGTTCTAAGGGTCTGTCAGCCAGATACCGTTATCTTATCTGTGAGGTGAAGGACACCTGCAAATCTTTTCAACATCATCACAGACTCTCTTATCCTTACAGTAAGGTAAAGCTATCCCTGTAAGAGGCCGAGGAGGCCCATAGGGTTGTGAGATGTTGAGGTTCCCACATTTTGTAGACAGTCGGCTCACAGATGGCGGTAAGGTCAGCCTTATGCGCTGGCCTCACTTTACCCCCAAGAATATTCCTGTACCATTACATTTTATAGACAGTCGGCTCACAGATGGCGGTGAGGTTGTCAGCCTTACACACTGGCCACCCTTTACCCTCCAGGAAGATTCCTGGTACTCATTTCTGTTACAGGCTGAGTTGACCCCAAGGCCATAGTGCGGATGGAAGGGTTAGGTCTATTGAAAAATCCAGTGATCTCATCAGGAATTGAACCCACTAACTTCCAGCCTGTAACATAGTGCCTAAACTAACTACGCTACCGCATGCCCCAAAAGAGTCCCGTTCCTTCACTAAATCACAAAAGCATGAGTAAAGCTTAAGTTTGTTCACAAGACACCCCAGGGAAATGAAGCATTCATCAATATTAAAATTGCGGATGGAATGCTTATATCAGTTGCCGAACTTCATGCTCAGTTGATATATTATTATTGGAGGGGGTGGGTTTCCCCATGCACTTAGACCGGTTATTGGTCCAGTGTGCATCCCCCTTTAATTTCTACTGTCCCCATACCCTACTGGTAGACAGTGCGTGCTATCAGCCCTGTTGAGCCAACGAGGTTGGCCCTCGGTACCTTGATACCTCCCCCATCTACCGGAGGCATTGGAAACTACTTGGGCGGGAAAGTTATTACCTAATAATTTTGCTCAGAGGTCTCCTAGAGACATGAGGTTCTTTTACGTGCCATAAATCTACGACATGGGACCCACGGCTTAAAGTCCCTCCCGGAGGACTTGTTCCCTGAATTTTCCTGCCCTTAAAAATTCCATGACCTCCACCAGGTTTGAACCCGCGTACCTTGAGTCATGAGGTGGGAATGTTACCCTTAGACTACGGAGGCCGCTACAGTTGATATATTTCTACCAGGCTATGCTCAGGTTGCTTGGCTTAATCTTTGACCCTGAAACTGGAGGTAGTATGTTTCATAAAATGTCAGTAAACTTCTATCAGACAAAACTTTGAAGATGGAGGCAGTGTGTTACTCTGAAACATTAGTAAAATTCTACCAGATAACTTGATTGGCTTACTCTTTGGTCATGAATGTTGGTAAACATGTAGCGCTTTCTTACTCTTTTTGAACAGATGGTTTTAGGTTATGTTCATATTTTTTAAGCATTCTAGTAGCTTTGGATTTGCTGATATTTTTCCGCCTGTCCACCAGAGTACAAGGTGTCACATCCCCTTCAAGTTTAGTCATGTGTTGTTACTCTCATTGCAGCCAGTGATGTCTGACGAGGTTGAAACAGACTCTGGGCTACGTGTGGTGAAGTTTCATACGACTCCCATTATGTCAACATACCTGGTTGCTGTAGTTGTCGGAGAATACGACTATGTGGAAGATGTGTCACTTGATGGTGTGCAGGTTCGTGTATACACACCTGTTGGAAAGAGCGAGCAAGGTCGCTTTGCGCTAGACGTTGCCACCAAAGTGCTTCCGTATTACAAGGATTACTTTCAAATTGCATATCCATTGCCAAAGATTGATCTCATCGCTATAGCAGATTTCTCATCAGGTACTTAATTTTGTTAGATAAATCACCACACATTGTCATACTGTCCGTCTTTAACCTTTGTTATCCAGGAAGAAGGGTTTTAAATCTTCCTGCTACTACAGCACTGAAGCTTGATTTTAACCTTCGTAGTAACACATTTATCGCCTGTGGTTCTGTATGGGTGTGAAACTTGGTCTCTGACATTAAGGGAAGAACATAGACTGAGGGTGTTGAGAATATTTGGACCAAAGAGAGATGAATGACAGGAGGTAGGAGAAAACTGCATAATGAGGAGCTTCATAACTTGTACTCTTCTCCAAGTATAATTAGAATGATCAAGTCAAGGAGTATGAGGTGGGCAGGGCATGCAGCACAAATGGGGGTGATGAGGAATGTGTATAGGATATTGGTGGGAAAGCCAGAAGGAAAGAGACCACTGGGAAGACCAAGGTGTAGGTGGGTGGACAATATTAAAATGGATCTTAGAGAGAGAGAGGATGGGATATTATGAATTAGATTGATCTGGCTCAGGATAGGGACCAGTGGAAGGCTCTTCTGAACACGGTAATGAACCTTCGGGTTCCATAAAATGCTGGGAAGTTCCTGAGTGACTGCACAATTGGCGGCTTCTGAAGAAGGGCTCAACTCCGTGAGTGAGTGAGTGAGTGAGTGACACTCTAAGTAGCTCAGAATATATAGTGTCAGATGGCTTGATGATTAACAAACTGCAAAGGAAATGGAAAGAAGTTTTCTCAGTTTAATTTAATGCACTGTCCTCTCATTTTACTGGAGGGACAGAGGAAAACCATGAAAAACCTCAGTCTGGATAATGTTACTGAGATTCAAACCAGGCATCTCTCTGATGCAAGCTAGAGACATTACTGCTTCACTGAAATCGCGGTAAGGATGGTTATGACTGATGAATTTTAATGGAATAGAGGAGTATCCAATCTCCATTTATTTTACTATACATTGTATGTTATTAATTTATCAAGTTCTTAATGTAATTTTGTAGGTGCTATGGAAAATTGGGGTCTGGTTACATACAGAGAGCCTTGTCTGCTGGTGGACCCTGAGAATACATCTTCTATAAGGAAACAATACATTGCTCTTGTAGTAGGACATGAATTAGCCCATCAGTGGTTCGGGAATCTAGTCACAATGGTACGTAATCACCAAGTCTTCTGAAACCGCAGGTCCATTTATATTCTTAGTTTTATTGTAAGTTTTTGGCCAAAATGATCGTTTTTAATAATTGTGTATTGAAGCATTGTGGTGGTTACAAAAAAACATAAAGCCATCCTTGTAACAGGCCATGGAGGCCCTTAGGGTTGTGAGTTGTTGAGGCTCCCACATTTTATAAGACTCAGGTGGTAGTGCGGTTCTTGGCATTATGTGCTGGCCGCCCTTTACCCCCAGCAAGATTTCTGGTACTCATTTCTGTTAGAGACTGAGTCAACTCCAGGGCCATAGTGCAGCTGGAAGGATTAGGTCAGTTGAAAAATCCAGTGACCTCATAGGAAATCAAATCCATGACCTGCCAACGTAGTTCACTTAATACTACGTTTTTCTGTCATTCTTTGTGCAACTTTTTTATTGATATCCTGGATTGTGTGTTCTAATCCATCCGTCAGCCAATAACAGCAGAAGGAATACAATATCTAAACACTGATAATCAAAAATATGGGCCGTGAACAACTACAGAAATATAACAGCAACATTAGGGTACTAATCTAATTTTAATTTCCAGTTTAATTGCAATTTTATCTTATGACATGAACCTTAAAAAACAAAAGGAAAAGTAAGACAGTGGGTTACTTCACAATAACAGCTCCTGTACTGTATGGGTATACCTGACGATGGTCCGATGCAACTGAAATGTCTTGTGTTCAATTTACATGATTTCATCATTTGCAACATTCTTTTTGGGGACATAGCTGTTATGTAAATTGAGGATTACTTGTATGCAATTTGTATGGCATTAGTGTTATACTTGAATTACTTAAATGTGGCTGTCATAGTTTCATACTTTCACTATTAGACAGTTGCACATAAGAAGTCTGTAATGTTTAAACTTGTGTTTCTCTGTTTCCACAAGGAATGGTGGACACATCTATGGTTGAATGAAGGTTATGCGTCCTTTGTTGAGTTTCTATGTGTTGCTCATCTTTTCCCTGAATTTGACATCTGGACTCAGTTTGTCGCTGACACATACATTCCTGCACTTGAGCTTGACTGTTTAAGAAACAGTCATCCTATTGAGGTAATGTATATTATTTATATTGGTGTCTTTGTGACATAATTTTAAAAGTCTTCAGTAGAGCTACCTAGGACATTATTAACAAAAATTGGTAAACACATCCTGAGGATTGTCATTAGTCTTTACTGGCCCCTACAGTTTTATAATAATGCATGCACTTGTCCAGCAGAACAAGTATTGGATTTCTTGATTACTGCAACTGGCTATAGGCTAGATGACAGAGGGTTCAGAGTTTGAGTCCCAGTAGGATCAAGAATTTTCTTTTTTCCACGTCATCCAGACAGGCTCTGGGGCCCACCCAACCTCCTATCCAATGGGTACTGGGAACTCTTTCCCCAGGGTTAAAGTGGCAGGGGCGTGAAGCTGACCACTCATCTCCATCTAGTGCCAAGGTCAAGAAAATGCGGATCTATACATTCACTCCCCCATACGCCTTCATGGTGTAGTGCTTAATTAGTTAAGCACAGTGACAACTTTACCTTTATACCTTATTAACACAGTTACTAGCCATCAGCCTGACAGTACCGATGGATTTTTTGCAACATGATATATTGACCAATGTGTGTTGGATTATAGAGGTATCCCAAATGGTAAAGACACTTGGTAACATGGCAGCAGGTGTCACTGTGTTAAGCAGGTATGGCCACATGACCTCAATCGTGATAGAACTAAAGAAGTCATATCAAACGTGAACAGTCAATTTACTGCTTGCAGTTATTTGTCTTGTGTGTGAGTCAGTTTGTCTTGCAAGGATGAAAATGCAGTGTGAAGAAGGTGACATGAACATCATTGTTCAGAGATCATTCTGGTGACATTCTCCATGCAAGAAACAATTGGTTTCCATGCCGTACAAAAGCAGGACGCTTTGTGCAAAATGTCAGTAAGAGCTACGTGGGCCTGTGTATGTCCACTCTTGATGGCATACGTATTTAATGAAACTGTGATTTAGTGTTCAGGAGTTAATCATTAGACAGGTTATCTGTGGAAACTAACCAGAGTGGGATCCTATCATTGTTTGTTCCATTTTAGATGATTCATGGGAAATACTGGGCTGTGTGGTGGTAACAGTGAAATGATAGTTGTCATGATATTTATGTTTATTTTATATTTGAGGGACAAATCACTCAGCCTCCAAGCATTACAGTTGAAGTTGTGAATGAAATAAATGTATCTTCATTTAAGTGTGAACTAGGCAATGACAACTGCGAAGGTTTGTTGCCAGTCGAAAGAGAAGTTGGATAATTTTAATGAAGTTTGTTTTTGTAGATAACCTTTGCAAAAAAAAAACAAAAAACATTTCTTCCGCTACATTGCATAACCCAAATTGATTGTCTGTCGTGTTTAGTATTGTCTTAGCTAAAGGTAGCTCTTCTTTTCTGGAATATTTCAGGTTGGTGAAGTTAGATAAGTTTCTTTGTAACAATTTTCTATTGGAATTTCTGTTTTCTTTTCAGTAGAAAATTTCATTTCAGTATGTGGGGTGAATCTTGTTACAGGTTCCAGTTGGACATCCTGCGGAAATTGATGAAATTTTTGATGATATTTCCTACAACAAAGGAGCATGCGTTATCCGAATGCTTCATAAGTACATTGGGGATGCAGTAAGTCATGAATTAGCTACAAGGATATTAGTACCAGAACGTAAAACAGTGGAGTGTGATGTCATAATCCTGTAGATTGTTGCCAGCGTTTTGGAGGAATATCTGCCTCCATCTATGAGACAACCCGTAAATGTTATTGGCCTTCATATGGTAAATTGGGTATAATGTTCTGTTATCCTTAAATACAAAAGTTTAAATCTCAATTCCACAAGAGTTGGGACTATTCTTTAACTTGAAGGTATCTGTATTAATAAGAACAAGAAGTTACTGCAAATTGAGGGTTGGCCTGCATAGAAAACACCGTATCCAACACTTCTTTTATTGCATCTGGATTCATTGCCATGGTCGCCTCTGTGGTCTAGTGGTCAGAGTTCCTGGCTGCAGATACAGAGGTCCCGTGTTCGATTCCCAGTGTTACCAGATTTTCTGAAAAGTAGTGGGTCTGGAACGGGGTCCACTCAGCCTCGTGAGGATAATTGAGGAGCTACATGAATGGAAAAGTAGGGGCTCCGGTCTAGAAAACTGAGATTAACGGCCATGGGAATCCGTTGCACTGACCACGCGACACCCTCTATCCACAAAAGTCGGCACTAACTTCACCGACAAGCAGCAGTCACTCGGTTGGTATAGTTTGCTTGTGGACTAAAAGCCATGGAGTTTTTTATATATATTGCCATGGGAATGCTTTTACTGAGCCATTGTCTAGCAGTGTTTGACTCCTCTGGCTCCAGTATTGTGGCTTTCAGGCATCATGTCACATTGCTCCCTCCTTAAGGCTGTTGGAAAGTTTGAGAGGCTGTAGTGTTCGTATTACTGGTGGCGAGATTTATGAAGTATGCCATTGAGATGGGATCAGGTGACATGATATGCATACAAAGTTTCATAAGGATTGATTCAGACTTTCAGAGATTCTTAGGGGGATACACACAGGGAGCAGGGTGATCTCATAGGCCTACTTGCATTTTTTCAAGAAAGAGTAGGCTAAAAAAATGCCTGCTTACCCCATCTACCAGAGGTATTAGTGACTGCTGTTGGGCGGGAAATGTCCGCAATTTTGCTCAGTGACCTCCTTTGGAGGTATGAGGTTCTTCTACATGCCGTAAAGCTACGACACGGGACCCACGGCTTAAAGTCCCTCCTGGAGGACTTGTTCCCTGAATTTTTCCGCCCTTAAAAATTCGATGACCTCCGCCAGGTATTTGAACCCGCGTACTACGAGTCATGAGGTGGGAACGTTACCTCTAGACTACAGAGGCCGCTAAAAAAAATGCCATACTCAGCCAGCTAGACCACATGTGCTTGACAATTTGATAGTGTGACACATGGCAAGGGAAGGTTAAACGGTAACTATGTTACCAGCCATTGAGGCTTTTCTTGGTTTTATTCAGTTCATTTCTGGTAATTCATGATATAATTCCTTAAGTTTTTGCCACAATCACTGCCCTTCCAGTTCACTGTATATGTTCATTCTTTCATCTCATTAGACGCTGAATAACTTGCAGTCATTATGGCAGCATAGTTAAATAACCATGTAACCTGATTAATGGTTTGTGTGTTTAGGATTTCCGGAAGGGAATGAACCTGTACCTGACCCGCCATCAGTACAGGAATACTTTTACAGAAGACTTGTGGTCTGCTCTGGAAGAAGCTAGCAACAAGCCAGTACGTGCTGTGATGTCTTCATGGACCAAGCAGATGGGGTTTCCCATAGTGAAAGTGTCAAGCGAGCAAGACGGCAGTGATCGCAAAGTGGTCATTTCACAAGAAAAGTTCTGTGCGGACGGAAGTTACGACTGTAAGTACCACACTAATCCTTTAAAAGAACTCAGTTACTTCATTTTACTTCGATGTCATTTTTAATGTGTAATAATGAAATGTGCAAAATATGGGGTGGCCTGTAAGTCCTGCCCCATAAGGATTTTTTTTTAAATGTATTTGTTACTTTATATTAAATTGTTGGGGGTTGTCGTCCGGGGTTGCTAAGCTTCAGCGGGCGAATGATGATCCTAAGATGATTGTATTGTTCTTTGTCTTGTGTACTGTTTTGTACATTTTTAAATCTGTATAGTTCGCTTCTGGTCTAAAACCATGTTGTTTGTTGATTTGTAGTGTTTAGAAGGTTTTAACGGACTTGCCCAATTGTACTTGTATAACAGTTTACAGATGTTAAATAAATTATTATTATTATGAATTATATCCATGGGTCACAGCTGTGTCAGTGCATGCATGAGTCAGGAGATGTAGTGTCACACTATGTACAGCAGTGTTTCTCAACTGCTGGGCCCCGGCATGAATTATTCTAGGCCCTTGTCGTTATGGAAAGAAGAATTTACCGGGCTGCAGTCTGACAGAGGTTGAGAACCATTGGTGTACAGTATGAATCCAGTTATGGATATTCTGAGAGGTGAGCACTAGTGGCATAGCAGCAGGGGATTTAAACCCCCTGCTGCTGAATGGTAAGGGTTGATTGTTGTTAAGATGTCATAATGTTCGAATACATGGTGATTTAAATTAATGCATTTCTCCTGGATGAATCCTGCAGGACAAAATACATGAAATGCTACTTGATGGCTTTTTTTTTATTACTAGTGGGGTAGAACTAAGTCCCTTGTACTGCGGCCACTTCTGGCCTATTGTACCAGCCCCAGATGACAGAGAGGGTGATTGTGGAGCAATTGGTGGAATGAAGATTGGCAGAGGAAACCAAAGTACCCGGAGAAAACCTGCCCCATCGCTAATTTGTCCACCACAAATCCCACTTGACCAGACCTGGGCCGCTGCGGTGGGAAGCCAGCGACTAACCGCTTTAGCTATTGGATACTTTTTGGCTACTTATCTACAGTAGTTCAGTTTTTGTAAACCCCTGAAGCCCTCTTTCCTGGGAACTTTGCATGGGCAAAGTACTACATTAATGATGGATGTCGTGTTTCCCAGAACTTGTGTTCTGAGTTCTTATTAGACTGCTAGAGTTCTTATTATTTTACAGCAAACGTGTATATTGTTCGGAGTTTATGTTGTTAATGTTGTCATCAGTTCTGATTTGAAATTGATATTGTGTCTGCCTTGATACTGTGTCATGCAGGGCTTTGCTGCTAGAATTATGTCAACGTTGGGCTCCACAGGGTTAATTTCACAGCTGAATAAGAGCACATGAATTATATGATAAAGTACAGTAATGTATTTTTATTCCAAGGACTGAAATAATATATTGGTGTGTACATTTTGACAGCTTGTTGAATATTTGCTGCGCACTGAATGGTGTGCCGATCACAGTGACCGTGTGGTCTAAGGCATGAAATGTCTTTACCCACTTGAACACTGTGGTTGTGGGTTTGAATCCCACTCAAGGCATGGATGTCTGTCTGCATTTATTCTGTGTTTGTATTGTACTGTGTAGGTAGTGGTCTTGTGGCAAGCTGATCCTCAGTCCAAAGGGTCCTACTTACTGTAAGATTAACAAACTGAGGTGAAACAGCATTTCTTGGATGCCCCATGCTCCAGAAGGGAGCAGCAGGAATTAAAATAATAATAATGATAAATAAACTGAATGTGTGTTAAGTTTCCTGAGTGAAGAGTACATTAGTTATAAATTCTGAGGTTTTCATGGTGCTGACTCTTAAGATAGTGGTCTTTTGGCCTGTGACACTGAGTAAGTTTTGTATGCAAAGAAACTTGCTGGCGTCTTCTTCAGGGTTGAAGTTACTGCATCCCTGATAATGAAGGCAGCACTTTCTTCCAAAACATTCTACCCCAAAGATGGGGGGCAACATGTTCCTACAGTTCATTCAACCCTGCAGATGGGGTCGCATGTTCTCCGAAATGTTCAGTCCTGCAAGTGGGCCAACAAATTCCTCCGAAATATTCAGCCACAAAACTGCATGGTGTCACAACCTAGAAGACACAGTCTTAAGTGAACTCGATATCATGTCATTGTGTTTGGTAACCTTGTCACTTTAAGGTGATGGGACCCGCTGGATGATCCCAGTGATGTTCAGCACTTCACAGAAGCCGGGTGAAGTGGCTCATTATACACTCCTTGAGAAGGATACATCAGAAGTGACTTTGAAGAATGTAGCAGCTAGTGATTGGATTAAGGTGAACCCAGGCACTGTGGGTTTTTACCGCACTCAGTATCCGCCACAACTTTTGGAGCAGTTTGTGGCACCCATACGTGACATGTCTCTCCCGCCACTTGACAGACTTGGCCTGCTTGATGATCTCTTTGCCATGGTAATTTCATAGTTCAGTGTTTCCCAGTTTATAGGATGTGTCCCACTGATGGGGTTCTGTGGTNTGCATCCGTTCTGCGGTGGTATGACTCACGGCAAATTGCAGCCGCGGCGCGCACTTGATTGTACGCACTGTATAACAGACGATGGATAGGGTCCAAAATAAACCTTAGTTATGTATGCATAAGGTTACTCAGGGTTACTGCTGACAACTGTTTTGTTTTGATATACTCGTAGCAGAACATGAAAGAATTGCTACAGTTTTCAGGCACTGATTTTACAGACTGGTATATATATCAGCAACATGAGGTCATTCACCACATTGACCCTGGTGATGGAGACGAAGGAGATTTTGAAATGTTGGTTTTTAACTCGACATTGGCACAGCTAATTGCTGGAGGAGATTTTAGCAAATTGTTAACTTTGTAGGAGCTGTCAGCAGTAATTAATATAATACTGAAATGTACATAATTGTAAGAAAACACTTCTCGAAGAAAGACAAGCTATGTTTTCACTATGGCAGGACTGTAGTTTTCTGGTGGAATGACTTGGAGTCCAAGATGCAGATGTTTGAGGGTCACTCACCAGGTTTACAAGATTGATGTATTACTGAATGAATGAAGGGCCTAAATGGATCAGAAATTTAACGTTTTCTTAATGGAAAATAAAAGATGAAACATAAAATATTATTCATGTTTCACATATAAGTCATGTCCTCCAACATAATAGCCGAACTTTGGAAATATATTCTGCAAATCCTTTTTTAAAGAACTGTTTCTTCACAACTGTCATTGTGCATAAGTGTCACTCAAATGCCCACATGCATTTTGTGTAGAGATTTTGCATTGAAAACTGTAGAACCTTCACATGTGGAGGCAGGTTAGAATACATTCACTGTAGCCCTGAGTCATAGAGGGTGACAGGGAACCCATTTCCTGGGGGTATAACTGGGCCACCATGTTCCTGGGGGCTATAAATATGGAGATCTGATACTGCAGGTTTGCAGGTTGGATTCGAGGCTGATGACCTCACTCGCTCATAGAGCTGAGCCTTTCTTGAGGAGCCTCCAATTCTGTAGGTACTCAAGAACTTCCCAACATTTTATGGAACCCAAAGGTTCGTTACCATGTTCACAAGAGCCCTCCACTGGTCCCTATCCTGAGCCAGATCAATCCCATCCTATCTTTCTAAGATCCATTTTAATATTGTCCACCCACCTATGTCTTGGTCTTCCCAGTGGTCTCTTTCCTTCTGGCTTTCCCACCAGTATCCTATATGCATTCCTCTTCTCCCCTATTTGTGCTACATGCTCTGTCCATCTCATCCTCCTTGACTTGATAATTCTAATTATACTTGGAGAAGCATACAAGTTATGACCTTGCTGTGTAAAAAATATTGGTGCAAAATTCAAAGAAAAGAAAACTTGATGGTCTAATTCATGCCAGGAACAGATGAGTCTGTCGGAATCTTCTGAGGAATGCTATGGCTCGAAAAGGACTGTTTTTTTCCAGTGATGTTGATGCTGAATGGTAGGGCCAATGTAGCAGAATATCAGCAGTGCTTCCAAAATTGTAGAGTTTGGATAGAAACATGTTGTAACCTTTAACCACTTAACGCAATGACTGAAAGTACATGTATGTTGTAAGAATCATGTACTGAAGTTGTCACTGAGTCCTGAGGAACATTGCAGGTATAACAAACACAGCAGTGCTCTGAGCTGAGTAGGAATAGGGAACAAATCACAACATGTTTCAGTGAATGCTGCTGAAAGGGTAAAGTTAATAATTTAGTTGTAATCTCTTCAGTTGGCAAGGGACAGGGTTCTGACACATTACATTAGCACTTAACTTGATAATCATGAATTGAAGTACCATTTATAGGACTGTAGAGCATTCTCCCAAAATCTGGCAGTTAAATGGTGCAGACATTCTGTATAACAAGGCCGGTAATACCGGTGATAATATCTTGTAACCTCATTTGCTTGAGCTGGTGTTAGGTTAATTTTATTAATCGTAAAGATTGCTGTTCTCTGCAGGTCCAGGCAGGCCATACGCCCACCGTTGAAGTGCTGAAACTTCTGGAAGCATTCACTAATGAAGACAACTTCACAGTTTGGTCAGCTATCAACAACTGTCTTAGCAAGCTGTCTAGTCTTCTCTCTTGCACCGATTATGAAGATCTCTTCAAAGCATATGGGCGCCGGCTCTTGCAGGGGGTTTATTCACGTGTGGGCTGGGATCCACGGGACAATGAAAGTGAGTATGTGGACATGCCCTGTTACAAAGAACACATTGAGGTGACTGATGTTTTGAGAGAGGCTTATTAATGATCAGAAGGAGAAAATATAGTTTTGGAACTAGGGTTTGAGTCTGAAAATGAAGTTTGTTTCTTCTCAGAATTGTGCTGTTATGTGGATTGGTACAAATGAGGAACAGTTTCTTGTAGGAACAGATCCACAGTAAGAAATGTATGATATCGATGGTCGGAGTTTGATCTAGGTATTGATCGTTGTCTTTGTCCCCCCTCACCAAATCGCCCTCGTCATTTCTGCAAGGGTGTGTCATAGCTGTTAGCTGCAGAACCACTTTGTCTCATGTCAGCGGCGGAATGTTTGTTGCAATAACCACACCGTGGCTGGCTCTAAGAGGCCCATTTACTTTCCTATCAAATGGATATGGAAGCATGTTTGAAAATTATTTCATTCAGGAATTGTGGTCGGTGGACGAAGTCCAGAAACTCCCTAATGACACGATTTGTGTAACAACTGGGGGAAATTTCATGGGCTCATCATGCTCATGTTATTTGTGTGTAAACGGCTCCAGGTCACCTAGATACGTTACTGAGGGCTCTTGTCATCGGCCGATTGGGTTCATTTGAAGACGAAGCTGTAATTGCTGAATCGCAGAAAAGGTTTGAAGCTCATATATCTGGAGGTCCGTTAATACCAGCCGATCTTCGTAGTCCTGTCTACAGAGCGGTCCTGTCTGCTGGAGATGAATCCACTTACAATACCATGCTTCGGGTATGTTACATTTAGAATTTGATGAATCACTTTTATTATAGTGAATCTTTTTATTTTTATCAGATATGTTTCTGAAAGGAAAAGGTGCCTTTTAGGGCATTAGATGTCATGTTCATGTCTTGCACACGATTCACATCACGAAGTAATGTTGTAGGACTAATTCCTGAGGAAGATTTTCCTCACATTTTATAATTTGTTTCATACTGGGTAACAGGACATTTTAAGATCAAAGGTAAAATTATCTAATCAACTGAGCAACATGATGTGAAGACAAGGGGAATGGAGATACAGCTCCATGCTTTCTTAAGCTTTGTACTAAATGGCAGTGAATGATCAACTTTTCTCTTGAGGAAAGGGCCCTCGATACCCATTTTAGGGAAGCTTGATGGCTGTCAAGAGTCGGTCTGCATGTGATGACAAAAAAATGTGTCCCTGCTGGGAATTGAACCCTGGTCATCCAGCCCAAAGCCTAGACAGTATTCTGGCTCCAGCATGATATTTCAGATATTTTAAGTGCTGGTCTTGTGTTGTATATAGTGCATGGATGGTAATACCTGCTCAGATATAAAAAATATTTTAGTTCTGTTACTTTCCATACTGAGAATGTTCCGTGGATTCTGTGTCACTCTGTAGGAACATACACCCCTTTACACAGGATGCAGTGAAATCATGATTTAGTTTTCCCACATTTACTGAAATTTTGTGATCCTAACTGAAGCGCAGTATTAGCAGTGAGCTGTTTTCCCATATTTNCCCCGGCACTACAGCCTCAAGGGCCTAGGCCTACCTCCATGAACTTCTCCATTCACTTTGGTTTTTCTAAATCTTACACATTCGGTAGGACTCCTTGGGCAGGTGATCAGCTCGTCGCAAGGCCTCTACCTGTACACAAACACAGAAAAACACATGCACACAAACTAAACATCCATGCCCTGAGTGATCTTCGAACCCACGATCCCAGTTTCCAAGCGAGCGAAGACAGTACATGCCTTAGACCGCTCGGCTGCTGTTTTCCCATATTAGTGAATCAAAATTTAGTAATAACCCACATTTAGTACAGGAGTCAGGATAGCTTAGTTGGTATAGTGACAGGTTACGGGCTGGACATTGCAGGTATCAATTCCTGGCATGGGCAACTTACATATTCAACGTGCCTAACTCATGCTGCTTGTGAATCATAATTGCTTCAGTTCTCATGTTCTCTCATACTTTATTTTGTATTATTAATTGCTTTAGAATTTAATTTGATATTGATTATGTAATTGTCTTTATTTGAATAGAAACAATTTCTTTGATCACTTACACAAAGAAATAATTTTGTCATAATTGGTATGTAGAACAGTTTCTTGATGTTATTTTGCATAACTACCATTTAGTACAAACCTCAGTTTAGTGTAACAAAAATGTTATTTTCAGGGATTTATTAAATAGGGATTTCACTGTACTTTTGTGTTCCGATTAACTGTTGATGGAATGGGATTTTGTAATGAGACAGAAAATTTGTTGCAGTTATATCGAGAAGCTGATTTACTCGAAGAGAAGGATCGTATCTCTCGAGCACTTGGAGCCATTCGTAATGAGGAGATTCTAAAGGAAGTGCTTCAATTTGCCATGTGTGTGAGTTGTCTGTATTTGTATTGAGTTCATAGTCATTTCATAACAGGAGAAATGATACATTTTCTCTCTAAGGTATGTTACTCCTCTTCCTGAATTGAAAATTCTCTCACAGTTCTCCCACCTTAATGTATTGAGCCCCAGTACAATAAATTTTCATTTTAAAGATATACTTCATGTTATCCAGGTAAAAGTAAAGCTAGCCCTGTACCAGGCCGTGAAGACCCTTAGGGTTGTGAGACGTTGAGGTTCCCACATTATCTAGACAGTCGGCTCAAAGATGGCGGTAAGGTTGTCAGCCTTACACCCTGGCCACGCTTTACTCCCCAGGAAAATTATTTAATTAATTCCTGGTACTCATTTCTGTTTGAGGCTGAGTGAATCCCAGGGCCATAGTGCGGCTGGATGGGTTAAGTCACTTGAAAAAATCCAGTTACCTCATCGGAATTTGAATCTGCGACCTTCTGGCTAAGTAAATGATTTGATCTCCAGAGTATAATAAAACAAAATATATGAAGGTGTTCTGAGATGTGACACAATCATCTCGAAAATGAAGGGAGCAGTTTTGTTAGAGAAGTTGGTAACTTTGTACCAGACTACACGGTGACACATCTCAGAAGGCAGTAATCTTATATTCACTGTTATGGGAACCTCAAATCTCTGGTCCGGTGATTAAGACTAGCTCTGTCTAATGGACTCTGTTGAGTACGAGGTGTGTTCAGGAAATAACGGGAATTTTAAAATTTCGCGGGTTTGGAGAGTCCAATTGTCAAAATTTTTTTTTATTATGTTGGTATACATGCCCCTGAAGTACAATAAAATTTTCAGCTGTATTCATTGCTTACTTTGTCTGTGGCAGCCGCTAAGGTTAGACGTGTTTTTATGAGCTTGGCGATTTTCGTTTGTTAAAAGAAATGGATCAAAGAATTTGTATCAAATTTTGCGTAAAAAATGAAATAAAGTGTTACAAAGTGTGTGAAATGTTAACAAAGGCCTATGGTGAGTCTGTTATGAGTAAAACAAGAGTTTACGAGTGGTATAAGCGTTTCCAAGATGGCCGTGAAGACGTTGCAGATGACGAGCGCCCCGGACGCCCCAGCACATCAACAACCGATGAAAACGTGGAAAAAGTGAAAGCAATGATTATGAATGATCGCCGAATCACAATCAGAGAAGTCGCTGATGATGTTGGCATATCGATTGGCTCATGCCATGAAATTTTTTCGCACGGATTTGTGGAAAAACAATTCATGGCTTTTGCACCACGATAATGCACCTGCTCACACTTCGTTGCTTGTTCGTGAATTCTTGGCCAAAAACAATACTGTAACGATGCCCCAGCCTCCATATTCGCCAGACATGGCTCCGTGTGACTTTTTCCTATTTCCAAAAATAAAGAGAACCTTAAAGGGCCGTCGTTTTACAAGCATAGATGACATTAAAAGCGCATCGCTGAAAGAGCTAAAGGCTATCCCAAAAATCGAGTTTGAGAAGTGTTTCGATGATTGGAAGAAGCGCTGGTGTAAGTGCATAATATCGAATGGGGACTATTTTGAAGGCGACAACATTAATGTAGACGAATGAATAAATATTTTTTCCAAAATACGGAAATTCCCGTCATTTTTTGAACACACCTCGTATGTGCCACTCCACCCTTTCATCTGAGGGTGAAGTAGATCCAGTTTCTGAAATGCACTCTCTTAGAATATGAGACAGTGGATGAAGTCGAGAAACTCAGCAATACACTTCTTGCAGTATAAATTAGATATCCAGTGTGTAGTTACATTACAGCCTGGAGTAATATATTTTATAACTTCCTGTTGCCTGCACAGATTTTTCTGCTGTCTGCATCAACTATCTCACATTGTTATTTTCGAGTAGTTGATAGTGGGGATCTTAAACAAGGTACACAAAATGTATACAAAAGTGTGCAGTCTACACAACAATATTCTGTATTTAAAACAAAGCAGGCACTATCATATCAACATTTGTTTTTATTGACGCTACATGTCGTGACCCTTATACTGGGTCATCATCAGACATGCAGCGGTACCAGACTCGGTCGTTGAATTGCCTCTAATTCTTCAATAAGGATCCTTATTGTGCACTTGAGTGTTTTTAAATGCATAAATTGAGTCTTTGCAGTTAAAATTTTAAAATACTCAAATAATAAAATTTAAAAAAAATTAGAGACCAAAGATTACAACATAAAAATTAAAATTATACTACAATGGAAGTGAAATGTTTTGTGATAAATCTCTTTAAAACTTTATGATTGCTACATGTTGATGTGATTTTCTGGTGGTAGAGGTGACTATAGTGTGGGGCGCCTGCATATCGGGTTCTTCTCGCATAAGTTTCGTTGTGTGGTCTTGACCTTATTATCATCTTGTGGCGCTTACGCTCATTATTCTGTATGTCACCCAACAGAGCTAATCTCAATCACTGGATTGACATTAGCTTTTTCTAAGGGGCCCACCTGAGTAGGTGTCTTCCTTTCTCACCTGAAAATGGAAACAGATCCAGTTTCCAAAATGTCGTGTCCTCTATTACCTAGAATTCCAGACAATGGATTAAGTCCAAAAACCCAGTAATTCTGTGATTCAGGGAACTGTTTCATGTTCAGATGTGCTGAAAATCTGTAAATCTATTGAACTCTTGAGACTAATTTCTGTTTCATGATTCACAGTACTTTCTCATATTACAATACAAGAAAATAAAAAAGTAACAAAGGTAGGAAGTTTGGTTAAGTGGAAGTGGACCATACATTTGACTGGAAGATGGTGACTACAACGTATGCCTCAGAATATATTGTAGATGAGTCACAAATGCTGAAGATACATATGTTCTGAACAGTGTCTGAGACCATGTATCATTGCGTTGCAGGATGAGGTGCGATCACAAAATACGGTCTTTGTCATTGTCTCGGTAGCTACGACCAAGAAGGGTAGGGAACTTGCCTGGAGTTTTTTCAAGGAGAACTGGCAGGTGTTCATGGACAGATATCAGGTATGTAACTTGCTCTGGGTGGCATGTTTTCCAGGCTTAACTAATTTGCTTTTTATCATAACTCCTGCAGATGGTTCGTGATATGCTTGCATTAGTGCAGCAGTGCAGAGGCAAAGAGTACATGGAGCTATACAGCCACACTCCCCCATGTGTTGTCATGGCAAGGTGCTTAATTAAGCATGTGGACAACTTCACTTTTTACTCTACAAGTAAAATCTACCAAGTTTGCTGAATACCACTTCAGTTATGTGTGTGAGTCCTGGGTACGTATTTAATTCACTTTACATGTAACAACAGACAACCACCTCTGTGGTCTAGTGGTCAGAGTTCCTGCCTACAGATCCAGAGGTTCCGGCTTCGATTTCCGGTGCTACAAGATTTTCTGAGTAGTGGGTCTGGAACGGGGTCCACTCAGCCTCGTGAGGATAATTGAGCAGCTATTTTGAGGAAATAGTGGCTCCGGTCTAGAAAACCAAGATTAACGACCATGGGGATCCATTGCGCTGACCACACGACACCCTCTATCCACAAAAGTTGGCACTAACTATGCTGACAAGCAGCAGTCGCCCGGTCGGTATAGTTTGCTTGCGAACTACAGGCCACGGAGTTTGTTGTTTGTAACAACAGATTCATCCTACTGAATGTTGCAGTGTATTTGGTTGGCAGACCTGTTCCATATTTCAGACATTCAACATGCTAATCCTGGTGTCGAAGTGAGGTGTCTTTACATTTTCACAGTTTCCATCAGTTACTGCTAACATCACTGAATTAATTTTAAAGCTTCTTTGGTGACATATTGCTTAGAACTATTATTAGGAATTTTGCCTGTTGTCTGAGTTTACTAAAATAGCTACATTTTGGCAATTGATTCCACATCTGTCTTCACATAAACAGGATGTAAAGGAAACCAGCTCTGTTGAGCCTACAGGTAGAGACACCCTTAAACCTTGTCACTTAATGTCCTGTTTACGTTATGGTGGGAGCCGGGATAGTGCCGTCTGTATAGCAACTGGCTACTGACTGGACGGCTGAAGGGTTAGAGTTTGAGTCCTGCTAGGGTCAAGAATATTCTCCATATTGTCCAGGCTGTCTCTGGGGCCCGCCAAACCTGCTATCCAATGGTTACCTGGGGCTCTTTCCTGGGGGGTAAAGCAGCAGGGGCTCACCTCCAACTAGTGCCAAGGTCAAGAAAGGTGGATCTATACATCCACTTCTACATATGCCTTCATGGCATAGTGCTTAATTAACTAAGCACAGGGACTAGCTAATTACATTTGCATTATGGTGTGCTCACACTACTGGAAATTTCAGCAGAGCTACTGTACAACCACATTCCAAAATTTACTCGCCATAAACATGGACGTACAACACAGTCCAAGATAATATTTTTGAACACAGGGATGATGCCTTGTAAATAGGTCATGCATGCCAACTACCACATGCACCCTTTCCAATTCACAGTTGTCATACCATTGAGCGCTGCATAATCTGTGTAGCTGGAAGACTGTCATTATATAAACTGAGAAATGTATCTTTCATAAAATGTGCATTTATTTTGCAGGGGGGCTTTCTTTTGGCGCGACTTGTGAAATATGTGACTCAAAATTTTGTCACTGAGGAGGATGCTGAGGAGATAGAAACTTTCTTCAGAGATCATCATACCCCAGGAACAGAGCGTTCAGTACAGCAGAGCTGTGAGACGGTCCGCTTGAACGCAGCTTGGTTGAAACGTGACCGTGATTCTGTGCGCAAATATCTCAGTTTTGGCAAATAATTTGGGAATTGTACCAGAATGGCTGGGTTAATAATTTTAGTACATAAACCAGTAAGGCAAATAAGTGTGTGATTCTCCCGATGACTTGAAACCTTTGGAATGAGTTAAGGGTATTTCCATCAGCTCTGTACAGGTAGAAACCTACTACATGTATTAGAACGTGGTGTTCGTTAAGTCAGTACTGTATTTTTGGTATTAATTTGACCTTGAAATGGAGCAGCAAGGAATGGAAAATGAAGTTCCATATTTATATTAAATAATTTACTTCAAACTTTTTTCAGAATATGTTGTTATATTTGCATTACGCTACATAGTTAAAATATGTACAATATTGGTACAGGTATTTATAAATTACAGAATTTATTTTCTGTTAATTTTGGTAATTTTGAGAAATCATATCCGTTATTTGACACTTAATCAAAAGTTGAATGTCACATATAGTTATTCTGTTTCTCCAGGTCAGGACTTTATCTGAACATTTCACAGGGAATGGAATATTGCATCATAGCATCATGTTGTATATGTAATGTTTCATGTCTTTGTCCATGAACACAATCTATATATAGATATACTGCTCATTAAAGGTTTACATGTTTCAACCTTTTGGGCATCATCAGGTATTGTGCATGGACCCTTGATTTTTCTATTTTTCCCCTACATTGGACAATATACCTATATGTACAGGTATATGTATATATGGATACAGTGTAACTATATATTTATTCACTCACGACAGTAGAAGTATGGATGCCCATACATTTCATTGTTTTTGCAACATGTTTTGGCTCATTAAGCCACCATCGGGTATTTGACTTTCATCTGCTAATATTCCTACATTGGCCAGTGCTTAGATAATACTAGCAGACAGATAAAGGCGGATGTAGATAAGTGAAATACCTGATGATGATTTAATGAGCCGAAACTGTGGATGTATGATGGATGCATATTTCCTCTTGTGGTGATAGAATAAAACAAACAAATTTCACACATATGATATGATGCCAAAATATAATATTTCTAGTATAACTATGTCCTTTGGTGCTGCTCATTTTTTTAATCATATTTCTTGATGCTGTGTTTCATGATGGAAAAGTCGCAGACATGGCAAAGTCAAATCATTTGTCCTACATTTCATCATCCCAACCTGTGCATATGTCCATCAGTGGTAAATACTAAGTTTCAAAGTTGTTTCAATTAGTTTAATGGAATGTGTTATTTTCTGTGCACTTTTTACGCTAAATCAGACATAACAAATATGATCTAGTGTATCTAGTTACTTGTTAACAATTATAAAGCCTGACATGTTTGACTGTATATGGCTGTTGCCTGGGGCATGCAACTTTATGTAAACTGATGATTAAAATTTACAGGAATTATTTAAAATTGATCATACATAAAGTACGTATGACATTAAAAATTAGTTTAATATAAGCCAGTGAAGTGTAAATGTAAATTCCCTATGACATATTGAAGACAGCGCAGTGTGGAAGTTGGATTACCTTATCTTGTTTTGCATTTATTCAGTTCTGTCTTCTGATATATGTGTGTTTGTTGTTGGACTGAGTCAGTCTGGCAACACACCCCACTTGTTGGACTGACTCAGTCTGAGAACACATTCACCACTTAAGAATATACCTCAAGGCAAGATCAAATACTTGTTTAATTATTTATTAATAAAAGGATTAGATACATTAGAGAGTATTTGTTATGTTTAATTTCTTGTTTCAGTCATTTTATATTTTTGCTATGTGTATAATTAGCTTAGAATAATTTACAAACAAATGACTTATCTTCTAGCGTGTAATGCCATATGGCCTTTTAGAATTTCATTGACATTTCAGAGGATCTTCATGTTTTCATTGTAGAAGGGTAAATGAAAGAAGAACCCAGGAAGTAACAGGCAGTTTGCTTCAGAACTTCCTTGCATCCTGTTGCAATGTGAATCCAGATTTAAGACTCTCACTGTTTGGACGGAGTTGTACAGAAATGGTGAATTGAGAATCCTAAACTTGCTTCTTTCTGAATGCTTGCGTGGCTTGTTCTTCAACTCTGATGAAGATGTGGGCAGTACATTCCTCCAGAATAGCTGTGGACTGCACAATATCACATCTGAGATCAAACTGTTCATAGTCACTGTTGCTAGAACATCGGATCCAACAAAATTACTCGTCATTGAAGTTTAAAATATAAATGGGAAGAACGTTTCATTGTTGAGTCTGCTCTTGAATCTTTGCGCTACACAGATGTGCACTGTTTTCCCAACATTCCAGGGGCACATATTGCTTCCATCTTCCAAGGTTGCAATTTGAACATGAAGATGGAGGCAGTATGTGCCTCAGAAACAGTCATATTAAGGGTCTGAAAAGGAACTGATGTTTAAGTGCTCATAACATGTATTAAATATATTGGGTCCTGTTATGATGGTAAAAATGCTGTTTGACTTTAAAGTGATGCAGTTTTATGTGTAATTAATGTATTTTCATGGGTAGTTATATAAAGAAACATGCAAACTGCTCAAGTTAAGAAAGCAGTCTTTTCGGATGTGGCGCTGTGTAGATGTTGTGTTAACCGATGTTTTGGAGGAACATATTGCCTCCATCTTCAGGGTAGAAGAAAAAAAGAAGAAAAGCCGCGAGCAAGGAACCAGTGTGAGCAGGTGCTAACAGACTAATGTGGAGTCAAACCCAGCTGTATAAGAGCAGGAAGAGAAGGGAGAGGTGCTACATGGGAAATCAGTAGAGAGGAGAGGGGAAGGGTTTGGGGAGGTGGGCCAGCAGGTAGCAGGCCAGAGCAGGTATAGAGTATAGTGTTAGGGGGAGAAAGGCAAGGTTAATTGGAGGGCATTAACCCTGAGGCTTGGGGGCTGCTATGCAAGTCGGGCATGGACCTGTGTGGCCTTGTGGATCTTGTGTCTTGTCCTGGAGGTTTCTTGAAGGAACAGATGAGAGGCTTTCATGACTTGCTGAGACAAAACCCCAACCTCTCTGTTCATATTGTCGGGATGGAGTTCAATCTCAATGGTGTCCCTAATGATGCGGCCCATGTATCAGGTCTTGGTGGCGTGGATGGAGGTTTTCTGAAGCTGAATGCATGAATCTGAATAGCAGTTTGGCAAAATTTGAAGGAAAAAATCTGCATTTTATAGTTAATATTGTGAACTAGTGTTCTTTTTCAGTTGGCAGACTTACAGGTGAACTTGCCTTAATCAAAAGCCACATCTATGCTGGTGCATTCTGTGTTTCAGTCTTGAAGCTGGTAAGGAGCACGAGAATACAAGAAAACAGATAGGGACTAGCTCTATCTATTGGGCCCAACTGAGTAGGTTTTACCAGAAGACGGAGACAGAATCCAGTCTCCGAAACATTGTGTTTTGTAAAATAAACATGACGAGATTTAGATAAAGATAAGGCGATGGATAGTGTTCAAAAACATAATACTTGTACCAATGTACCATTGTCACAAACTTTCAGAAACAAAGCAGTAGTATGAACTGTGTTCAGAACTGAACTGACCCATTCATCTGCTCATGTGTGACAAGTGAAAAATCAAGATTGACAAATGGAAAAAAATGTCTTAATTTATGTGTTAATATTCTCTGTCGCTCTCTCTTTTCCTTTCTGCACTGTTTTCAGAAAGTAAATTTGAATATTAAATGATATGTACACATTATATAAAAATGTTTTATAATTGTGATATGAGAACTCTGATATTATGCAATTTCAGGTTACTATAACAACATATTATCAAGTGTTAGCACGTTGCATGTGCATAAATTATGTAGTGAGTCATACACAATTACATGCTCTTTTGTTTCAGTGTATTGTGTCTATTCTGTAAGTACTGGTAATATTTTGGTATGAAGTGTCTGACACTATATAAAGGAGGTAGTTTACAATTGACTATTTGTGGCTGTTATGTGCGGAAGGTGGCACTATGTCAGTCACATTGTATCATTCGATAACATGCAGGACTGGGAAGTAATACAGGAGAAAGTAAGGGAAGCTTATATAACAAACGATGAGACGTCCTGTTGAATTCTTAGCTGGTATGGCACTGATATAAGGGATAGTACTTCATATCTCTGCCTGTTATGTGATGGTCAGTAGACTGCTGTGGAGCAGTTTGCAGTTGTGTAGCTGAGCATGGTTTCTGCCTTGGAATCTTACGGCAAGTAGGATTTTTGTCTGACCGGTGAACTACGAGTAAGTGTTATTTGTTGACCCCTGACCATATTTCTGTTGTGTAAAGTTGTCGTCTGCTATGTTCATGTCTGGATTAATTTTCTTTCAGAGGTATTATGTTTGTGGAATAGTGTTCTGAATAATTGTGTCTTTGAGGTGCAAAGCATGTACCTTGACATGACATAGAAACAGTAGTAAACTTAAGACAACAAATATGGTCTAAAACTTCTTGTTCTTAGTCCTTGCCATCTTCGAGCAACTTCATCGATATATTAATATTCACTCTTAAAGGTCTTTATCTCTTCTCATTATACAGCACTGCATGTTTCTGCCTACCTGGCCATCATCAGGCATATAAGATGTTGGATTAAGGGAACATGCTGTTCTGCTTTTCTTTTTGATATAAAATGCTGCTAAAATTTCAGATTATCATGTAATTGTTAATGCATGTGTCTGTATGTTCTGTTAATGTGTTAGTTTATCTTTTTGTGCTGTGTGTAGCTGTTCTGAGATCTAAATGTTTGTGATGATATATTAACAGAGTTGACTCTTATACATATATTTCCATCTCAGATGCAACTTATGTCTTGTCATACTTCTCTGCCACTACTTGTTTCAGCCATAAATGACCATCATCACATACTGAAGATGAGGCACACACATGAGACCATAATGGATACTATGGGTATTGCAAAAACAAGAAAGAGGCGCAAACACTTAAATACCTTAGAGAAATATCACATTTATAGAACCAGTAAGATAACTTACATATAAATGAATAACACATTGACACAACCCCATATTCAAGGCCTTAAACAAACTTTGCATCAGACAGCACACACCCTAGTCCTTTTCTTAATAAGTGGAACTAGTCTCACAGAATGTTCATAAACTATACATACACAAACAAAGCAACAACATAACCAGCCCAATCTATAAATCTTCAAATCACTCTAGCATATGTAAGTATAAGAAGTAAACTAATGTACACAAACAAGAAAGATAAATAATATATAATAATGTAATTCTTATGTATTACAGATAACACGCAAGTAATACCACCACATTGATATCAGTACACGCTGTGTAAATAACACACGTGAGTAGGATGGCAAACAACTATCAAAAGCTAAAATTAATAACAACAAAAATATTATATAACACAACACAGTATTTACACATTACAGAAAATACCCGTTTTGCAAGAAAGAAATACAGTGCCACCGAATCCAACATCAGCAAATATACTCTCAGATAAATATACATCAATGAATAGCTGGTGCCTACAGTGAAGATAACATTCAACAAGTTTTAGTTCCAGTTCTTAATTATAATCTTAATATCGCATTCACAAAGGATATGTAATTTTAACATACAATGCAACAATTTTTGCAAAATAGACATGTACCTGGTGATGGCCAAATACAGCTGGAACATGTAGTGACAGAGAAGTGAGACAAGACTGTAAGTTGCATTTGAGATGTAGACAAGTAAATACATTAATGCAACAGGATGCTTAAATACAATTAATTACATTTTGGACATCTGTATTCCTGTTTTTTATTTATCCTTTCTGGGACCAAGAGGAGCCCTAATTTAGCCATGAAAGTATAGAGGGAACCTGCTCATACGAAAGGTTACCTACATTTCAAGTCTGACAGCCCCCATCATGTGAAAAGAGGAGTTTTTCATAGCTTGGTCACTAGGGCCAAGGTCGTATGTCAGGATCGAAAGGATTTGAACAAGGAAGCTATCTTATCTTATTCTTAATGGCCAATCACAATGGTCATTTGGTCTAAGTCATGTCCTGTCTTTGCTCTCTCAAACACCAGGATTGTGGATTTGAATCTCACTCAAGGCATGGATGTGTGTTTATGTTTATTCTGAGTTTGTGAAGGTAGTGGCCGTGTAACGGGCTGAAGTTCTACCTGCTCTCATATGATTAAGAAACTGAAGCGAAACAAGCATTTCACAGACCTGTGCTTCAAAATGTGAGCAGCAGGAAAAAGAGAGGTGCTTAATGAGTCCTGACAAGAATGCAGTAATGTCATAATGAAAATTAGGAAAAGCAAACTTCCTTCATCAGATAGAGTATATTATGGCCCTGTCATCCCATATCTTAGGGCTATTTCCAGAAATTAAGACACATTGGAACTACTTCAGAATTGGGACCATTTTCTAAACTAAACATACACTTCATGGGATATTGATGAAAACTGGATCAGTTAGAGAAGCCTAGCAGATGAAGCAATGTGTGTACAGCGTCCCCTGTGGTTGTGGCAGATGTTACTTAAGTAAAACAAGCAAACTTGAAACATCAAAGAGAGTCCAGTCTCTGAAACGTTTGTTTAAATTAAAAAAAAACAGGACGACAATGTTCAAAACGTCAGTAATTGTATTAGACAACATATATTAAGGTTATGGTCTTCTGGTAATATGTATCGAGTCATGTAATGTAAAAAAACAATCTTATGAAAAAGCACACACAATATACATATAAATAACAAATGCAAAGTATAAAAATTACCCTGTTTAATTACAGCAAAATCTCCACAGAGACATAAGTAACTATGTGTATCAAATCATATAATTCATATATGTAAGTGTTGTTTCTGTTTTTCAGGTATATTACACCAATGAATGGCAACATTGTAGTCTATTATGATGCTCATGCCCTACCATTCCAACCAATTACTAATTACTAATTAAAATTACTAATTTTATTCAATATATCCAACTTGAATTTTAAATTTTTTAACATATTGTAAGATATTTACTGATACATACTTCAATGACTGTATAAGGTGTGAGCCTTCTTGGCCCTTGCACCGCAACCTACAGTGATCTATTGTGCTTCACTGATACATACTTAAATACAATGAAAATATCAACATTTTACTCCAATTTACTAACATGGAATCATTTTAATAAAAAACAATTCAATAACAATGGCTGTACATTTATGTAACATACCTGAAGATGATCGTATACATTGAAACGTGTAGTGGTGTGTGTAATAAAACAATAGTAGCACATTAATATCTGTAAGATAGTAAGATCTGTAAGCCCAGAAGACTGCTTTCTTCACATTAATATCTGTTTTATGTATTGATTTGCATTGATGGCCACTTGAGTACCTCAAATAGTATACACAGCAGGATACAGATGATAAAGGAGATATGTATCAAACTACATGATGTGACATCCCAGAAGACAGTAATCTTAATATTGATATTATAAGAACTTCAGACCTCAAACAATTATGTAAATACGTAGCTCCATAAATGATTAAGAGGTTGAAGTTTTTATGTAGCGTGATGTTCAGAGATATTGGGTTTTTAGACTTTATCCATCCTGGTTTTTAAGATAACTAAGAAAAAACACGACGTTTCGGAAACTGGATCGTCCAGTCACTGGACGATTGAGGCTAGCTCTTTCTGAGGGACCTAACAGAATAGGTGTTTTCCCTCACCTGAGGACGGAAACAGATCCAGTTTCCGAAACGTCATTAGTTAGTTTCTTAGTTATCTTAAAAACCAGGACGATGGATAAAGTCCGAAAACCCAATATCTCTGTGTGTTATACACCATCGTCAGAATCCTATAGCAACTACTACTGTGATGTTCTTTATACTTTTGACATAAGTGTCTCTATTTTTTCTGTTGAAAATATGAGTCTTAAATTTCCAGAGAAAATTACATTAAAACTTCATTTGAAATGGGTTTTATCCATGTAATTAACACATATTGCTCTATGGTGTAAACTCTGAACGAGTTACCTTTTTCCATTAACATCTTCTGAGTTATCATGTATATATGTAAATGTGCCATTGTGGAGTTTTATGAGATTTGGTTTTCATGAAGTGTTAAAGTAAAGAACATAATTATTTCATTTACTTTTTTGTTTGGACACATTAGCAAAAGAATTTAATGTAGAGATATGCAAAGGAACCCACATTAATTGGGACTATATGGCACCCATGGCATCTCAGTTCTCTTATTTCTTATCTTATTATCTGTGATTGTTTTCATTTATTTGTTTCCCTATTCTGGTCCTTCTTTCTATACGTTGTGTTATCATGAAACAGATGGTTGGCCATTGATGGTAGCCTCTGATCTGAGCTTTTGTCAGGCTTCCCATCAAGTCAGAAGTCTATGACTGGATGTCGATTCATATGAGAGTTTTCTTATGAAATCCTCCTATATCCCATAGCAAAATTTCCACATGTCTCATACCCCAAAGAAGTGGGATAGCTATAGCGTTGTAAAGAAAATATATTGTCATAGGATGACTAAAACATTTTGACTTAGTTTAATATGCTCTTGACCCCTGGTGGAAAAAGGTGCATTTTTGAAACATATTCTGTATAAAGTTAATAATATGTATAATCTAGTGTTACTCGTATGTATATACATGGGTTATATTGTTTTGAACATAATCTGTCTGCTGATCATATCGGTCACGATTCTGAGGTCATGGGAAAAAGAAACCCATAATTGACTTCTCATCTCCCTCAAGCTGTGACATTTCCCCTTCCAGCATTTTCCTCTGTGTTCACCTTCAGTCTTCTAACCATCCTGTTCATGTTTGTCGATAATGGTAATCATATTATAACTTGGTGTAGTGACACTTTGAGCTGCGTGACACAGGACAGAGGGGAGCAGAAGGAAGTATTACAGGCAGAAAGAAAGAAGCTTAAAATGTCATCATCCCCACTACCCATGGTACTTACTTCTGTGGCCTCGGTATACAGAAGAGCTCCTGATGTCATTGACATTTATAAATATTGTTCCTTTTGATAATTATGTGTAACGTGCATTGACGTTGAAGGATATAATTAATTGAGTTAGCATGTGAAAGTGAAGAGAGAAAAATGTGTCATCTGTTGAAATCTGAGGGGGGAGTCACAAGTAAGCGCTGGATTCAGTTGCATATATTTGCATTTGTGGTTCCAGAAATTCTACGTGTACTGTACACTTTCCAAAACGAATTAATTCATTTTGATGCACTAAATTTTTGCTGCTGGTCTATGTTTACTCACATGACAAATGTACAAGCATATTTCTTGAGGCCATTTTAAATGTTACTTAGAATGTTGATACTTCATTGATTATAAGGAGTATAACAGTAATTCTGAATACACTTTTCATGGTTCTTTCATAAAGAATATGCTTTAACTTTGCTTCTAAGTCACACTGTATAACAGACTTTTTAGGTTTGATGTACCTGCAAATGGCAATAGGTATGAGTTTTACTTTTAAATATTCAATGTACAGTGGTAACTGTGCATACCACTTGACTTAATAGTCCATAACTTAGTATTGTTAGCATAACAGTGTTTTCCATTTGGTTTTTTCAACAATAATTTTGAAAAGGGTATATTCCATAATGTAGTACAAAACTTCACAGCAATGTTCTTTGCATTTTAATAAGCTTGTGTGCAGGTTATAAATGGTGTTTCAGTAGAACACAAATTTTATTCCATGAAACAAATAGAATTCACACTTCTGTAACATAATGTACAGTATCAAATTTCAACAGAATATCTGAAATTTTTTTATGTGATATCTGGAAAAATCCATTTATGGCTCTGTGTGAAGTAGGTTTTATATTGTCAGTATGATTGAGGGTCAGGAGCTGGGATAGCTCAGTCAATACAGTGACTGGCTACGGGCTGGACGACCCAAGGGGTCGGAGTTCAAGTCCCAGTAAGATTAAGAATTTTCACTTCTCCATGTCATCCAGACTGGCTCTGGGGCTCACCCAACTCCCTGTACAATGGGTACTGGGAGCCCTTTCCCTAGGGTAAAGCTGCCGGGGTGTGAAGCTGACCACTCACCTCCAACTAGTACTGAGGTCAAGAAAATGTGGATCTATACATCCACTCCCCCATACGTCTTCAAGGCATAGTGCTTATTTAGTTAAGCACGGGGACAATTTTACCTTTATGACTAAGGGTCAAAATGGCCACCTGAAGTTATGAATGAATATCTTATATTGAATTAATGTATTATGATACACATGAATGATTTACAAACCGCATGTAAAGTAGGCTTTGTTATTGGTCAGTATGGCTAAAAATCAAAAGGGTTGAATAATGTTATGTGTAGATAGCTGATACATAATTTCACCAAAATTTGAATATGCGCATGTAGCATACATGAAAAAGTTCATTTATATCATAATGTAAAGTGGATTTCGTTATGTGTCAGTATCACTGAAAATTGGAATTGCCCAACAGCTTTCAGTGAAACTATAAATGTCATATTTGAACATGGTCTGGCCAGCTGATCAGGTGGTGATACTAAGTCACTGATGGACAGACATGACCTCCACAAAGAATGCCTAAAAACTGTTATTTTCCTAACATTAAGTGAACAATCTGTGTAATGAAGAAAACAATCTTCTGGGATGTGGCACTGTGTAGATGTGTTAACTGACGTTTCTCTGAAACGTTGGTGCCACAGTGCCACATCCCAGAAGACTGCTTTCTTCATAGTCACCGCCGTGAAAACCTCAAATCTTACAATCTATGTAATGTCAATATGATATGTTTTCTTACAGATAGGAAGTAAATTTTGAAGTATTTTTAAGTCGACTTTGTGCTGTAAAGGGTTGAGCATTTTCTACAAACATAAAATAAAATCATTGTTTGTGATTTTCGTAGAATCCAAACTGCAACTGTATGGACATTTTTAAATAAATACCAATGTTTACACTAGTAAATCACATCCACTAATTGAGGGGAATTTGTTTGTGAATAAGATATTTATTAGTAAATGAAGTGTACTTTACATGGTTCTAGCACATCTGTGGAAAGAAGTATCGCCGTGAAAATTACTGTCTTTGTGGGAGGCAACAGGTTCCCCTGAAGTGTTTGTAAATGTCTTCCAGACTACATGCATGTCATCCCAGAATGCAGTATTCATAGTCACCACGGTGAGAATCCCAAATTATACAAGATTCTTTGACTCTTGTAATTTATTTTTCAGCATTGAATTGCTATAGCAGTACAACTTTTTTGTGTTTCCTATGACAGTGGATCTTCAGCATCCACTTGGCTGGCAGCATGCCCATTTGTGCTTTCTACTTCCTTTCATGACCTGTGTTACCAACCTACCACAGCTGTTAATTGAGGTACAAATATGGCTGAAGAAACTGTTTCCAGCATTCAAACCAATAAGGAAGTGTGATCACATGCTGACCTCCGGGCCATGTTTCCAAAGGAAGGCATTGATGTATATACATACAGTATTTGGAGCTGGGATAGCTCACTATATTATCTTAGACTATAGGTTGAATGACCAAGGAGCGTTTGTCTTCCACAGTGCCAAGATTGGTGCTGGGGTCCACCCAACCTCTTAGCCAGTAGGTGCCAGGCCTCTTTCTCCCCAGGTAAAGTTGACCACGTAACATTGATCTAGTGCCACAGTTAAGAATGTGTGAAGCTATACCTCCACTCCATGAAATGGAATGGTATGATGCTTTTTTATTATTATTTCTTCCTTATTCCATTACATCTATAGTAGGCAAAAGCCTTAGATACAGAATTGTGTCAATTTATCTTGCTAATACTCTTAAGCAATTGTCAAGAAGACTTATAAAATAAGACAATGTATGTTTACATCATAATACAATTTCTCTCTAGCATAATACATTAAAATTTAAGATAAAAGTTTCCATCAAAGGTAACAGAATATTTTGGTCATATAGCTTAAACATATATAACAAATCCAAGATATAAAAATATTACATTTATAAAAATACAAAATTACAATTTCATGATGACCACACATCACTCAATGAAGTGTAACAGCAATTCAGTCTATTATCTCATGGTTGTCTGGTGCTGTTTGTTAAAATGTTTCTGTCCGGATATGCCTATGCATATCTTGGTGCCCAAGTTGTAATGACACTGACATGAAAGGTAAGTGAAATTATGTAATTCTTATTTGAAGGTCAGTGTTTGCTGTAAGGATGCATGTACTATTATGTACCATTTGGATTGAAATAAAGGCTTAAAGCCCATGTTGGACTCTCCCTCATTCCAGTTCTCACACTGTGTATTTTGTAATAGTTTCTGGACTTTTGTTTATTATCTGTGCATGAAGCTTTTTTATCATGTTTTTGTCATTCATGTGTAATATACCATTCTATAGGATTTGGTTCTGTTTACTTTCCCCCCATGCTATGTTCACCATCTGATATTTCTGTGCACTTTGGGTTTGCAGCATATAAATTTGTAATGGGCTGTCAGCTGTAGCAGCATAGCAATGTCAGGCAGTGAATTGAGTGAATATACCAAGATTATACTTCAAGAAGACTGTCTGAGGCCACTGATGTTGGTATAGAATTATCTGTTTTGGTTGTGATCAGCATAAGAGTCTATTTTATTGTAGTGAATTTGCAATATTTGGTGTGATTAGGGTTCCTCCCCTCCCTATTTATATTGTGGTCTGTAGTGGCAATCCGTGGATGTAACCATCTCACTGCAGTGGGAACTGGCCAAGGTAAGAAGACAAAATGTGACTACTGAGATGTGATATATTTACATGCAATGTGAAAAAGGAAATTAATGTGGGAAGTAGTATTGGGATTTTGTAGAGGGGTGACTGGCTGGTTATGGGATTGTCTTTTGATGTGCAAACTTTGAATCGTAAATGGCAGTCCAAAATAAATATGGTAGACAGTTAAATTGCCAAATAAATGCCAATGATGGTGTCTGTGGATATTAATTTTGTATTTAGGGATATGGGAAACATTCCATATCAGTGATGTAGGCTGAGAAAGGAAGGGTTATAAGCAGGGCCCAGATTTTAATACATGTCATCTTTCTTTCCTTGTATCCTATGTGATGCTGTTAAATAAATCTCAGATATGAGCTGCTGGTTACAGGAATGTAAATTTTATAGGCGATTTTTTGACATTTTTAGGTTTAAGGTTATTTTTGGACTTCTAAGGGTATTTCTTGTCATTTTTGGCCATTTTAGGGAATTTTTCTTCATATGTTTTCTGAATAGTGAATAACATGGAAACGAAGTATTCTTTCTTTTCTCCTTTAGGTCATTTTTCTGGACTTTTTCGGTAATTTTTTTTAATATTTTCAGGTAATCAAAATCCGGGGCCTGGGTATAAGTAACACTTCCAAAAGGTTTTGAACATGGAATTAAGCTAAGGATTAGTGTGTGTTATGGATTATCAGAATATTTTTAAGGGCTGAAATTCCTGGTCTGTCGGTTTAGGTGTATTGAGGACAACAGTAAAGAACTAAGGGCAAGTCAGTCACAAGAGGAATACAAAGGGTATTTTGGTAGGGCAAATTGAAGGGCGTGTGTGGAACAAATAGAATATTCAGATGGATGTTGGGAGAAATGGAGACAAGGGGTGGGGTGTGGACAGGATTCTTTTGAAATGGCTTTTGAAATGGTGGTAAGCTTGTGCTGGCCGGAGTTTATTTAAATGACCGCTGCTGAAGCGCGTTTAAATGTCCGTTCCTGTAAGGGCGCTTAAACAATTTTAAGCATTGTGTTTAAAAATGCTGTGTCTAACACAATTTTTATGATAAATGGATGGAATTAACTTTGTTTGTATCAGCAAAGAACATAGTGTCGCATATTATAACGGAAGATTTGAAAAATCTGTCGTCATTTTAAATTTAGTTAATGTAGGATATGTAGAGATGGCAGCAGCACTGCACGGTGGTGTCATGGCGGACATGTTGCCCACCAATAACATGGGAGTTTGACGGGGCTGCCCAGTACCTCCTGCCCTATCCTATAAAATGACTTCTTCAGAGGAGCGGTTTGCACAGACCAATAAGTTGTAGTTGCTTTTGTTAACTAGGCTTGTAGCAAAAATTTCTACCTCCTTTCCTATCCTAGTTCCACTCATGTGCGTGTTTTATCACATTTTTAGTTTCATATTTTCCTGTTAACTCGCGCTGAATTAGTTTGTCCTCAAGTATTTAATTATCTGCGTGATGCGGAGGAGAAAGGGTTTTTTTTGTGCCTTGCACATCGCTCACAACTTTGAGTATGTGTAAGATTTTTTGCGCTTGGCACTATGGACCTAATGGTGCTATGCTTGCCAGCGTGGGCTACTGATATGTGCACCATTATGAAACAAACTTCTGCAGACGTGAAAACATAATGCATTAGTAAACGAACGGCCAGCCTGAGCTGGCTAGAGCATTATTAAATGACCGCTTCTGGTAGGGCGCTTAAACAATTTTAAGTATTGTGTTTAACGCAATTTTTATGATAAATGGATGGAATTAACTTTGTTTGTATCAGCAAAGAACATGGCGTCAATTTTGATGCGTGCTGCAAAATTATTCTGCATTATAAATTCGTTTCTGTTGGTAACACTTGACAAATTTTAGCAGTCCCTGGTGCCATAAAACATATGGAAGCGATAAAATCATTTGGTTTTCTGCTGGAAAACCTCACATCTTTGTTACACTCTTCAAATTTTCGAATCTTTTGACTAAAGGACTGAAGAATGAAAGCAAGCAAGGCTATTCAAGAAATGGCTAGAGGAGTCTTCAGTGCTAAGACCTTCCGTTATAGCTGCAAGAGATTATTGCCCTTTCTATGCGCGTGAACAGACAACTGCATTGTGGCCGAGATACAGAGAGCGATCTGTTTTCTGTGCGTTCGTAGTGAAATCGAATACCGTAGTTTCATTTCAGCCTATATATACATCAAGCAGATAACAAAACAGGTATGTGCATAGAATTTTACTATATATTTTTAACACATTAATCTGCAGAATCTGCAATAAAAGTACAGGCTCGTGGATGAGTTTGGGCATAACTCATACGTATACTCTTTTTGTTGTTGTTCACTTAGGTATCATTTTAATTCCTCGATTAGGGTTTTACTGAAATCGGTCTGGTAATTACTACATTTAAAATTAAATATTTAGGACTGTGCATGCGCTTCTACTAGCGGCGTGTGCGCGCGATTCCCTTACTCATAGCTGGCCCGAACAGGTCACTTCGGGCGTTAAAGATTAAAGGCCAAACAGTGAAGCTTACTTCAAGACTAAGATCTGGTCATGAGCGTCTGAATGGGCTCTAAATTAAGAGAAAGTGACTGGCAAACCGTCAGTCGTAAAATGACTTTGAAACGAAGCAAGAAGTAAAGAGGAATTTTGTAGAAACGAAGCGGTAGGATATGTGGAAGACGAAGGCGAATATTTGCCATAACCATGGTGGGTCTTTGGTAAGGCACTAGTGTATGGTTCAGAAGTTACGTGGTTTGAAGACATGACTATTTTTGTGGAAAAAATAATGTAAGAAATTTACGCATGTAGGAAGCAAGTGGTACCATATGAGGAAGGTGAAGTCAACAAATTTGTATAGATCTGGTGGTACGTGGGTAAGACATTGGCTGAGTATTGGGAAGGTACCGGGTTCTAGACCACTGTGTCTTTTGTCAATAGAAATTGAAAAGTGAATAAATAAATACGATTTTCTGCAGCTATAAACCAAGTCGTATAATATAAGGACGATCGCAGACAGCTACACCATACATGGTCTGGTGGTCTAGTGGTAAGGCACCGGCGTTGTAAGTATAAGGTTGGTGGTTCGAATACAGAAGTATTTTTGTAATGAGATTTTTATGAAATTATATAGCGAAATGTAACATAAGAGGAAGATTAAAGCTCAAAAATTTCCATGGAATCGGTGGCCTATTGGTAAAACACCGGCGTAGTAAACAAGAGTTGGAAGGTTCGAAACCAAGTATAGTTTTGATTTAGAAAGTAAGTTAATAGATTTTTCTGGAATCATAACCGAAGATGTAGCTTAAGAGGAAGATTAAATAAATCAAATTTCTGTGGTGTTGGTGGTCTGGGGGTCAAGACACCAGCTTAGTATTCGGAAGGTCCCTGGTTCAAAGCCAGTAGGATTTTTGTGAAAAAGAAAATTAAAAGAAGAAAACCAACGGCAGTGCTAGAAGTGAAGAGATAGAGATAAGAAGGTGTGGGGGGCGAGGGAGGGTAGAATTTTTTTTTGGCCGCTTCGCGGTCATTAAGACACTCAACCTAAGCGGGTTTTATTAAAATCCACATGGGATCAAAAAAAAAAAAACTTTGACCCACCATCCGCCCAC
>NW_019740656.1:1652333-1767276 GCF_002891405.2 Cryptotermes secundus | reverse complement strand
GGGGGGCCAAAGTTTTTTTTTTTTGATCCCATGTGGATTTAAATAAAACCCGCTTAGGTTGAGTGTCTTAATGACCGCGAAGCGGCCAAAAAAAAATTCTACCCTCCCTCGCCCCCCACACCTTCTTATCTCTATCTCTTCACTTCTAGCACTGCCGTTGGTTTTCTTCTTTTAATTTTCTTTTTCACAAAAATCCTACTGGCTTTGAACCAGGGACCTTCCGAATACTAAGCTGGTGTCTTGACCCCCAGACCACCAACACCACAGAAATTTGATTTATTTAATCTTCCTCTTAAGCTACATCTTCGGTTATGATTCCAGAAAAATCTATTAACTTACTTTCTAAATCAAAACTATACTTGGTTTCGAACCTTCCAACTCTTGTTTACTACGCCGGTGTTTTACCAATAGGCCACCGATTCCATGGAAATTTTTGAGCTTTAATCTTCCTCTTATGTTACATTTCGCTATATAATTTCATAAAAATCTCATTACAAAAATACTTCTGTATTCGAACCACCAACCTTATACTTACAACGCCGGTGCCTTACCACTAGACCACCAGACCATGTATGGTGTAGCTGTCTGCGATCGTCCTTATATTATACGACTTGGTTTATAGCTGCAGAAAATCGTATTTATTTATTCACTTTTCAATTTCTATTGACAAAAGACACAGTGGTCTAGAACCCGGTACCTTCCCAATACTCAGCCAATGTCTTACCCACGTACCACCAGATCTATACAAATTTGTTGACTTCACCTTCCTCATATGGTACCACTTGCTTCCTACATGCGTAAATTTCTTACATTATTTTTTCCACAAAAATAGTCATGTCTTCAAACCACGTAACTTCTGAACCATACACTAGTGCCTTACCAAAGACCCACCATGGTTATGGCAAATATTCGCCTTCGTCTTCCACATATCCTACCGCTTCGTTTCTACAAAATTCCTCTTTACTTCTTGCTTCGTTTCAAAGTCATTTTACGACTGACGGTTTGCCAGTCACTTTCTCTTAATTTAGAGCCCATTCAGACGCTCATGACCAGATCTTAGTCTTGAAGTAAGCTTCACTGTTTGGCCTTTAATCTTTAACGCCCGAAGTGACCTGTTCGGGCCAGCTATGAGTAAGGGAATCGCGCGCACACGCCGCTAGTAGAAGCGCATGCACAGTCCTAAATATTTAATTTTAAATGTAGTAATTACCAGACCGATTTCAGTAAAACCCTAATCGAGGAATTAAAATGATACCTAAGTGAACAACAACAAAAAGAGTATACGTATGAGTTATGCCCAAACTCATCCACGAGCCTGTACTTTTATTGCAGATTCTGCAGATTAATGTGTTAAAAATATATAGTAAAATTCTATGCACATACCTGTTTTGTTATCTGCTTGATGTATATATAGGCTGAAATGAAACTACGGTATTCGATTTCACTACGAACGCACAGAAAACAGATCGCTCTCTGTATCTCGGCCACAATGCAGTTGTCTGTTCACGCGCATAGAAAGGGCAATAATCTCTTGCAGCTATAACGGAAGGTCTTAGCACTGAAGACTCCTCTAGCCATTTCTTGAATAGCCTTGCTTGCTTTCATTCTTCAGTCCTTTAGTCAAAAGATTCGAAAATTTGAAGAGTGTAACAAAGATGTGAGGTTTTCCAGCAGAAAACCAAATGATTTTATCGCTTCCATATGTTTTATGGCACCAGGGACTGCTAAAATTTGTCAAGTGTTACCAACAGAAACGAATTTATAATGCAGAATAATTTTGCAGCACGCATCAAAATTGACGCCATGTTCTTTGCTGATACAAACAAAGTTAATTCCATCCATTTATCATAAAAATTGCGTTAAACACAATACTTAAAATTGTTTAAGCGCCCTACCAGAAGCGGTCATTTAATAATGCTCTAGCCAGCTCAGGCTGGCCGTTCGTTTACTAATGCATTATGTTTTCACGTCTGCAGAAGTTTGTTTCATAATGGTGCACATATCAGTAGCCCACGCTGGCAAGCATAGCACCATTAGGTCCATAGTGCCAAGCGCAAAAAATCTTACACATACTCAAAGTTGTGAGCGATGTGCAAGGCACAAAAAAAACCCTTTCTCCTCCGCATCACGCAGATAATTAAATACTTGAGGACAAACTAATTCAGCGCGAGTTAACAGGAAAATATGAAACTAAAAATGTGATAAAACACGCACATGAGTGGAACTAGGATAGGAAAGGAGGTAGAAATTTTTGCTACAAGCCTAGTTAACAAAAGCAACTACAACTTATTGGTCTGTGCAAACCGCTCCTCTGAAGAAGTCATTTTATAGGATAGGGCAGGAGGTACTGGGCAGCCCCGTCAAACTCCCATGTTATTGGTGGGCAACATGTCCGCCATGACACCACCGTGCAGTGCTGCTGCCATCTCTACATATCCTACATTAACTAAATTTAAAATGACGACAGATTTTTCAAATCTTCCGTTATAATATGCGACACTATGTTCTTTGCTGATACAAACAAAGTTAATTCCATCCATTTATCATAAAAATTGTGTTAGACACAGCATTTTTAAACACAATGCTTAAAATTGTTTAAGCGCCCTTACAGGAACGGACATTTAAACGCGCTTCAGCAGCGGTCATTTAAATAAACTCCGGCCAGCACAAGCTTACCACCATTTCAAAAGCCCGGCGTTTAAAGGATAATTGATCATTCTGCAGGCAGAGGGAGTATATGGAACACAGACGCTGGAACTGACCACGATTCCAGTGAACATTTTAAACGTAATGATAGTTGGAGTGCCATAGCTCAAGTTGTTATTCGCTGGCTTCCCACCGCGGCGGCCCGGGTTCGATCCCGTGTCTGGTCAAGTGGGATTTGTGGTGGACAAAGTGGCGCTGGGCCAGGTTTTCTCCGAGTACTTCGGTTTCCCCTGCCAATCTTCATTCCACCAACTGCTCCACAATCACCCTCACCTATCATCTTGGGCTGGTACAATAGGCCAGAAGTGGCTGCAGTACAAGGGTCTTAGTCGCACCCCACTAGCAATAAAAAAATAGTTGTATTAACGAAAAATTCCTATTAATGTTAAAGGTACTACACCCTAGCCATCACACATTAGACTAGTCTGTTTCGTTTCAGAATTCCGAAATAGTTATCTGTTGGACATAGACATTTAGCCCGGAGAGTGATCCGTGGCCCATAGCAAAGAGAAAGTGATGGTTGATGATACAAGGCGGAAACTTTGCTGTATCATGTGCCGGTAACAGCGTCATTATCGTTATTATCTTACTAGTAATTAATCCATGTCCGCGTTGGTGCCTTAGGCAGCCATTTTGAAAGGATGTAAGTGAAGTGCAAAACGAAATAAAATTGTATTATAGTGTTTCTGTGTATAAGAGATGCAATAGAAATTCCCGTGTTCACAACAACAGTAATACGTTTAAAAATGATGGCGACAACATTTCGCAGGTAAGAGAAGTGATGTTTATTTTATAAGTATGTTAAACCCACGTGTATTTGACTTGAGGCTTCCGTGGTACAATACGGCGGTCGGTTTCAATGAGCATGAGTTATGTATCGCAGCAGATTAAAGTACAAACAGGAAGAGGATACGTTGTAATCGCTTCTGCGCTATCCAGCGGCCAAAAATAACATTTTAATTCAGAAGTCTGCTCTCTGTACCGTATATCTGATAACGAAAATTTCTACAGAAACAATTATATTTGGGAAACACCCATTACACGTCGTGCATGTACTTCGTTTTGCTAGAAAACAGCTCCAAAAATCATGCGAAATCCAGGTTTAATTTGTCCATTTGCTTGTATGTGTAATGGCCTTTCAATGTAACGGGAGTTTTGGGGGACAGCTTCAGTACCCGCGCTGATATCGACATTTATAGTATGTGATCATATCACAGGGACAAGACCACCACGGCGGCATCTTGAGGGACCACTATATTACAGTATTTAGGAAATTTGATTATAATTGGACACAGTTCCTTCTATACCAGCATCTGACTTAACATAATCCATCCTCACCTGATTTGTAACAAAGCGGATCTGAGAAGTTGTAACTGTGGAACTGATCTTCAGTAATATAAGGTACATTAGATTTGGGGGCACGCGGTAGCATAGCTGGTTGAGGCACTATGCTACTAGCCGGAAGGTCACTGGATCGAATCTGGATGAGGTGGATTTTTTTCAATTGACCTATTCCTTCCAGCCACACTATGAGCCTGGGGTCGACTCAGCTTCTAACAGGAATGAGTACCAGGGATATTCTTGGGGGCGAAGGACGGCCGGCGCATAAGGCTGACAACCTCACCACCATCTGTGAGCCGATTGTATAGAAAATGTGGGAGCTTGGATGTCTCAGAACCCTATGGGCCTCCACACCCTGTTACAGGGATAGCTTTACTTTACTTTTACATTAGATTTGAGGTTTTCACAGCAGTGAAGTTTATAGAACCCTGTAGCGTATTAGATTGTTACTAACACTTGAGGAGGAAGATTCTCTCTGTATTTCCATGGAAGAAATAAGCCACTTTGGGAGAGGGGTATAACATAGGAGATGAGGAGACAGGTCTTGGAGAGCAGGAGTAGCGAATTGGAGCCAGGGAGGGGGATGGGATGCATCGAGAGCCTATTTTTCTGCACTCCTCACATTGTCTCTGAGCTTTCTGGATTGCTTATGGATTCATATGGTTACTTGTGAAAACTCCTTGGCAGTTTAATCTGTCCGCCAGTGGTTTTCTCCATGTTTTCACTTCAGATAGATATCCGCAGTGGGCAGCAGTGTCGGAGTTACAGCATAGCTGAGACCTTTTGAGCAGGCACAGTGTTTCTCTTTGTGGGTTAATTGATTATCCACTGAGAATGCAAACTATGCAGAGCTGTACGGTATGATAACCGCTCAGTTGGAATGGATTTGGAAGTGGCTGTGACATTATGAAGGCACTGCCCTGGCATTTGCCTGGTGTGACTGAGGAAGAGTAAGAGAAACCTCAGGAACCACCCGCAGCATATTGCCCCAGATACTTTCTTTCTGTCGAGTGATGGAGGAGAGGGGTGTTGAGCTTTGTGTAAATGTTGAAGTTTGTTACACTGACTGGTTTTACTGTTTGCTGCTAAATGTGAGCTCTTCTTAAGTGTAATTCATTTGCATCATGGCCCAGTTAGCATGTGACAGCTGCAGTAGTCCATAAGAAGTGTCATGCATTGCCCAACTGGAGCCATTCACAAGGAAACAGGTGCTGTCTGCAAGGAATTTCTTAGTTTCTCCTTGCATATTTAAATTTAGTATTATCACGATTTAGGGGTGTGTCTATAGATGGGGTATGGTTTGGAAATTGGATTTATTGACACCACTTGGGATTACAAGTAATTATAGCAATATTGCTAATCTCTACACTTTACAGAGTTCACTACATCATCTGCTAACCCTCTTCCAGGCTGCTATGTCTTAACCAGCTGTTCCCTGGTAATGGCTTCTAACAGTGTAGATTCTACACTTTCCCAATCTCAGGTCATTCCTTCACTGACTAGCTATTCTCTCAACTGAACTGGATTGACATCTCTTCTCAGCCTCCCTTGCAGAGCTCATCTGCACACAGCACTCAGTTTTCTGCATGACTGAACTGCCAAAGTCAAAGTCACATTGTGACTGATGGTCAGTCAGTCTTGGTGTTTGGCCCAATCTGGGGCTTATGACTAGATATTTATTACTGCTTGACAGTTACAGTCTTATTATTGTGGGGCGCCCTCTCTGACGAGAGGACAGGTCTGTCTTTTGTCAGAGTCACTGTCTGCAGTAGTAAGTCATCTGTCATATGTAAAGGATATTTACATTTTACATGTTAAACATGGTAATAAATATATATAGAATATATACAGGGCCTCTATCAGTCCAGGCTCAGTACAGCAGATTATGCCCTATTTCTAGTAGCTTCCGTTACAATGGTGGTCTAGTCACTTGAACGGTCGTATGCTTCACTGCCGCCAAGTGCAAGCTTCTTATAAGACTGAACTGCCAACCCTCAACTCCTTTTATAACCACTTTGCACAGACAAAATAGAAAACATTGTTTCCAACAATACTTCTATATTGTTGCTTGTGTATTCATTGCCGCAGGAACCTGTTTACCAAGCAACAGATATCTGCCCTGGCTTCACTGTTCCGAACTCCAGGCGTCATGTCACAATATGATGAAATCATAAGAACTTGATAACTGTACTACACCCACTAATGTGCTTCCAGTACATCACCGAATTTGGCAGAGAGACCAATTTTAAGATCTTTATATATATATATATAAAGCATGTTCCTCCTGAAAAGCACCATGGTTGGTAAAACCACAGATGACAAGATCAAGGCTTTATGGGAAATTGTAGGTCAGATCAGCCATGCCCACAGTGAACGTTACTCAAAGGCCAAGCTGTCTGTTCCTTCAGTAAACACACATACAAAATTGTAATAAATTTAAAAATGAGTGAGTGTTGCAAAAGATGTAATGCATTGGCAGCCTCAAAGCTACAAAACCTTTCATATGCCATTACAGCTATGCCTCCAGCAGATTTGGATCACTTGATAGGAAGGCCACCAGTTAACCAAATACTGTGGCTGACAAACTAACTCCATGGAGCTATGACCTCCTTGAGAAGGCAGAGTCACCCAGCCACTCACATTCTCAGCACTGTGTGGATGCCAAAGGTTCATCCCTATATTCACAAGAACCCAGCACTGGTACCCGTCCTGAGCCAGATGAATCCAGTCCACACCCACACATCCTGTTTCTTTGAGATCCATTTTAATATCACCCTTCCATGCAGGTCTAGGCCTTCCTAGCGGTCTGTTTCCTTCAGATTTCCCTATAAAAACTTTGTATGTACTCCTATTCTCTCACACACGTGTTTCATGCCTTGCCCATCTTCTTGAGTGGTTGACAAAACTTTGTATGAACAGAAAACTGCAGATTTTAAATTTTAACAAGCAGTGTAACAGCTACGTGAGTGATACACACCTGATGATGGCCATTTAGGGCCGAAACATGTAGTGTGGAGGAGGAAAAAGAAGTAAAAACTACAATAAAATTGTTGCACTTAAGACGGTATTTGTCCATATAATCTGCAGATACTTGAAATCCACAGTTGGCGAGGGATTGCTGAATCTTAGAACCTTAAAACTGAATCTTATTAAGATCTGGAATACCCCAATGGTGGTGAATCTGAATGAAAAATGTGACACATAACATAAAAGAACAATATTTTATTCAATAAACCATAACAGTGGCAAGAGGCGGAACTCTCTTTGTAATTGTAAAATGTAAATAACAGTTCTATAAAGTTTGTTTACATCATCAGCATTGTATAAATTCTAAAACAACCAACAAACATATACCTCTTTAACTTGACAGTAAAAAAGCCTATGGAAGACTAACATTCTTCAGAACACTACACTTCACAAAATATATTAATGTCCTGAATAAGATTACAAATTACTTTTATGCATTGATCGTTATATATAGACTTTGGGTAATCTTGGCATTCAGGGCATATGGAAACTGTTGCATATGTTGCAGCTTCCATCTTCAGTACACAATGTGGTTGAACCCCAAAAGCCAAAGTTACACATAAGATTCAGGCCATGAAAATGTAAACACAGGAATACGTAAGCTTTGTTTAACCCCTTCGGAATCCTCCTAATATCTATTTATTTTTTTGTGGTTATTTATGATGCTGGCTGTACCAGAGACTATAAGGTCGACTGGCAGGATGAATGATGATTTGGAACGAAGTGGTCATGGCCTCATTGAGTCACTGTCACAGCGACTGCCCAGAATGACTGAGGAAACCTGTTTACTGACATTCTGGATCAAACATATGATGTCACTATTGCATATAGGTTCCAATTTTTCATTATTAAATCTTTTATATAGAGTTCTGGGGGAGAACGCATCAGTCTGTATTTTGTGGCTAACGTGAACTCAAAAACTAACTTTGTCACTCTGTAATCAGGCATGTGCTCAGCCAGGAATAACCACCAGATTTAGATACCAAGGATGTGATTATGTCCTGCCTTGCCAGGGCTATGACACACCTCAGGAAGCAGTGAGAGATAATACTCAGAATTACTGTGTTTCTGGACTTTGTCCACCGTCCAGTATTGTAAAAGCTAGAAAATACGTTTCAGAAACTGGATCTGTTTCCGTCCTCAGGTGAGGGGGGAGACATCTGCTCTGTTGGGTCCCTTAGAAAAGGCTAGCCTCAACCACCGGACAACCCACGTCAATATAACTATAGCTATATAGATACCTCGATACTATCAGTTTTTAGATCAAAGAATATACACCGAACGATTAAAACAAAAATATATAAAACAATGATAAGACCGGTGCTTTATTATGCATGAGGGTTGGATGCTAAACAAGAAAGAGGAATCAGTGATCACTTCTTTCGAGAGGAAAATCCTAAGACAAATTTATGGACCAATAAAAGAGAATGGGATATGGAGAATAAGATATAATAAAGAGTTATACAAATTATATAAGGAGCCAGAGATTTCAGTGACGATAAAGCTTAAAAGATTGCAATGGGCTGGGCATGTACAGAGAATGGATTAGGAGCGTATCCCAAAGAAAATATTATACAGTACAATAGGTGGTAGGAGACGTGCTGGGAAACCAAGAACTAGATGGATTGATGCGGTGCAAGAAGATGCAAAGAAGTTAATGGGTGTAAGGAACTAGAAGAGAGCAGCGCAGGATAGAGAGGAATGGAGGGGCTTGATAAGGCCCAACATCGGGCTGTTGCGCCATAGAAGAAGAAGATATAAACACCTGAGACCAGGCTTTGTCAAAGGGAGACAGCAGGAAAATACACAATAAAAATTGTGATAAAGCATACAGAGACCTGAAAACTAAGACAGAAAGGGAGGTGGAAGTTTTATACAGCAAACCAAGTCCATGAAAACCTGAGGACAGAAACAGATCCAGTTTCCAAAACGTTGTGTTCTCTAGTTTTCAGAATACTGGATGATGGACAAGTCTCAGAACCTATCAGTTCTAAGTGTTATACACCATTGTGAGAACCATTTAGAATCTAAGTGACAGATAAGTACAGAACAGCGGTATAATGATGATTAGCAGGGGAAGACTGAAGAAACTTAGAGAAAACGCTGCGGTGCCAGTTCATCCACCATGTACCTCACATGAGGTCATTTGCAATTTAATCTGAGGCTCTGTGGTGAGAAGTGTACATGCCTGAGATGTGTGGCATGTCCCTAGTAGGAACTGTAAATTAGTAATTACAATAATTTGGCCATCCATTTCTGTACTACATTGCCACAGGTACAGATTCTGATGATATAAAAATTTCCAGATATAACTGGAAGGTTTCATGTTGCCATGTTTGAAAATGTAAATATTTTTGTTAATATAAAAATTCATGGGTACATTTATGATCTGCACAGAATTTCACATGGTTAACTGTTTACATTGTACAAAAACATTACCTGGACAAGTATTTTGCAATTCTTATTTTTAAGATTTGTTACACATTAAATTTGCAGACCTTGCATTTAGTTGTGCTGGTATCATTGTTGCTTCTGAAGTTTGGATGGTGACATTGTTAGTAGTACTCATGGTATGAATTTAAAATGTCCAGAGGCTGGGGTGGCCTATAGTGGGATAATGCTTATACAAATTTTCATCAAAATGTGTTAGTTGGTTCAGGAGTTTTTAGCAACGAAAAGTAGCCTAAAATTATTTGAAATATCACACGTGTTGCTTTGTTTCCTGGAAGAGGGTAAAGCTGTAATTAAGCACAATTAAGCACAATGTCATTCAGTGTATGGGGGAGTGCAGGTATAGCTGTATGCATTTTTAATCTCTGCTCTAGATGGAGGTGAGTGGTCACCTTCACGCCCCAGCCGCTTTACCCCCTCAAGGAAATAGCCCCTGACACCCATTAAACAGGAAGCTGGGTGGGCCCCAAGTGAGTTTGTACCCCGTGAAGTGAAGAGGGGGGACTATTCTTTCTCACATTCCTAAAGATTTATCATTCGTAGAAGTGAACATGGTTCATTCTCTGAGCAGGAAAACGTGTACACTGATATAATGCAGAACCCTTTGAATGAAAAGTCCATTGTCCTGCAACAAGGCACCAGAATCATCTGAAAACAAATGTTATGGTCAAAAATATATGCTTTTCATCACTGTCTTTAGCATCATACTTTAATTTAAGGCTTATTTCTGTGGACCAACACCAAAATACTGTACTTTCAGTTAAAATGTCATTAGGAAATATAAAATCAGTCATAAAATAAATGATTTTCTGTATTTGTTTATGGTTCAGAAATAAAATATAAGTTTTAAAATATGTACATGCTTGCAGTACTAGAAACTTCCTATATCCTGCTATCAACTTCTTAAGTAAATTGTTCATGGCACACCCAGTTAAACATAAATTAGTACTTATGGGTAAAAATTTTCACTTTATTCGTCTGATCATTGTAGTTAACAGTTTGGAAACCTGTATATTTGTTAGATTTCAACCTCTGGTACACTGGGCTCAGACTGGACTAGGAACACAGTTCAAGAACAACTTCTGGCAAGCTTATCATCAGGTATCCAATTATTGGCCAGCATTTTCTTGTGTCCAGAAGTTTTAGTGAACAGTCCCAACACCATTAAAAGGTGCTTTACAAAATGGCAAGTTCTGTTTTCAACGCTGTGAATTCTTCACAGCCACAAGTTCCTTCAAAAGTTGGCGAATCTCCTTCAGTTCTTGAGAGTTCCTCTCCACCATGGTCTGCAGGTGACGGTTCTCTTCTCTGACAGCCTCAAGAACTGAGCAACAAGGAGGAGGCTCCACATAAATTGAAGGGGATGATTCAGAGCTCAAAGCTTCCAGCTGTTGGCAGAGGCGAGTCTGTTCACGCAACAGCACTGCCATCTGAAACAAAAATTTGACCTACGTAGGTTCATGATTATTTACCAGCACTTCTTCCAATGCACACTTTGTGTACATCGATCATTTTGAGGTCATTTAATGATGTCTGTAACTCAGACTATATATCATCGAATTATTGGGTGATAGTGAATAATTAATCGGAAAAGACAAGGCTGGCAGTGGTTATGGCCCACTTTAAGTCACTCCCTCAGCATTTGCCTGGAGAGACTAAAGAAACCCATGAGAACATCAGTCTAAGGCAGAAACACTTGTGTTTGGGAAGTGCCTGGTTCAATCTCAGGCAGGACTATCCTGAGGCTTTTCATGATTTCCCTCAGTCTGTCCAGCATATGCCAGGATGGTACCTTAAACTGGAACACTATCACTTTGTACCGCGTCCTTTCCATTTCATTATTCACCGTCATCCAGTCACTTGATGCTCTTTAATGTAGTTTACTGGCTGTTGTTAAACTACAAACAGTATTTGCTTAAAGGGAATTAAGGGAAACCATCAGTAGCATGCTCCTGGGCTGAGATTTGAAACCTGGATCTCCTAAATACATTAAAGAGGAGAGTCGATCACTGTATAACTATGTTTGATCATTAATGTATACTTAAGTGGCAGTCCGACCTGGCCAGTGATGTTGACAGCTCTGTGTGGTGGCTGTTCCTCTAGAAGATCTGCTACATGTCGTAACTCAGCAGCAATTCTGTCACGAACCTCCCTAACAGTCTGAAGTTCTTTGCTTACTTCAGCTACTTCATGGCGACCATTCTGCTCATTGGCTCGCTCGCCTACTAGCTGATGGCCATATGCTGCAAGACCTGCCCGCACGGCATTCCCTTGCAGATGCAGCAGCTGCTGACCCCCACACAGAACAAAACAAATTCATTAGGACCAACAAGCCAAACAGTGAGGTATGGCTCTAAACTCATAAATTCCACTATCATAGCACTGTCTGTTAGTGTGTCTCACCTTTTCCAAGCACTAATCAGTATATATATATATATATAAAGGTAAAGTTGTTCCTGTACTTAACTAAGCAAGCATTACACCATGAAGGCATATAGGGGAGTGGATGTATAGACCCACGTTTTCTTGACCTTGGCACTAGTTGGAGGTGAGTGGTCAGCTTCATGCCCCTGATCACTTTACTCTCAGGGAACGAGCCTTCAGTACCCATTGCATAGGAGGTTGGGTGCACCCCACCAGTCTGAATGACATGGAGAAGTGAAAATTCTTGACCCCACTGGGACTCGATCTCTGACCCTTCAGTTGTCCAGCAAGTAGCTAGTCATTATGCCAATTGCGCTATCCTGCCAAGTCCAAAAAATAAAAAAGTTCTGTGACAGTCATGAACCCCAAGCAAATATATTCTCCTCCATTTTGTGTCTCCTAAACTTTAAGCCAGAGAGAAACTGGAAAAGAACAAATATCAATTTCCTATGAAACACTGACAACCAGACTACAAGTTATCATAACCCACAACCATAACCTAAATCACGGAACTACTTTCTCATCTTTTGGACAATGAGAAAGGAGGCAGTAATTTTTGTCATTGTAACAAGACACTACAACCAGAAGACCTGTCTCTATAGCCAGTACAATCCAAGACCAGCTACAGTGTATGTCCCATCTGTATACGGATAATTAGTCGTAAACAGGGCAGTATTTGTCGTGATATCGTTTGTAGTGTCACTGAATCCGTGTCCCTTGAGGTCCACAATATCTACAGAATGGATTATTGGAAGGGTTATCAGGAAACTGTGACTACAGATGGGAACTGTCAAGTTTTTCCAATGAAATCTTAATGTTGCAGCTCTTACCTGCTCGTCAGTGTGGCATGCAAAGTGTGACGGATCTGTCCCCATAGTTATGTCCCAGCCTCTGTCCTAAGGAAAGATAAAGCATTAGTGGCTGCATGCTTCCATGCAAGCTTAGAACCAGTCTTAATTACTGCAAGCAGATAAGTAGTAAGTAATTCATGACCAAACTGTCACTCATGCAAGATTCCAACTCCCAAGACTTACTGTCCTAGTTCTCAGAAATATGATACAGGAATTGCTTAATTTATGTGATACTTGTTCTGGAAGAGCACTGCAGAGGGTGAAATCGCATAAACTAAACGTAATTTTCTTTTTCTCCTCTCGGATTTCCCCTCCACAAACCTGTATAGTAACCTACTCACCTTCCCCCCCACCTGTCTCAAATGGTCAGCAACCAATCTGCATTAAAGCAAGGGCCATTAATTGAAATCTGTCTAAACTGGCCGACTGTATTAAGATGAAATCACATTTTTTTAATTTGGATATGACAAACAGTACCTGTAGCACATTAAATATCTAACCAACCAATCAACCAACAAACTAACCAGCTCCATAGAACTGAATTCTTATTGAGAAGCTTACAATCACTCAGCTACTCAAGAATTTCCCCCAACATTTTATGGAACCCGATGGTTCATCACTGTGTTCACAAAAGCCCTCCACACTTGTACCAATCCCGAGTCAGATGAAACCACTATGTACTACCCCATCCTATTTCTTTAAGATCCATTTTAATATTGTCCTCTCGCCTACATCTGGGTCTTTATAGTGGTATCCTTCCTCCTGGCTTTCCTACTAAAGCCCATATGGTAGTACATAATCAGTGCACCAAACAGCTGAGGTCACACATCCTGACCACAACTTCCTGGCTGTACTTGCAGATGTATATACTGTTTACAAGTGAAGTGAAGTGAAGTACACTGCACACTACAGAACAAGAAGTGCCTTTGTTCAGATTTCACGAGAAATAATCTTTTTATGGAAATGGGAGTTATTTTATGATGCTTGAAGTAGCATAAAATGGTAGGACAGACGGAGGAATTGGAAAGGATTTAGAAGGAAACCACCATAGTGTGAGATACTGTCACAGAAGAACCGGACATAACCATGAAAAACTTGCGAGGATCAAACCAAACACCTCCTGAATATGACTCAAGAGTCTTACCAGTATGCCAACCTGTTTGGTCTTAGTTATTCACCCGATCCCATTTCATGACCAGAAAATGGCGGATGATTCAGCATAAATACAAGAAAAATCATAGGCTCCATATTTTATGACACTTAATTTAGAGTGGCATACTAATAGTAATGTTGCAGCCCTTTTTGAAGAACTGACAGAAAAAGACACAAGTTACACATACATTTCAGAAGGTTACTGCAACTTTGAGGATAATATTAAAATGGATCTCAGAGAAATAGGCTGGGGGGGTGGCTCAGGGTAGAGATCAGTGGCAAATTCTTATGAACATAGTAATGAACCTTTGGGTTCCATAATATTCTGGGGGTTTCTTCAGTAGCTGAGCAACTATTCGCGCCTCAAGAAGGACTTGGCTCCATGGACCGCACCTATACAGCTGAAGACAATTCAGTGAGGGTTCTATTAACTATGTACAAGGAACAGATATCAATAGAGGATTATGGCTGTCATCTCTGGCTCTGAATGTTTGTATTTTTAGGTGCTCTTTAAAAGGTTAAAAAAATGCCTTACTTTAAACCATGTCTGTCTATGACACAGCATCCATACCCAAACTCTTGGACAGATGACTTCAGACTTTCACTAAAAGTTACTGGGTAATTCTGATTTTCACCTATACTGATCCACAAGGCCATAAATGCTTATCACAGTAGGCTTCAGGCTCTGTCCTAAAGGCCTGTTCTGGCTTAAAGGTTTAAAAATATAACTGTTCTTTCCATCTTTTACATATCTGACCATGGTCTCTTCTGCCCCTGGGTTTGTAGTCAGAGAGTAATGCAGAAAATCTGTTTTGCTTCAGTCTTTCACTGTATTGTAGCCACATCATCTGATAATGTTTAACTACTGAATTTGTGTCAGTAATTTGTAGTTATTCTTTTATACCTTCAATTACTCGTATGTATGTGATTATACAATTGATATCGTGACATGGCTGTTAGGAAGCGCATTTCCACAGGTTCCAGCCAATCATTTTGATATTCTGTTGGTGTCCAGCACTTAGATCCATACAGAAAAATTGATATGGCCATAATCGTACAGAATTTGAGTAGCTGACATAAATCGTTATTCACACTGTTAGTTAGCCATTTTCATCTTTCATCAGATTGACCTTTTATGAAGCCTATAAAAGGTCAAGAATGAAATTCACATGCTGGTGGAGCACCAGGCAGCAACGAGAGGTAGTGATGCTCAGTGTGGTATCTGCCTTTCTCAAATACACAGCATAAATATGCAGTGAAATCATGATTTAACATGTAAGAGTTGACGAACAGGGGGGTTATCTGAAAATGGAGCTAGGGGTGTAAACTGTTTGTCTTGACGAGTATTCATATTGGTTGCATCTGAGAGCATCAGAATAATATGCAGAGGCATGTTAATACAACAGAAAATTGCAGTATGTACATGGGAAAACAGAGTTTATAGTAGTAATGCTCTATTAGTTAAATTTATAAAATGTCTGTCAATGTTTATTTTGTATCTTAGGGCTAAATTACAAAACAGTTGACTGTTATAGTTGGGTAAGTTGCAACTGAAAGCAACTGAATAAAAATAGAAGTTATGTACTTCTTTATATGCAACATTTCCTCTAGATAGCAACACCAGCACTGCATATTGTTATTCTGTCTAATTTACTATCTTGTCCTTTCAGAACTTCTCAAGTTTCTGAGGTAAGGTGTTTTTGATGTTTGCTTTTCATAATTTTCCATCTCTCTCTAAAGTTGTGTGCAACATTTATTATGGTCATTATGCAATTCTGAGTTACCACGCCAATGAAATTTCAAGCATTAATGTACTGCATGAACACAAGTTACGAAGCAGGTCATGAATGGGCAAATGATATTTTGTTTCAGTGTGTTGTATGAGATTAAATGGTTTATAATTGCCTACGCATTCAAGTTTTACAAGGGGGACGGCATTAAATACTGAACTCAGTGCATCATTCAATCACACAGGACTGGAAAGAACACAGGAGAAAGCAGGGGAAATTAAAACTACTGACAGCTTAAATAATAAATAATGAGACTTCCCAAATTCTCAGCAGGTGTGCCAACAGTGTAAACTACAGGGATAGATCCACAACACTAGAATCTTGTATAGAACTTACTGCCAACTCTCCAACCAACTGGTTCAGACCTGTCACAGTAACATCTGATAAGCTGCTTCTTGTATTCCTAACACAGGGAACAGCACACGGTTTGAGATAGCGCGTGTTGCTCGTGGAATCACTCGCGTCCTTCGCGTCGACATCAATAATCCCACTTTCACGTTCTGCCACTACCTCTGGTTTGCAAAGACCGTCACTCGGGCGTTTTTCATTGGTCCGACTTGAACCTGACTTTTGCAGACCAACATGAATGACACTTTCATCGCTGCAGAAACTAAACATGTTGCTGACGCTGCTCCAGCTGCTGCAGTGCATCATGTCATCGCTCGATGCCAAATGTTGTAAGCAATGAGGAGCTGACCTAACCCTACGCACCCTCCCAAACAATAAGCTGTTTCTATGATGTATGGTATGGAGAGACATGGTCCGATGACGCGTTAGATCATCGTCAGTACACACTGATGGTTGGTTCTGAGGAATGTGATTCCCTGGTAATGTTCTTTCTGAGGAACTATCTTGATATGCACGTGTAAAAGTCTGTAGTCTCGGAGATACAGAACTTCTCTCACATGGAACCACGTTATTAGAAACATGAAAATTGTGAGCATTTGCTTCCTTTGTGGTGGCACTATTTATTAGAAAACTGTTCTGTTTGTGTGTCACTTCTGCAATGCTTATGTTCTCCGAGGATCTCTGGCGTTCGTGTAATATTGCACATGAACCATTTGCATCACAAACGTGTTCCTGAACACAGGGGACATTACGTTGATCTAACAAGTCATTTACACTACTGAGTTCTTGAAATAAACTGTTTGGCAAATTCTGCTGGTTTATTGCACTTAACCCGATTTCACTTCTCAGTGTACATTCTTTAGTAGGACTAGTTATGCTGGAATCAGTTGGACACTCCATAGAAACTTGCGTTTCACCACAAGGATTCACACTTACAACTAAGTCACTGTTTAGAATATCACATGAAGAGCAAGAAGGTACAATAGTGACTTCAAGGTCACTGGAAGACATTGTTTTGTTAGTCATTTGTGTTGCCTCATTGCTTGTTCCACTTGGGCCACCACATTGACTAGATTCAGAGCCGATTATAGTGCCATCCGTGTTGTGGCCGTTTTGTCTTGAGAGGTACGTTTCAGAATCACCATCCAGGAAGCCGCTGCTGTCTGACCAGGCTCGTGATAACAGTGTCATCCCGGCCTCCTCTTCACCACATGTGCAAATCTGTACAACAAGAAACAAATATGCATGAGACAGACAGTGACAAGGCATTGGTCACTTTACATTCTGATGTATATGGATCTTCTTCCACCAAGTGTACATCACAAAGCAGAAGCCTAACATCACTCAAATTCTTAAGATCTGAGCTTGTAACAACAGTTTAGATTCATCCTGTGGCCTTGTAGGTTATGACTCCATGTAGTCTGGTAGGTGGGCTCCAATATTTTTGGAGGAACATTCGACCTCTGAGGCTTTTGATAATTTTGAAAGAATATTAAATTCGCTGTCGGCACGCTGGTCCTCTCACAGCTTAATCAGCCTCATTAGCCACTGTTTTCAGGGTTCCCGTGCAACCTTCTCTGTTTCTATAGCAACATCATGTAACACCCCATTGGTGAGCCCTCTACTAGATGTCACCCTTCCCATGGCATGGATACCAGAGCTAGATTTTGGAGCCCTTTCCTCCTTCGACCCATATAAAATGGAGCATATGAAAGCTTTTTTCTTAATGAAGCATGTACCCTGAGATTGAGACAGTAGATGTCAAAACATGTAGGGACAATGATGAATTTAGACTAATTTCAAGAACATGTACTGTAACTGACTGTCCTGTGAGGAGAAACAAGAATATTCAGAACAATATTTTGGGGAAGAGTGACAGAAATCTGAATCACTCACTCCCAAGTGTTGAAAATGATACAGTAAAGACATTTTATTTTTGGTTAAACAGGGCAGACTTTGTGATGAAAGAGGTATCAACACTTTATTTTATCAGGCTCAGCAGATAACTAATGTGAAAAGTTTAATTTTAAACAATTTTGAAGACAAAGTTTGAGTTTATTCTTGTCCAGAAATCAGCATATTTGCATGTTTGTACTCCTTGTAACTTCTGATAAGAAATGGAACTATGGCATAAATACTAACCTCCTCCATTTCAAAAGAATCGCCTTTGGCACCCACGCTGGATACGTGAAGTAGATCTATATCCTGAGGCTGCTCTATGTTTTCTGCACATTGAAATTCATCCCCTGTTTGTTCTTTTGCAAAATTTATACCCTCAATTAATTCTTCATCTTTTAGATATAAACCAGTCTTTTCTTCTTGTACCATTTCAACTTTCTGAGTTTCTTGTATAGGGTCTTCACCTTTTGCATTGCTGACACAATGAATTTTCTGTAACCTGTGTTCCTCCATTCTTGAATTTTCTAATGGTAACATTTCATCAACAGGCACAAGTGAGCCATATGCACATCCCTGTTCTGTCTCCTCTTTCGCATCATGTGTGCTCTTTGCATAATCCAACTCCAGTCCTAATGGTTGTGTTTCCTTATGTGACATGTCTGATGAATTTTCACACTGCTCCGTTACTTCTGCGCTATCACTGACTGACACGTCTAAAGGTTCCTCCTCATCCAAGATACGCTGCTGCCGCTTGAAGCTACCCCTACGAATCTGCAGCAAGCTGATAACATCTGTCTGAATCTCCATCTGTTCCTCCAGTGTTTTACTACTTCTCTGGACACCAGATGGAGCTGAGACACCGTCCACTGCGTATCTCTCGTCACTTCCATTTTCACTTCCAGACTGACATTCAACGTGAGCAGCTTTCTCCCTGCATTCTGGTTCATAACCACTGTTAATTTTTGTATCCTGCTCTTCATTTGTGACATGACTGTCACTCTGTCTGTCAGCCTTTTTCTCACAGGGTACATCTTGAGATTGTTTACTGGCAGAAAGATCCTCTGATAAATCAGGCTTCAGCTCTACATTCTCGTCTATCGATTCATACCTCATTGGCCAAGACACTGAGAGAGGGCCTTCCGGACTTGAATGGAAGTGACTGTAATGTTTCGTGACCATTCTTGACACCCCATCATTCTCTTCAGGGAGTTCTGTCACATGTTCTTCAGTAAACTGATGTCTGGCACCACTGCAAACATCAGAATGGGACATTATGGGCAAGAGTACCGCTTCTGATTCCCAGCTGCTCAAACTTGTGGAAGACATACGTTTGCTAGAGATGGGGTACAGCGGGTAAACCTTCTGTGGTATAGGTTTCTCAGCTACGGTATCTGGCGAGATGCTAGGGGAAGGGAAACGATTGGACTTCACAGTAGAATTTGTTGGGTGCTCATGAATAATGTTGTGCCTGGGCTGAACCACAAAGATACTGCTGCGATCATCAGTATCGCTGTCACTGTCGATACTGGTGAAGCTGAGGCTAGTTGCAGTGGACAACACAGAATCCTTATGTACGAGTGGTTTGGGTTTAGGGGTGAAGTTCTGAGTTGGAGTTGTGGGTGCAACAGGGTCAAGTTCGATGAGGTCACCATCACAGCTGAAGGTGTAGCTTCGATGACCAATGATCATACGTTTCCGGGGAACTTCAGGAGATTTGCTGCCTTGGTTGTCAAGAAAGCGTCTGTTGTCTGGTGTCAGTACGCTCTGTTGCTGTTGCCTGTTTGTATGAAAAACCAACATTACAACTTAAACAAGTCAAGAAGCAGAGAATTTGTTCTCATGGTGATGAGAATTAAGATTATAGTCTTCTGGAATGAGATGCCGTGTACTCTGGTACCTGTCTCAGAAACTACGTGGCCAAACATTCCATAAGACTGTTAAAATTTCTTGAGTAGCTGAGCAGCTGTCAGCTTCTCATGAAGAAGTAAGGTTCTTGCAGTTAGAAGTCCACTCCACAAACACAAGTATGAGTAGCTGCTGCAAGGTTGAAGTAACGAATTACTGTGCAGAACTGTGTGACGGTCAGTTGGATGTGTGGACAGCTGAGTACAACAGGTGTCACTTATTTATTCTGACCCTGATTTAATGTAATCTATGCAAGACATTCAGTTCTTGTGGTAATAAAAATGAAAAAAAATTACCATCTCATGGGATGGAGCATGCGGTAGTGTAGTTTGTTGAGGCACAATGCTACAAGCTGGAAGCTTGCAGGTTCAAGTCCCAATGAGGTGGATTTTTTTTTCAATTGACCTAGTCCTTCCAGCCGCACTACGGCCCTGGGTTCGACTCATCCTCTAACAGAAATGAGTACCAAGAATCTCTGGGAAGTAAAGGGCAGCTGGTGCGTACGGCTGACAACCTTACCACCATCTGAGGCGAATGTCTAGATAATGTGGGACCCTCAATGTCTCACAACCCTATGGGACTCTTACAGGGTACCTTTTACTGTGTCATGGGATGCGATGATGTGTATTTTAATACCGTCTCGTGGGATACAATGCCACATAATCTAGTACACTGTTACCAACATTTCAGGGGAAATGTTGCCTCTGTATTCAGTGTGTAAGTGTGGAGCTATAAGTCTATCCTGAATATGAAAGCACCATATTCCTCTTGACATGCAGGTAATGACATACTAGACTACACGGCACAGAGAGAGTAAAGGTAAACAGGTTCCTGTGCTTAATTAAGCATTATGCCATGAAGATACAGGGAAGAGCGGAGGTATAGCTCCATCTTTCTTGACCTTGGCACTAGATGGGGATAGGCAGTCAGCTCAACACTCCTGCTGCTTCACACCCAGGAAAACTGCCCTCAGTACCCACTGGTTAGGAGGCTGGGTGGCCCCCAGAGCCAGTGTAGAGACTATGGAGAAGAGAATAATCTTGCCCCTGCCAGAAATTGAATCCCACCCCCACCCCTCCTGCTGTCCAGCCCGTAGCTTGTAATGTTACTGCCTGAGCTATCCTGCCTCTTACCCAGGAGACTCTTCATAATCTGATCAAAATTGTGATTTAAAAAATCAATGGTATGAAAAATGTGGTACCTTGCAATAAACGGTAGAGCACCCAGTACTGAGGTACGAGTCAAGACGCGACGGGCAGCTCGTGAAAATTTGTTTGAGGCAATAGACAGAGAAGGTGATGTAGATCCATTGTTACCAATAACTGGAGCAGATACCACTGAAGGAGGTGGAATATTCTCACGCTCATGTTCACGCAGCTTCTCCATTATTTTTGCCACAATCACAGATGGAGGAGTGTGGGATGAACCTGACACAAGGCAACGGTGCATTAATCCCTGAATCACTAATTATACTGCACAGGTTTTGAAGTATACACAGTACTTCAACTACAAACTAATAATATTAAGAACTAGTAACACTTTTAATTTGCATTCAGGAGGTGCGAATCTCAGTTGGGGGCAAGCCAGGTATCTGCCATTTGGCCTGAAAATCTTTGGAAATAACTGAAGTTGACAAATAAGAAAGTATACTCTAAGCTGTGCCATAGCTGAGGTGGTTAGTCACTGGCTTCCCATAACAGCAGCCTGGGTTCAGTACTATTTCAAATAATGTGGGATTTGTGGTGGACAAAGTGGCACTTGGGCAGGTTTTGTCTGAGTAGTTTGGTTTCCCTTGCCAGTTCTCATTCCACCAACTGCTCTGTACTCATTAACTGTCATACAGCCTTGATACTGACAGCATCGTTAAATAACAATTTAAAAAAAGGAAAATATTCCAAACATTATAAGATATTTATTCTTTCCTCCTATAGAGACCCCTAACTCTAGGGTGGTCCATAGGAATATTCAGATGGTCAAAATATAAGTTTGTAAGCAGATCTCCTGGCTGGCCTCTCATGTAAACAATCTCATAACATCCATGTAGCAATAACGAGAAACACAATTTTACTTGCATTTACAACTTAAACCTTAAAGACCAACAAACTGTCAATTTACACATGCTCTGAGTATATCGCAGAACTTCGCTCTGAATGACATGCAGTTAAAGAAGGATTTCTGGTAGGAGATCAGTTGAGAGCAAACTCAGATCCACTCTTCTACACAAGAGATGTACAACATGCCAGCAGTAGAATCCTCTTGCGTCAGTGGCTGTGTCACAGTTCAATTAACACTTTAAACTAAACTTGATGCAACAGATTGTCCAAGAGGATTTTAGAGTGTTCATTCACCGTGGAAGTTTAAAACATTTTGTGAAACTGGGGACATCAGATTTAGTGATGGGAAAGTTTGCACTCGGTTGGATCTAACAGGTCCATATGAGCAGAAAGCTCATTAAGATTAATGTTCCGTGCTGCAAATAGTACATGTGCTTACAGGTACACACACAAACACACTGAAATGCAACACAACTCATCAAAGGCTTGGTTGATTGTTATAATTGTCTTTCAAGGTGATGACACTGTGTTACGGTGGGCTGATCTGTCAGTATTTCAGAGACGTAGCACTCTTTAATGTTCAGGGAAAAATAGCTGGCAACATATGGCAGCAGTATTTATAATCCTACATGTTGAGGTAATGGGGAAATCTATTTCCTGGTTTACATATGTACCACATTTTTAGGCATTCTTTACAAAGTAAGAAAGGTCTCGCCTGTCTGTGTCCTAGTATCAGCAGCTGGTACCATTCGATAGATTTCTTTTAGAAATCTGATACAGGAGACTTCCACCAAAAGTTGTCAGGCAATTGAAATTTTCAGCCATACTGACTCGTAATAAACACCGCTTTACTTTGGTCTTTTTAATGTATTTGAAAGGAATGTTACTGAAAACTTTGTGTACTACATCACACACTATACCTTTTTCCACTCTTGTTGAAACAGAAGGCCCATATCAGAGCCATATCTTGTCCACAGTGTTGTGGACAAGAAACTGTTTCAGACAATCTGCATCTGTGTTAAGACCAGCAAGAAGGCATTAGTCTTACATACACAAAGATTATCCTGCACTGTAGATATTGCCACTATATATGTTGCCAGATACTTTGCCTTGAAGATGGAAACTGCTAAGTTCTGTGAAATCCTGGCAAACCAGTCCACGCAGTTTCAGTTAGTGAGGCATACTAACGTGAAACAGGTGAAGTATTACTTCTATGTATCAAAAAGGAACAATATCCATGCCTAGGAAGTAGAAGTGAAAACTGTCAGGTGTTTTTATAGTGCTCCTGTTTATAATGTTTACTTTTTATGGCAGCTACTGAAGTCTTATAGAAAAAGACCAACTCTTTACTTCATATATGGTTCACTGGTTTCTACTGCCTCCAGTTGTGTTCTGTGTGGATCAGTCTGGCCTCCATCCTCCTATCAAAGTGTGTAGAATCAATTTATGATGGATTCTTTTACTTCCAGTGATAGGGCAGTGAGAATGACAGTCAACAGATGAAACCTGCAGCTTAATGAGGACTAACAACCACTGATGTGGTGGGAGGCTGGTAATGTTCACAATTGCAAAGTTTTTATCTTTGGCAGATGTGACGGTTTCAGTCTAGAGGCAGAAGGATCAACACAGAACACAGCCTGTCAGTGAGAGTTTAGTGTCTTATTTCAAGACGACTAAATGCCTCGTTTCTCTTGGTATACTGTTTCTCAGTTAGTTATAACATTCACTACTAATGGCTGTACCACTCGGGGACTGTGGCCCCCCCCCCACAACAGATTGGGGTTTGCTGTGTCCTTAGTAATCAAAATATTTCATCTTTCCTCCATCAGATTATAATCTTCATGCTTTGACAGCATTACATCTAGTACCCAGCAGATATGAAGCTGCAGGGGCGCGGGAAGTGGAAATAATTTTTCCTCTACCAGGAAGCGAACATTGACGTTGTGACCCATAGGTAGTCATTTTACTGTATGAGCTTATTCTAGCTCGTTCTATTTCTAGATAAGAATATTTGATATTACTGATAACACTGCACAACACATTCTCAGTTTTTATGATGTGTGTGTGACATAAGCTGTTTCTGACTAAATTAGGTGCGCTGATCGCAAAGACGACAGTCAGAACATTGTAACATGCACAGTCCTTTTGTTACCTCCCCTCTTTTTGTTTTGCATGTGGGAGACACAAGTGTAACAACCACTTATGCAATTTGAAAAAGAAATAATAATAATAAACTTCCATTTGCAAATAAAGCATAATTTTCTGACATTATGGTTGACAAAAATTATAAGAACACTGATTCCCAGCTGAACATTATAAACAGGCTTCACTATAACACATGCTGCAAATGTGAACTGACATCAAATCACAACATATAGAGAAGTCACTTACGTTCTCTTCCAGTCCTCTAGAAATACCAGATCTTGGAAAATGACTGGATCTAATCTCTAAAGAAATGATACAGAGATACAGATCTGATATGCAGAACACTGTGTTTGAAAACATGTCCTCTTCATGGGGAAATTCAGAGAAAGATGTGTCTAAAATGGACGGAAAGGATATTCGGGCCTGCTACCAGTGACAGCTGGGCTAATGGAGGTAACGGTGTAAACTACATGTAGTTTGAATTTATGTAATTCTGATATACCGTGTTTTATAGTAGTGTCATTAGCTAATACAGGAATACATTTTGCTTAAAATTTATTCCTGTCCAATATAGTCTACTGTGTATTAACTGCAACCAAAGACTCAGCAATTTCACATTGACACTGTAAGAATAAATCCTTGACATAAACTGAAGACTGCTTGTATAGCAAACTTATGAATTATGAGAACTGAAGCTCAGAAACCTTCCTACAGTCTGGGTTTGAACTCCTCTCCCACCAAAATATGATATCTTGAAAACATTCAATCAGAATACCCCGTCATGGACCTCTAGACTATGAATGTCTGTTATGGCCTTTACACAGTCAAGAAAAGTTAAAAACAAGAAACAGAATAAGATGACTGAACAAAACAAATGTTTCCACAAGAAATCTGTAATATATGAAACAAGTGATAACATTATGTGGAACATGGTGAACATACCAGCGAAACTTTTAATGATATTCTGGCATTATTAGATGTGCAGGGATGGCCTGTGATAAGAAACAGTGATGTCAGTGTGTGAGCCTGAGAAATACTCATGATCTGACCAAATGCTGCAGCTGTGTATTTGGGAAGTTTCACCTTTACCTTCCATGCAAGTGCTGGGATAGTACCTACAATTAGGCTGCAACTGCTCTTCTCACACCCTGTCCAATTAATTATTCATTCATCATCCTACCATCTGACACCATTTATGTCTCAACTGTTGACAACATCATTAAGAAGACCATGAATGTTGAATGTGGTCATCTGGTTGCAGCACCTTGTATTCTTATAGGTGAACACCAGCTTTTAAGAGGAACATGTTGCCTACATCTTTAGGATCAGAGTGAGCCCCTTGGATTCAAAAGAGTGACTCACTTTGACCCTGAAGATGTAGGCAACATGTTGGTGTCCACCTACAAGACTACACAAAGTATCACAATCCAGAAGACCATGACCTGAATAATTACTGATATGAAAACATCAAAACTTCGTAAATATGCAATGAACACATGGCTGACAGAGTGTGCAGTGTACCAGCCCATTTCTGACACCACTTTTCCTTATAAAAGTCCTTCCATAGGCAGTGAATAATTTAGAAGGCTCCAGGGCATGAAAAAATTATTTCAATTAGGACAATGCATGAAGATAGGAAATGTCTAGCATCTAATTTTATTTTGATTATGAATAAATTAATTAACAATCTCTTACAGCAAACGTCAATAACTTCAGTTCATCGGATCTCAAGCCAATGTTAATAAATATGTGTGTATATATATATATATATTTCCATAGTTCAACATTTGATATAAGTTTTAGTACAACTCATGATAACAGTAAGTTTACAGAATAACTCGGTCAATCGCAACATTGCTTCACGTAACTGTATAATCTTAACAGTCTAACACTAGAACAGTACTGGTACCACAGAGCACATTCACAACCTGTTAAAAAGAGTCACTATTTTCACATATTCATCAACAGAGAATTTTTAACTCTTTCTCATCTTTTCTTATTTCCAAATTGACTCCTATAGTTACAAATGAATTTTCACAACAGTTTTAAAAAGATATTTTGATATGGGAAGGCGTAACACTCCTACCACCTGTTACTGCTACATGTAAACTATTATCAAAGTGTGTACAGCACAGATACAACATTGGATACATGACCCATAATGCAACAATAAATTCATAATCTGGTGGCAGAAGGCTTCCAGTAGTGGACCTGCGCAGGAAATTATGCCGGAAGATTTCCAGCTAAAGATAGGAAAAGGTTAACCCTTGAATTTATGATGAAATGCACACAGGATTACATTTGTAATGCAAGAGAACCTATAAATGCACAGAAAGACTTTGTAACCCCCCTAACAGTGTGTCAATAGGAAACATTTTCCATTACTTAGTACTGCCCACTTCTACAGAGAAATATATGAGTCAGGGGTGGAAAATGATATACATACAAACAGTAAACACTCTACCTAGTTTCAGAGCTCTTTTCCTTAATGAAACTAAGAGTAACACTTTCGACTTCTATTCAACATGTGCCCCATTTTTGGATCTTGGTTGGGATATGATTATCCTGAGGTTTCTCATGGCTTTCCCCAGTTCCTCCAGCCAAATGCTGGGATTACACCTTAAGTTGACCAATACTGTTGTGTTCCACATCGTTTCTAAGCCATTATTCACTATCATTCAACATTACGCAGTCTCTTGGGTTTCACGTTCTCACAGCAGTGGCTATGAGGATTACCATTTTCTGGGAAGTAACACTGTGTAGTCCAAGAGATGTCCACTGAACTTTCAGAGGAAAGAATTCTGCCTTCTTATTGGTGATTTCTTGATGTTCTAACATTTAGTTGCAAAGATGGAGACAGTATCCTGTGAAGTGTCTGTTGACTTCTGTGCGACTACTTGGTATTACATCCCAGAACACAGTGCTGTTTATGGTCACTGTTGTGAGGATTTCATACACCATAAAGCATCATAAAGCAGAATTCTTAACAGCACCAACCATAGTGATCGGTGGAAGACGTAAGATCGGCACAGATGGTTTTAAGTGAGTACAGTTGTGCCCCATGTCTGAAACGTTGTACGAGTAGTGGTTTTTGAGTCGATGCATTTGATTGATTCTGAGAAGGCCATCTTCCCTATTCATAATGAGTGGAAACTCATTCAGACTAGGAACATGCTCAGCACCATTAAGGATGAGTCCCAGTTCAAGCACATCTGTGTTACAGATGAAGCCGCAAAGCATCTACAGATTTTTAGAAATTTGTTTTCAATTGTCACAGTAGTCTGAAAGAAGTCAACTTGTGCTGTATGGGTATTCTCCAACCTACAGAAATTCTGCATCAATATTGCTTCACAGGTAAAATTTTCATTTAATTTTAGAAGTAAGCACTGCATCATGAAGATGTCTACAGGAGTGGAGGTATGGCTCCATATATTCCAAAAACCTCAATACCAGACTGATGTGTGTGGTTAGGTTCAAGCCCCAGCCACTTAATGGTCCCCAGTATCCATTTAATACAAAGCTGCCTTGGCTCTAGAGCCAGTTTGCATGGTGTTTCGGCCATACCAGAAATCAAACCATAATTCCTTGGTCTCTTAGCCTGTAGCTTAGTCACTGTACTGAGTGAGCTATCCTGACTTCTAAATTTTAATTTAATTTTTTTGTGAAGACTAAAAAATTACAGTTTATAAGCATCTACAATGAATGGCATTTATGTTGACAGAATTTATTTTTCCAGTGAAAATTTAAGGCAGTGAAACCAAAGAAGTAATGACATTTTTGAGGTACATGATTCTGAATTATGTGATCACGCTCAAGTATGAAACTATCATGTAAGTTGGAGAATACGCGTTATGTTTGTAAAAACCTCAATCTTACATTTATGAATAACTTCTCATTTATATCCAAGTAAAACATTAAGAAATTGTAATATGTATGAATTCAGAATGATAAGTATGTCATTAGGAATGCTTAGGTTTGGTCCTTCCACGGAATTATATGATGTACCTTTGAAAAGCTTTTAAAGCCATGAATCTACATTTGAGTCTATATAACATATTACCTACAGCAGTGTTTCCCATTTGTGCTATTCTTGCGGCACAGTTTGTTAAATTTCGGATCTGGAGGCACACCATGGGTGTGAAACATCCCACCAAGGAAAGTGGGGGGAGGGGGGCTCTTCCCTATGAAAATTTTGAAAACGAAAGAGACTGACCAAGATATCCATCATTAAATTTTAAAGGTTCTCATGTGATTCCTGGTATTGGGAACTGCATTCGTAATCCAACCACCAAAAAAATATTTATTTTAGAATGTATTTTTTTAATTTAAAATTGTACATTTTCACAGTAAAATAAATATACAGGTATAAGAAAATCACACAGCACATACTGTGGGAAACACTGGCATAAGTGTTTTCTAAGGAACTTATCGTAAACTTTTATAAAAAATTAGAGAAGCTCAGTTCACAAATAATNATATTAATTACATGAACTTTGTGCTTCAGATTATTTAAATAATGAGTGTGTAAAATCAAACAGTGTGCTCATGCATTGAGCTTAATCATCATGGGTTAGAATATACTTGGAGGATAGAAACAAACAAATATAATCAAACATTTGATTTGTTTCATTCTGGTCCATCACACTAACAATATTATAAAAGATAAAACAACTCCATCCAGTGTGACTGTTGAAGTTTTTACTACTTAAATTCTTAACACCCTTACATGTTTCGGTCCTATAGACCATTATCAGAGGGACATCAATACTCTTTGGAAACCACTATTAATAATAATAATACTAATAGTGGTTTCCAAAGAGTATCGATGTCCCTCTGATGATGGTCTATAGGACTGAAACACGTAAGGGAGTTAAGAATTGAAGTAGTAAAAACTTCAACAGTCACACTGGATGGAGTTGTTTTATCTTTTATAATATTGTTAGTGTGATGGACCAGAATGAAACAAATCAAATGTTTGATTATATTTGTTTGTTTCTATCCTCCAAGTATATTCTAACCCATGATGATTAAGCTCAATGCATGAGCACACTGTTTGATTTTACACACTCATTATTTAAATAATCTGAAGCACAAAGTTCATGTAATTAATATTAAAAACTTCAGTGTCTATGTTGCAGAAAACACACAGCATCTCAATTACAAAGACCAAGGAGTTAACTGCTGCTTAAGGAAATAATCGCTGTTTGTTCTCAGAATCATATGAAACCAAACTGCAGACTTCTTGAATGTTAAAGCAGCTGGTACATACAATAACCGCTGTACTTTACAGGGTTAAAATTATCACAAAACTTCCATTCTGTTATTTGATGAGTAAACTGCTTTGACTTCCATCCAATGATATTTCATACCCATCGAAATAATTATGGTCCTCAAATAGTTGTCAATATGCATCAGAGGGTTAGTGATATGAAGATGTGAAGATGATTACAGAGGATGAGCAACAAGAAATAATGGAGGGAAACCATGAAACCCACACATGTAGGTCAACCCAGTATACAAACACACTATTCAGAAAGTCTGGGTTTGATCCAAACTACTGCAATTCTAGTGCTTTTTGGGCATGAACCGCAAACAGTCGCTGAATGATATTTAACCATACTGTTTCTGGGAATACATCTCTCACTAAACCGGAGAATATATGTGGAGTAAACTTATGAATTAGGAAAAGTCAAGCTCAGAATACCCTGGCCATGGACGTCCACATTACAGATATCTGTCAGGGCCATTCCACAATCAAAAGTATAGAATAAGGAATAAAATGGGATGATTAAGCAAATTAAATATAGATACTCCTCATTATATGTGAGTTCATAAAATGTGATTTCATTTTAATTTGCCCAACTATACTTTTAGACCGATATAAATTAAAAGCACTTGCTTTACTGCAAACTGCTTGTTGGCTGCTTGGGTGAGGAGAGGAAGTGCAGTACTATGTGGATGGTAGCAGACAGGAACTTGGGGTAAGCATGCAGGCTCTTCTGCGCTTCTATTTCTGGCACTTTTTGAGAGGATTAGGAAGCCTTCAGTATAGTATTTCCTCATGTCTGATTTATCTGATCTCACCCCCAGTGATTTTTTTTGAGCACAACTCTCCTATAAATCAAGGAGTACCCATATAAAAAATATGTCAGTATAACAAAAAATAATCGCTCTAAGAACAAAGTACAAATATGTGTATATTAAATATCCCTCAGAAAATGGACAACAACCGTTGCAGTGCAGAGAAAGATTTAAGCTTTATGAGTTGAGCAGCAGCTGTTGCTTACATAATGCCCCTAACACTTTAATTAAAAGGTGTAGAGTGAAATGTTCTCCCACTTCCTTCCTGACAGATCCTGAACTCACTGATCTTCCCACCTACCCTATCACAGTCTTGAACCCATGGTAGTTGGGTTCTAGTTTCTGGTAAGCGTAACATCATTAGGCCTTACGATCAATAGGTTCACTAGCTCTGCGAGTGTGATGTACTTTCACACTCAGACGATGCTTCGTACTGTGAGATCGGGATATGTTTGCAGAGAAAAAAGGATTTTCTGTCCCTGGGACAGCAAGTAGCCGACGAGTTCCGGGAGGAGGCTGGGGTAAGAAACGGACTGGAATATTTGCCAAACTGTTACTCAGAACAGGGGAAATAGAGGCAAAAGTACGAACAGGCGATGACAATGATGACATAATATGGGTGCTTGCAGTAAACTGTTGATCAAATTTTAGTACATCCATTGTGATTCCTGAAAAACAACACCACCACCGCCACGTGAAACCAGAATGTCACAAAGAAGCAAGATTATTAATAACGAGCTGCAGGAAATGAAGGAGAATGCTATGTATAAGCTCAATGAACCAATAACATGAAGGTTAGCATTTTCTGGGATGTGACGCCGTGTGGTCTGATAGATCTGTATGGTGCCACACTCCAGAAGAGAGCAATCTGTCATGAAAACCTCATACCTCACAAAACAGCACAAAAAGATTCTTGTATAATAATCGTTTTACCCCTGCAGACACAGTAGGTTCCTATACATTATAGACAAAAAGCATTCTCCAAACTGAGAATGTGGTAATATCAGATTTTTGTTTTCAAGAATGAGCTTCATCATCGTGTTCAATTCCTGTACTGTCCTCATTAACATCTCCTTTTATTGATGCATATTTTTACTGGTTTTCATATAGTCCTTTCTAACTGTAGAATGTAATTCAAAGCTCTGTTAGGGATCCAGTTGTATTTTGTCCTTTGAAAATGTTCTTGCCATTTCCTTCTGTTCCCAAGATTCCATCTGTAATACTCTTCTGATATTGCCAGTCTTTTGATAATTATGAGACACAATTCTTTATACGGGGCTACTATAAATGATTTATTCGTTTTTAAAATGCTATATTTTCCAAAGCATTACACGTACAAATATGATTGATATATAAGAAGAACCGTAAGCTCACAAAGTTTTCTTCACACTCCACAAATGTTCTATGTGTGCCCCTTGGGTCACACGACACACGTCCAGGCGGTAGGCGAGCTCGTTCCACACATTTTGTAGCATCATCCTGTCAATGGTCATCACTGCAGCATCGATGCATTCCCTCAGCTCTACTAGTGTTCTTGGCAGTGGGGGTACGTAAACACGATCCTTAACGTACCCCCAAAGGAAGAAGTCACAAGGCATTAGATCAGGTGATCTGGGGGGGGGGGCAAATGAACAGAGCTATGTCATCCTGACCAACACGCCCAATCCAGCGATGCTGAAGTTCATTGTTTAGGTAGCGATGAACATTGATATTCCAATACAAACTTGGTGAGTTTACGGTTCTTTTTATATATCAATCATGTTTGTACATGTAATACTTTGGAAAATATAGCGTTTTAAAAACGAATGAATCATTTATATTAGCCCTGTATTAAAGGAGGCGGTACATATAGTTACCAATGTACTTTAAAGAAGAAGAGGGAGAATTTATGACCTCAGAATTAAAATGTTACAAAGGTGTTTGAGAATGCCCAAAAAACAATGCAGTGTCACTCACCTGTTAGTCCCCGATACCCACAAAAACCTGACTCAAAGGTCTCGATGAGGTCCTGTTGGTGACGGAGGAAGTTGTTTATTGCAACACCCTTCACCTGGAATCCAGATTACAACAAATATATGCTAGTGGTGCAGCATCAACTTTCCATTTGTATAGAATATATTTCCAGTTATATGTGCCAATGAAGGAGAAATGAGACATGAGAAATAAAATAACACAGACAATCCAAGTTTTGAGTGTCACCAGGAGACCATGGTGATCGTTGAATATAGAACTTTAAGAATTTAAAAATGAATGTATAGCATCCATTTGTTTAGTCATTCTGAAAGCTGCAAGACACAAAGAAACTGAGCTGAACATAAACTGTGTTTAATTTTTGTCTATAGGTTTTATTCGAAAGATTTTTCACTCTGATAAATATTTAGCTTGAGATGCATGCAGGTCTTTCAAGTAAAAGTGATCATTCAGAATTGTTCAGTCTATATGAAAACTGAAATGCACCGACAATTCTTTGAAAACATTTCCAATATTAAATTTCATGGAAATCAGTCCAACAGTTCTCATGTTCTGTCGCATACTGATAGACAAATGAGCTAAGAAAACATAACACACGACGTTCCACAGAACTGTAAACACGCATAAGAATGTGGAGGGATAAGCTGCATGGAATACAGAGTACTACAAATTCTGCATGGCATTATTACAGGTCTTACAGTCACTCATCCTGGAAATAAGAGCAGCTATCAGCTGACCTTGGATGGCTGCAGGAAGCGGCGTGGAATACGCGATACTTCGGTGTCAACGCTGCCATCACCCCCTACTGGCCCTCCAAATCCGAGGCCCAACAGTATTTCCTCAGGATCCGGACGTCTTGACTCTAAGAATGACTCTACACTAGAACAATGGCTGCCTGTGTGTGACGTCACGTCAGACTGAACTGATGGTTCCCGCACCAGGTGAGCTGCTGAAGTGACTTTACTAACTGAAGCTGTGTTTGTATGAGGCTCAGCTGGACTGACAACAGTGACTGCTGGTAGAGCATCGTACAGAAGTCCAGCTGAAACAGGGAAATAAAATCCAATTACTGCGACCCAGAAAATCTTTATATATAGGTACACGGCTATTTACATAAGGGGTGCATTCCCAGAAACAGCAACATATAATGAAATCACATAAGGGACAAATCCTCTGGTACATATATATTTATCTGATTCAATATGACTTATTTAATGGTGCTCTTAATGCAGACAATAGTACATCAAATGGGATGATGACAACAGAACTCCCAAAGAAATGAAGACATTATATAACATCAGTGATCTGGTAGCAGATGTTAAAAGGAGAAGGTTGAAGCTGTTGAGGTGTGTGATCAGAATGGATTGAACAAAGATGGCTACGAAAATTTCTTAAGTTTAGTTAGAAAGTAGAAGAGACATCAGAAGACCCAAACTGAGATGGCTGGAAGATGTAGAGAATGATTTAATAGAGCTGATAATGAAGAGATAAGAGCAGAAGACAAATAACAGAGAACTATCAGCATTTCCTATAAAGGAAACAAAGGCTTTTAGAAGACTTTATAGCCAAGGAGTAAGTAAGTAAGTAAGGTAGGATGGCAAGACGATATGGCAGCCAGTGTTGCAACACAATGTAAGCTGACATCCTGCTATTTTCTCGGAGGGATTGAGGGAAAACCTCAGCATATCAAGTCTCCATGCTGAGAAATGAACCTGGGACTTCCCAAATACAAGCAGAGAGTGCTAACTATTTGACCATGATGTTCAGCAGCCAAAGGTATAAAATGACAAAATGGTTGTCATACAAAATCTGTTCTCCTTAGACATTATTTTCCATAAGCCTGGAATCACAGGCACTAGCGAACCAACTCTGCATGCAGCGAGCTCACACCACTCTTTTGAGCCGACAAAAATGCTGGGAAGTGTCATCATGAATGGTGGACATCCTGAGTATACTTTGTTAACAGCCGTGTTTCAAAACTCGGATACTGTATGTGGTTAAGTTTTAGAAATTACCTGCACTTATTTCATTATAACCAAAATGACAAATGACTAAGATTTTCAGCTGTCAACACATTAAATGCGAGGGTATACAGTTAAGTCACTGAAATGTGACTTCCCACATTATCACGAATCTCACTTCAGACATGGATGCTCTGGGTACCCTGAAGATGGAGGCAGCAGATTTCTGTGAAACATTTGTATCTATCTGTGAAACAACATGGAGCCACATCCCAGAAGACAGTAATCTTCAGGGAGAATCCTGATTCTACTATGTAAAAAATGTGGAAATTTATAACTCAGAAAACTTTAAGGAAAGAGGCTACTCAGAAGACCTGGGTGTAGGCGGGAAAATAATAATGAAATGTTGGATTTGAGGCTTTTACTATAGTGACTATGATGGGTACTGTCTTCTGTGATATGACACAAGCTAAGTTAACTGGCTTTTTACTCATTGCTAAGCATGCCTTTATCCTTGAAGATGGAGACAGTACATTCCTTCAAATAATGTTGAACCTCTACCGGACTTCACGGTGTCACATCCAAGAAGACAGTACTGTTCAACACTGAAATGGATTTTAGACAGATGGCATGTGAAAGTAGGGACTGCACTGAACTGATTTTGGCAGGTTTCAATGAACAGCTTTTGTGAATATGGTAATGAAATTTTATGTTCCCTAAAGGTACTGGAAACTTTTTTATCATCTTATCAGGGGAGATTCTGCACTATACAGTTAATTAGTTACAAAAAATGAATTAGCACTTTTAAACACTATGGATATATAATTTGCTTCATTATCTTTTTTTTTGTGTGTGTTACCTTCAGTCTATTTCTCTTCCAAGGTTTATCTGCATGACTGAAGAAAAAAGGGCAGATATGTTGTTCATTACATAAGATAGACATGTGGAACTTTTAAATAATCTGACCCTTAGTGATCAATGGAAATCTTAAGAAATTTCACACTGTGAATTACATGTGCTTGCTTATATGTTGACTTCCCAGTAATTTAAGGAAAAACATTATCCTGCATGGCAACTGAGCATTTCATAAAGGATTAATCTTATATGGATAATCTGAACATTTTCTTTCTTTCTAAGCATTCTTATATCCATTACTGGATTGCTGCAATAGGGCCCCATTAGCCATAATTTACAGGGTTCCTGTTCAAACTTCTCAGCATCTTTGTAGGACACCTACTTGATGTTGGGATTGTACTTTGGAAGGGAAGCAAATGGAGCTTAAAGTTTCTTAACAGGTACACGAGAAATTATTACGGTGGCTCGCCATGCAAAAAATGGATGGAACATGGATCCTGCAAAGGGCATTAATATTAAAATCTGAAGAAAATAGTTGTATTGGACGATTCAGAACAAGATGGTTCAGCCAGGTACTGGAACACAGGAACTGATAAACTTCTTGTCTATTGATCCACATAAAATGGAAACTAAGCTAGAATAAGGAGGAGGAGAACTGGTCCAACGATTTCCTGTAATAGCTTTTGGTGCTGGATAAACGTCTGGTGTCACAGCTTATAAAAATAAGAAAGAAAATGTAGTAATTAGTGCAACAAATTCAGGAAATACTGTAGTGGCTATTTTCACATTAATATTAGTGACTTAAATCATAGACTTCAAGAAAGCCTATGATTCAGTTAGGAGGGAAGTATCGTACAATATTCTGATAGAGTTTTGGATACCCATGAAACTAGTTAGGTTGATTAAAATGTGTTTAAACGAAATGTATAGTAAAGTCTATGTAGGTAAACATTTGTCTGACAATGTCTGAAGATGGAGGCGCTACGTTCCTCCGAAACGTCGGCCAAAACGAAGAATACACGGTGCCTAAACCCAGAAGACAACTTTCTTCATTTGTCTGACAAATTTCCTATCCAGAATGATCTAAAACAAGGAGATGCTTTATCGCCACTCCTTTTCAACTTTGCTTTAGAATATGCCATTAGTAAGGTCCAGGGAAACCAGGTGGGATGAAGAAAAACCCACAAACTTTAATTGACGCAAGTAAAGAGTTTGGTCTAGAAATAAACACAGAGAAAACTATATGTTGCTGTCTCGTCACCAAAATTCAGGGCAAAATCATGACATAAAGACAGGAAACAGATGTTTTGAAAATGTGACACAGTTCAGATATTTGGGAACACCTGTGTGGGAACTGCCCACATTCAAGCAAGTGTGACAATGCAAGCGTCACTGCCTAGCAACCGTTGTTTACTCGTCGTTGCTAAGCAATGACGCTTGCATTGTAATTGCATTCAGGAGGTAATTAGGAGGAGATTGAACTCAGGTAATGCTTGCTACTATTCAGTCCAGAACCTTTTGTCCTCTGGTTTGCTGTCCAAAAACATAAAAATTAGAATATGCAAAACTAGTGGTTCCGTATGGGTGTGAAACTTGGTCTCTGACATTAAGGGAGGAACATAAACTGAGGGTGTTTGAGAACAGAGTGTTGACGAGAATATCTGGACCGCAGAGAGATGAAATGACAGGGGGTTGGAGAAAACTGCATAATGAGGAGCTTCATAACTTGTACTCTTCTCCAATTATAATTATAATGATCAAGTCAAGGAGGATGAGGTGGGCAGGGCATGTAGCATGAATGAGAGAGACGAGGAATGCGTATAGGGTATTGGTGGGAAAGCCAGAAGGAAAGACACCACTGGGAAGACAAAGGCATAGGTGGATGGACAATATTAAGATGGATCTTGGAGAGATAGGATGAGATGGTATTGATTGGATTGATCTGGCTCAGGATAGGGACCAGTGGAGGGTTCTTGTGAACACGGTAATGAACCTTTGGATTCCATAAAATGCTGAGAAATTCTTGGGTAGCTGCAGAATTGGCGGCTCCTCCAGAAGGGCTCAGCTCCATGAGTAAGTAAGTAATTAGTGACTTAAAAGCCTAAACCGTCTTAAATTGTTACACAAAACAAGATGTCCACTGATTAACTGCTGTTACTACTAATCATCTGTTGTATATAAAGCAGTGACTGATGATTTTAAAATAACATTTTTATGGTAATTAATTAAATTCAACATTGTGTTTATCTGACATGTCATTATTATTTTAGAAATTAATCTGATATTATTGTGTATGTGTATTTGTATTTATTTATGTAGAAACAGTTTCTTATGTAAAACAATTATTTTATAATTATATCTGGTATGCCATAATAACATGAAGTTTATTGAGCTGATTTTGCATAACCCCCATTTAGTGTAATCTTGTCCATGATTTATTCTAACCGTCTTACAGTGCATACATTTATTCACCTTACTCTTCTCTCTTGCACTACATGTTTCAGCACAAAAGTGCCATCCTCAGGTGCTTTTCGATGTACGTCAAACTACTTCACTGCATGTCCTGTTGTCTTTATACTAAAATTACTAGTGTAATCTTGATTTAATTTAAGAAAAACCACCTCAAAATGGATTCATTAAACAGGGATTTCACTGTGCATATTGTGATATTGGGAGGCACGCGGTAGTGTAGTTGGTTGAGGCACTATGCTACAAGCCAGAAGGTTGCAGAATCAAATCCTGATGAGGTGGATTTTTTCAATTGACCTAATGCTTCCAGCCACACTATGGGCCTGGGATCGACTTGGCTGCTAACAGAAATGAGTACTGGGAATCTTCCTGGGGGTAAAGGGCGGCCGGCGCGTAAGGCTGACAACCTTACTGCCACCTGTGAGCCGATTGTCTAGAAAATGTGGGAGCCTCGACTTCTAACACCCCTATGGGCCTCCACGGCCTGTTACAGGGATAGCTTGACTTACTGACTTGGAAAGCAGCCATATCTCAGACACAGACACCTGTCACTTATATGGATTCTCTGCATTATTGATTTACCCTGAGATATCCACTGAGTCATGCATACACTTGATATTTACATATTTCATTATTTGGAATAATGATTTCTGAACAGAAGGACTGGTCTACAACTCACCTTTATGTGCAGTGATAGTACAATATTATTTTTTTGCTATGTCTATAGTTAGCATGAAGTAATTAGAAACATCATGTATGTGACATTCCCCTGTGCGCCACTCACAGGTTGGTGAAGCGTTCACCAGTTACACAGCACTGACAGGACATACCTTCTGCACCAAGGCCAAGGCCAAGGTGATCATCTGACTCTTCCAGTGGTGTGTCGTCCCCTCCTTCTTCCTCGCCCCTGAAACAGGCCACATAAAACTGAAACTTTTCTGTTTCCTATTGCGGACTTAAAAGAGAACATGAGCCGGGGTAGCACAGTATGTATAGCAACTGCCTACAGGCTGGCTAACCGAGAGGCCAGAGTTCGAGTCCCAGTAGGGTCAGAATTTTCTCTTCTCCATATCATCTAGACCTGCTCTGGGGCCCACCCAGCCTCATATCCAGTGGGTACCAGGGGCTCTTTCCCTGGGGGTAAAGTGGCAGGGGCATGAAGCTGACCACTCACCTCCAGCTAGTGCCGAGGCCAAGAAAATGTGGATCTATACACCCACTCTCCCATACATCTTCATGGTGTAGTGCTTAATTACTTAAGCACAGGGACAACTTTGGGGGCACACGGTAGCGTAGTTTGTTGAGGCACTATGCTACAAGCCAGAATGTCGTGGGTTCAAGTACTGATGTGGTCACTGGATTTTTTTCAATTGACCTAATCCTTCCGGCCGCACTATGGCCCTGGGATTCACTCAGCCTCTAACAGAAATGAGTACCAGGAATTAATTAAATAATTTTCCTGGGTCGTAAAGCATAGCCGGCGTGTAAGGCTGACAACCTTACCACCATCTTTGAGCCGAACGTCTAGATAATGTGGGACCCTCAACATCTCACAACCCTACAGGCCTTCACGGCCTGGTACAGGGACAATTGTACCTTTTTTACTCAATATTCTCACTTATATATACAGCAACTGAGGCCATGGGTACCAACAGGATTCATTCCAACGAGGGGCAGTCAGAAAATATTCTTATGAACATTCAAGCCATTTAGGAATATTTTTAGACATCACCTGTATAAGATACTAGAATTAAATTTATTTTAATTTGTGAAGAGAATAATATTTAGTATATATCTTTCTTTTAATTTTTATTTTTCCCCAAATGTATAGAAGGGGACTGTCAAAGTAAGAGAACATGCTTCACAACTCCAGTAAGCAGTCAAATTACTGTTTCACCTGCATCAGTTTTATTATGGAACAAGAATTCATAGTGTTGTGTAGGAGTCAGTACAGTAACTGGCTACGGGCTGGGCTGTCAGGGTCCAAACCCCAGGCCTCATCCACTCACCTCAATGGCATGGTATTTAATTATGGGCAGGAACAACGTTATCTTTACATTTACCTGATTAAAAAGGGTATAAATTATCCATAAATGTTTTCTCTCAGCGTTAGTTCAATTCATATCCCTTCTGAACATTAAAAACTTGCACTACAAATGAAATATACAGCTTCTACTTGGCAGTTAACAGAAGTGACTTACTTTCAGTCAACAAGATGTCAGTGCCCCCACCCCCACACACACAGTAACAATCTTATTGTCAACAAGATGACAGATACGTACTTCACAGTAACACACTTGCTCCAAACAAGACTACAGATTATACACTCAGAGAAATACTGGTGTCTGCTGCTGCCAACAAGACAGCGCAACTGATACTGCTGCACACTCTGTAAGTCTTCCTCGTCAGTCACCAAGAAAAATCAGTGACTCGAAACGTACCCTTACTTTCTGTGAGTAAACCTGTGTGTGAAGAACAACTCATGCAAAAGGAAGGCAACTACTGCATCGATACAAAGTCATGGGCACAGATGTCAACCACAAACAGAGAGATGTGTGCCATGCAGATGATTACCATCGGGGAGGGGGGGGGGGTACATGACTAATTTTACACCTCATAGCCTCTCATCCAAGCTAAAGAGAACCCTAAACACACCAACTGTGTCCACACGTCCGTTATTAGTAACTGTAGTTTCAAAACCTTTTTAAACTTGAAGATCTCTATTTTCTGGGATGTAACACCATGCAATCTGGTGAAAAGAGATTGGAGCTTGAGAGGAACATTGCCTTAATTTTCAGAGCAGGCAAGAAAACCGGGGCTGGTTCACTTTATCATTATTTCTCCAAATCAATGCCCTTGTCAAACTAATATTTCTATTATCATTATCACCTGCAAGGTTTAAGCCTTTTCACCCGTTACGGTCTTCAGATTAGACGAAGAGACCCTTCAGTCTCTTTGGTGGCTGATCCCTCATTTTATCATCCTTTAGAACGACAGTCAAACAGCTTCCGAGACATCAATTCTTTTCAAGGGTTAGATATTCTCTACACAGTTCCTTTAAAACGCTGTTATCTTTCTGCCAGACTGTACTGCGTCACATTCTCTGCACACAGCGATCTTTGAAGAGTATGTCTGTCATTTAATACCCGTAACTTTCATTCCCGTGTCCTCCGTTACACAGGAACTGTCCTGTAGTGCTTTTCAGACAGAGGATATTGTATTTACCCGAGGCCAACACGACGAAGAACATGGGCGCCGTCGTGAGGAAGCTAGGTCTATACCCCCTTTAGAATTTTGAGAAAAATCAATTCAGAAAAAAAAAAGCAAATATACCAAATTTTAATACCAAAAATTAATATCTAAAAATCTGAATACCTTATGGCAATCAGTAAAACTGTCTTAAGCGGCATAAACTTAAGTTCGCAAGCGCCCCCCCCCCGAAAATATACGTCCTTGACAACGGATTATGGTTACATTAAAGAAACGAGACACACACGACGCGCCGCGGTGCGTGCATCAACTGGGGTGGGGGGGGTCTGGTTTCAGCAACAAATCAAGGTACAGTTCCACGCAAAAGTCAGTTCCAATTCAAGTCCATTATTAAGAATGCCGTCTTCTGGGATGTGGCACTGTGTAGATATTTTGTTAACCGACGTTTCGGAGGTGTCTACAGACACCTGCTTAAGCTAGTTCATCGCTCGCGGATTTCTTATATCCTGAAGATGGAGGCGATACGTTCCTCCGAAACGTTGGTTAACACAATATCTACACGGCGCCACATCCCAAAAGACGGCATTCTTCGTAGTCACCGCCGTGAACACCTCAAATCTTACAAAGTCCATTTTTAGCCTACTTTATTTTCGCAAGGAAATAAAACAGGTTTATGACATGTGCAATTTATTTTCTCGTTTCAATTTTTTGAGGCATCTGACCGTTACTCACGAAACGTCGTACGAAACATTTCGCCAAGTCCGAGGTCGCATTAAGGCCGTACTTCATATGTTCATGCAATTAGTAATAACAAGACAGCGGGCGGGCGCGATCTTCTGAGGTGGGGGAGACACTCGCGCTAACTACTTTAAGGTCCTGAAATGATGCAAGCCAAGTTTTGTTAAGATATTTCCTGTGGGGTATTTAGTACGCTTCTTTCAGTGTCTACGCTCTGTAGCGTAGAATGGTAGGATGGCTGATGAACTGTGTACTGGAAGGGATTTGTGGTGATGGGGACTGTGGAGCGGATTATGGTGGCTTACGAAGGTTTATGCTCCATTTGTTTGTGCGCATGCCCACAATCCTACGGAACGCATATTAAATCGCTCCGTACTCCTCGAACTCAAGAACCGGTGAACCGATTATCTTTAAATCTGATGCGGGAGATTTGTACTCTTCGCCAAGTATAATTAGGATCATGAGATGGGCAGGGCATATAGCAAGAATGGGGAAAAGCAATGCATATAGGATATTGGTGGGAAAACAAGATGGAAAGAGACCACTGGGAAGAAAAAGACGTAGGTGGGTGGATAATATTAAAAATGGACTTTAGGGAGACAGGATGGGATGGTGTGGACCGGATCGATCTAGCTCAGGATAGGGACCAGTGGAGGGCTCTTGTGAACACGGTAATGAACCATCGGGTTCCATAAAATGCTGGGAAGTTCTTGAGTAGCTGCACAACTGGCGGCTTCTCAAGAAGGGCTCAGCTTTACGAATGAGAGTGAGTTGATGTGGGAGCGGTTTGGTATAGTCTGTGTTTCTGCGCGCATCTCGACCATAGATCATTAAACTGTTCAAATGAATCAGTAATTATCTCCCGAACACATGCGAAGATTGCCGAACAATCAACAACAGTTTTGGCCACACGGTAGCGTAGATGGTTGAGGCACTATGTTAGAAGCCGGAAGGTCACGGGATCGAGTCCCGATGAGGTCATTGGATTTTCTTCAATTTACCTAATCCTTCCAGCCGCACTAAGGTCCTGGGGTCGACTCAGCTTCTAACAGAAATGAGAACCAGGAATCTTCCTGGGGGATAAAGGGCGGGCGGCCGGCGCGTAAGACTGACAACCTCACCGCTATATGTGAGCCGACTGCTCAGAATATGTGGGAGCCTCGACGTCTCACAACCCTATGGGCCTCCCCGGCCCGTTACTGGAATAGTTACTCTTTTACCAACAACAGTTTTCAGAACAATCAACATATTTCCGGAACGCACGCAAAGTTTACCGACGTGTGTTACTGACGACAATCAAACGCAGCTTCATCTCGCCTGAAATTTAAGTGTACATGTATATGTTTCTTTACAGAAGTACATGAATACTTAATGATATTTGAGATTATCGCAATAAATACTTGAACAGAGATCTTGACATGCCATTGTGGTGAAGATGTCTGCCAAGCGTGCACTGTACTCTTACAGTCCTATTTCAGTTTGATATGTGACGAGCTTATTGCAGACTCACGTGAATGTGGCAGGGAAACAAACATTTTCCTCGTCCTACCAATAATAGGTTCGCGTGTTTCCGCATGTACTCCATCCGGAACAGCCACGTGTAATGTCAACAGAGAGGTATCCCCAGTGGGGTAAACTTCAAGGAACTTAATGCGCGTTAAGCCAAGTCAAACAACAGAGAGTTGTAAATATTTCCAGATGTACATAAATGTTACTCGATAAGAAGTTCCCGAACAGGGAAGTTCCGGGGCCGACCTGGCACGCAGTTCCAGGCTAACAGAAACTGGCATGAAACATGACATAGCGCCCACTTTGCTTATATGTAATGGAAAAAGCTTTATAATTTGAACGAAAAACAGTTCACGAAAAGCACATACTTATGAGGCTCACACTTCCGTCTCAAACGCGCAAAGCTGTCTCTGCGATTAATTAAGCATTACACCAAGAAAATGTATGGGAGAGTAGAGGTATACATCCACGTATTCTTACACCTCCGTACTAGATGGTGAGTGGTCAGCTTTATGTCGCAGCTGGCTTATTCCCAGGGAAAGAGCCCTCGCGGTACCCACTGGACAGGAGGCTGGATGGGTCCCAGAGCCGGTCTGTAAACTGTGGAGAAGAGGAAAAGATCTGTTCCCCGTTGGGGATCGAACCACGATTCTCCGGTCGCCCATCCTGTACCCCAGTAACTAATTTTACATCACACTCGAATGTCACAGTGATGTTGGCAACGATCCTGTTTCGTAATTGAGAGGTCCCGTGTTAAGATTTGGGCCCCGAGGCCGGGTATCCTAATTCGGATTTCTCGTGGATTTCCTAAGTTACCCCGCCAAACATGGGGCCACGCGGTAGCGTAGTTGGTTGACGCACTATCCCACAAGCCGGAAAGTCGTGGGTTCCAGTCCCGATTAAGTGGCTTTTTCAATTGACCTAATCCTTCCATCCGCACTATGACCCTGGGGTCGACTCAGCCTCTTAACAGAAATGAGTACTAGGAATCTTCCTGGGGGGTAAAGGGCGGCCGGCGTGTAAGGCTGACAACCTTACCGCCATCTGTGAGCCGATTGTCTAGAAAATGTGGGAGCCTCGACGTCTCACAATCCTAAAGGGCCTTCACGGCCTGTTACTGGGATAGCTTTACCTTTTACCCCTCCAAACATGGCCAGGATAATACCCTAAATTATGTAATGGTTACTTCTACATCCTTTCCAGTTCATCAGTGACTGATCATCCAAACATTCAACACTACATAAACGCAACTACTGACATCGTTTTTAAATAAACCATAGATTATACAGGAAAGTGCCTTAACACCGGCCTCAGCCACTTCTTTCCACATCCCTCATTACTGTCCTCCCATTGATATTAGTTTAGAGGCCTAAACTTCGTACGCTGAAAAGCGTTGTTAAATCAGGGACAAGGACAGCGTATATTTGCAATTCTTCGTTTCTTAAATGTCATTTGTGGGGCATTATCTTTCTTGATAATTGCTGCACGAATGCTACTTGTTGCATACATAATTATGTCTCAATCACAAGCACGTTTCGCATTTGTCAACAATTGACGTAACCTATTTACCGCTTAAGTACACTGCAAGTGAGAAAGCGACGAGAAAATTATAACACTGCATACAAACGTTATAACAGCCCTTTGCGCGCTGACTTCATCTAGGTAATGATTAAAAATTCAGTTCGCACGTCATAGAAAACATTGTGTCCTTCACAAACGCTACCTAGAGAGATACTGTTTATTTTGAGAATCGTACATAAGACATAAATCCACTGTGTATGTAAATGCACTTTCTTTAATGCTGTTTAGGGAAACAGTCGCTGTTTATTGTGAGAACCATATGGAACACACAAATACACTCTGTGGGCAGAAAACTCAGTCCGTACCTAACAGGAAATTCATTACGTCTCCGCTACAAAGCCCAACCGGTTAATGCTGTTTAGGGAAACAGCCGCTGTTTATTGTGAGAACCATATGGAACACACAATTACACTCTGTGGGTAGAAAACTCAGTCCGTGCCTCACAGGAAACTCATTACGTCTCCGCTACAAAGCCCAATCGGTCAATGCTGTTTAGGGAAACAGCCGCTGTTTATTGTGAGAACCACATGGTACAAACATATACATTCTGTGGGTAGAAAATTCAGTCCGTACCGGTTAATGCTGTTTAGGGAAACCGTCGCTGTTTATTGCGAGAACTATGTATAAGGAACACACACACATACATTTTGTGGGCAAAAGGCAGAGTTTTCGGCATGGTAAAAAAGACGCACACAGTAAATACCGTGTCTCGGAGGGTACCCTTTCAAACATGAAGTTAATCTAAGAAGCATTTAATATTTCAGTTTCTACCGCATACAAAATATGTTTCGTCTCCCTTACAAAGAACGGAAAATAATCACTGCTTATTCCGAGAATCATATGAAACACATAAATACACTAAGTAAAATCCAGAGTTTATTTTTAACGTTACACATAGCAACCACTGCGCTTTAAAGAGCTAACTTAATACCATTTTAATTCGATGTCCTGCAGCACAAATGGAAACGACTATGAATGAATATTGCCACTGTTTCAGCACACAGTTAATGGGAAAACAAGCCTCCAGGCAGGCGTGTATGTCGGCTTCTTCGGCCCTGAATGACGTCACACTAGTTATGGCTTCCAATGTAATATTCTTTAGCAACGAATTGTATTTGATCCGCTGAATATTAACCACGAAGTCTCTCCGTATCAAATCACCACTACCTTCACTCGTCTGTCCATCGTCCTGACGCTTAAAATTGGCATGAAGTACACCAGTTAACAGCATTTGTGTAAAACGAATAGCTACTGTATCATGTACATCACCTGTACATATGCCACGTGTTGCTGCAGTGAATGTTTGTCAACCAACATACTGCGCGGAACACATGCGTTTTTACATTTAAGGGAGACCTACTAAGTAAAGAGCACAGTGGCCACGCGGTCCAAGGCATGAACCGTCTTCGCCCGCTCTAACACTGGGATCGTGGTTACTATATGTACCTCCTGCTTTAACATACTAAAACTGCATTGTGGCCCACAGCAACTGTTTCCATAAACAGCATTAACCGGTTGGGCTTTGTAGCGGAGACGTAATGTGTTTCCTGTGAGGCACGGACTGAGTTTTCTGCCCACAGAGTGTATTTGTGTGTTCCGTATGGTTCTCACAATAAACAGCGGCTGTTTCCCTAAACAGCATTAACCGGTTGGGCTTTGTAGCGGAGACGTAATGTGTTTCCTGTGAGGCACGGACTGAGTTTTCTGCCCACAGAGTGTATCTGTGTGTTCCGTACGGTTCTCACAATAAACAGCGGCTGTTTCCCTAAACACCATTAACCGGTTGGGCTTTGTAGCGGAAACGTAATGTGTTTCCTGTGACGTACGGACTGAGTTTTCTGCCCACAGAGTGTACTTGTGTGTTCCGTACGGTTCTCACAATAAACAGCGGCTGTTTCCCTAAACAACATTAACCGGTTGGGCTTTGTAGCGGAGACGTAATGTGTTTCCTGTGAGGTATGGACTAAGTTTTCTGCCCACAGAGTGTATCTGTGTGTTCCGTATGGTTCTCACAATAAACAGAGACTGTTTCCCTAAACACCATTAACCGGCTGGCCTTCGTTATGGAGATGCAGTGTGAAGATCGCCATATTCTGGATGTGACGCCGTGTAGTCTGATAAAGACTATCGGCGTTTCGTAGGAATGCACTGCCTCCACCTTCAAGGTCGAAGAGTACGCCAAGCAACCAGCACAAAATACAGCTTTTTAAACCATGAAAATAGAGGCAGTGCGTTCCTCCGAGACGTCGGTAAACTTTTACCGCACTATCACACGTCGTCACATGCCACACAAGAGTACTCCTCATAGTCACTGCCAGAGAATGTCAGATGCCATAAGACGCAGTGTGCTTTCTATGTGGTAAGCTCTGAGCTTTTAAATATTATTTACGCAAACTTCATGCTTGAATGGGTTAACTGGAAACCTCTATTAAACGGGGGGGGGGGAATAGGTGCAAAGATATTGCACACTTTCTCATATACGCTTGACGGATCATAGCCTTGTTATTTGTTTCTATCGCGTCTACAGGCAATTAAAGTGTAAATCAAAATAGGATAAGTCGTTTTCGAGAAAGTCGACAATTCACGTTTAGGCCATTAGAGGGCGTACCGTTACTTTCGTGATGATACCGTCTCCCCTGTAGTTTCATTTAGGGAGATGTCTCCGTAAATAACTGAAATGTAAAAAGAAAATCGTTACAGCCGTTTTCAAGTTAATCAAAATGTTGTGTTTTGGGGCCCCTATTTCTGGACCTAGAATTCACGGTGTACTGACATATGATGGATAGGCTCTTAAATACTGAATACGAACAAAATCAGGCCAACCGTTCAGGCGATAGGTAAGCGCACATACATACATACATACGTGCATACAACCGGGTGACATTCCAAAAACTACTTTTTTGTATTCAGAGAGGCTGAAAACGTGTAAATCCGCCAAAATCTCTAAACAGATTCTTTCCTCATGACAGCACTTTCTCGCATTACGTATATGGTAAAAGTAAAGTTATCCCTGTGCTTAATTAATTAAGCACTACGCCATGAAGACGTATGTGCAAGTGGAGGTATAGCTCCACCATTCTTGACCTCGACACTAGATGGAAGTGAATGGTTAGCTTTACCCGGGTACCTATTGGATAAGACGCTGGGTGAGCAGGAATGGAGTATGTGAATAGAAAAACACTGCCCCTGCCGGAAGTCGAGCCCACAGCTATCCCGATATGAGAAAGTAAGAACAATCAGCTCCCTCCAGATTAAGTTTTATTTAGATATGTTATTCTCCACTCGTACGTAGGGTTTAAGAAACATAATTTCAATGGTATCAATCTCTGGGGTTACTTATTGCGGGAAATAACATACATATATATATGAGCTAGCACCATAAAATTTAAAATTCTCCTATTGAACACATTTTTCACGAGCAACTGTATCGTGTCTAGGTGCAGGGATAGCGCTGTCGGCATAGCGACTGGCTACAGGCTGGACGGCGGAGAGGTTCAGAGTTCGAGTCCCCGTTGGATCAACATTTTTCTCCTCTTCACGTCGTCCAGACCGGTTCTGGGGCCACTCAGCCTCCTATCCAATGGGTACGGGGGCATAGCGGCAGGGGCGTGATGCTGACCACCTCCAACTAGTGCCGAGGTGAAGAAAACGTGGATCTATACATCCACCCGACCATACACCTTCATGGCTTAGTGCTTAATTAGTTAAGCGCAGGGACAACTTCAGTTGTATCGTGTCTGTGTACAGCAAAGTGGATGGTAGCAAGGTAGCCTTGACCGACATGCGTGCTACTTGCGGGTAAACACGTTACACAACTCACTTTCATGACTAATGAAGTGATGGGCCTATAAACAGATGTCACCATGGTAACTAGTTGGGTTACTGTCTCACTGACGTTGCCAGGTCTCCCGTGTTTTCGGTGCGAAGATTTTTGTTTAAAAACAACACAAGAAGCTGTCGGAATAACTTGCGAAACTGCTTCGTAATGCGTCATGGAAATAAAAAGAATTATACGTTAATTCGGTTCATTTATTGAAGTGCTTGACAAGAACTCAAATTCAATTATATGCAATACCCCGCATAGTCCGGGTAATCGGTTCCGCCAATATCCCGGACCGTTTGAAACCGGACTAATCGAGGAACTAAATACATACAAAAAATGATTTCCAAAAAAAATTCTCCGTTTTTCAATAAATAAAACGCGATTAATAAATTAAAATGTCTTTATTTGAAATAATTTAAAAAAATTCATGTTTTTCGCAATTCATTTTTATTTTCTAAAAATTGCAATATTGATGTCTGCACATTTTTCTTCTTTGGCCTTTTCTCTTCATACATTTCTTTGTAGCAACGAGTTGCATTGCTTATCGTTCGGCGAATTGTAAGGCTACGTTCAGTATCGCGATCAACTTCCATAATATGCTCTGAGAAGGTTTCAACCATTCCACTAATTCTTCATAGTTGTTCGGCTGTTGATTCTCGTGCAGGCATTTCAACAGTCGTCGTTGCCTAAGTTGTCCTCCCGTTCTTTTTCCCCCCCCCTTGGCACTACAGCCCCAGTGGGCCTAGGCCTACCTCCATGAACTTCTCCGTTCACTTCGGTTTTTCTAGATCTTACACATTCGGTAGGACTCCTTGGGCGAGTGATCAGCTCGTCGCAAGGCCTCTACCTGTACACAAACACAGAAAAACGCACACACACAAACTACACATCCATGCCCTGAGTGCGATTCGAACCCACGATCTCGGCTTGCGAGCGAGCGAAGACAGTGCATGCCTTAGACCGCTCGGCTACCGTGACCGGCCCTCCCGTTCTTCATCTACGTTAACAAGTGTTTCGTTATCTAGTTCATTAGTGTTCGCTTTGATGCACTCAATTACGCTGACGGAATCTAACGCACTGAAACCAAGTTGCTGTCCAATTTCCACTGTTATTAGTGACTTCAGCGAAATGAGTTTCAAAACCAATGAAATAATTTGCACAGTGAGGTATGATATGTTTCCATACCGCCCTCATATTGCTTGCCGTTAATTCATGTCATGCTTCGCCTATATTTTCGGTAACGTTTCTGATGTAGCTCTTCCAAAATTCCGTTAAAGTAGTGCTCTCTCCACCTCCTCCAGTGATAGCTGTCAGAGCTCAAGAACGAACGACCCGAGCATAGGTACATATACATATAAAACGGGTAACCCCAGAAAAATTTAAATATGTATCGTATCAAGTAGTTACTATAGGATTCTGACGATGGTGTATAACACACTGATATGTTGGGATTTTGGACTTTATCCATCGTCCTGGTTTTTAAGATAACAAATAAAAACACGACGTTTCGGAAACTGGATCTGTTTCCGTCCTCAGGTGAAGGAAAACACCTATTCAGAACACCTATCACTGGACCAGTGATTGAGGCTAGCTCTTTCTAAGGGACCCAACTGAATAGGTGTTTTCCTTCACCTGAGGACGGAAACAGATCCAGTTTCCGAAACGTCGTGTTTTTATTTGTTATCTTAAAAACCAGGACGATGGATAAAGTCCAAAATCCCAATATATCAGTATGTATCGTATCGCATAACTTTAAAACCACATAAAAATAAACGGCACAGAAAGATACCTGACTGAATAAAGGGAAAAGGCCGATCATTTATGTATTAAAAATAATCTTGTGTACAAATTTTTTGAACTTATTTTTATTTTGCTCAACTAAAATTTAGTTTGTTTTGAAATTTTCAAACCGGACTATAATGAATCCGGACTGATCAAAGCCGGACTATGCGAGGTATTGCTGTATGTGGAAGCAATGAAGAAAATACACAAAGAACCAAATACCATAAGAACATTTAAGAATATGAAGAAGAACCTTAAATATTATTGCAAGTGTTATTAACAAACAAACAAACAAAACAAACGCCGTGGCTTTAGTCCGCAAGCGAACTATACCGACCGAGAGACCGCGGCTTGTCGGCGAAGTTAATGCCAACTTTAGCGGATAGAGAGTGTTACGTGGTCAGCGCAACGAATTCCCACGGTCGTTAGTCTCGGTTTTCTAGACCGGAACCGCTATTTCTTTGAAATAGCTCCTCAATTATCCTCACGAGGCTGAGTGGACCGTGTTCCAGACCCACTACTTCTCAGTAAATCTGGTAGCGCGGGGAATCGAACCCGGGACCTCTGGATCTGCAGGCAGCAACTCTGACCATTAGATCACAGACGCGGTCACAAGTGTTATTAACAGATTTTATAATATCAGTTAAAGAACAGAATTCTCCCTTAAAAATATCAGGTTTTCTCCGAGTACTTCGGTTTCCCCTGCCAATCTTCATTCCACCAATTGCTCCACAATCACCCTCACCTATCATCTGGGGCTGGTACAATAGGCCAGAAGTGGCCGCAGTACAAGGGACTTAGTCCAACCCCACTAGCAATAAAAAAAAGTCACACTAAAATTTTCTGTATATTTAATTATTCATATTACAGCTCTAATTTTATCATTCGGTGGTTGACAGAAATTAGAAGAACACTAAGAAAAATAATAGAAAGTAAAAAAAAAGTGCTACTCTAATTCAAAATGTTTATTGTGAGAACCATACGGAACACACAAATACACTCTGTGGGCAGAAAACTCAGTCCGTACCCCACAGGAAACCCATTGCGTCTCCGCTACAAAGACCAACCGGTTAATGCTGTTTAGGGAAACAGTTTCTGTTTATTGTGAGAACCGTACGGAGCACACAAATACGTGTACACTCTGTGGGCAGAAAACTCAGTCCGTACCTCACAGGAAACACTTTACGTCTCCGCTACAAAGACCAACCGGTTAATGCTGTTTAGGGAAACAGCCTCTGTTTATTGTGAGAACCATACGGAACACACAAACACACTCTGTGGGCAGAAAACTCAGTCCGCGCCTCACCGAGTAATATTCGTTTCCAGGTTAGAATAACACACATTTTACGTCTTATATCCATGTGATCTCTTTACTGACTGTCCCCTGTAATGCCTTGCTTTCCCGCAATACCGACTAAAGCACAGGTAGCTCTCACTGTCCTTTATTACTGCTATCTTTCGAATTCTTTCATAACCACCTACAATAATCCATATTCGTGCATAACTCAATAACCGTACCAGATGATGTCATGACGTGTGGGGGGAGTGGGGGTACAGCACCACGCATTCTAAATTTCGGCATTAGATACAGGTGAGTAGTCAGCTTCACACCCCAGCTACTTTACCCCAGGAGAAAGAGAAGTCGGTACCCAGTGGACATGTGGAGAAGAGATACAAATTCTTGCCCAGCTGGGAATATGCCCACAATTCCTCGATCGTTCAGCCAATAGCCGAGCCGTTAAACCGACCGAGTTATCCGTAATTATATGGTTGTTGATAATTACGTAACATATTTATGCTCACACGATCAACAAAAACAGTGGGTAATAGGACGGTATATTTGAGTCACTTATTGTAGTATGGGTGTTAATATAAGTCAGCGGAGTTACAGGCGCCACTGAGCTGTCCAGTATTAACGTACTAATTGTACAACGTAACACTGAATCAGCAAAACAAGCCATTTCGTGTTGAGTAGCGGCCATGAGCGACGCCATGTTCTTTTTTTTTTTTAGTGGGGGCTGATAGTCTTCCAAGGTAGGCAGCCACTGTTCGAAAAAAAAAGTTTACAAACTTACAGTTATTCCGTTTAACGCTATTTTTACTGATCTCTCAAGGGTATTAAGGATAGAAAAGTCACTTCTAAAAATACTCTTTATCTTTTTGGTATTAACATATGATACTATATCTTTTTACTAAAAGTTCAAGGGGAGGGGGGTTACCTGAGGTAGTAGTGCCATGTAAACTCCTTGTACAAATTTCGGTGTAAAACTTATGATATAATAGTAATAGTACAGGGTGTTCAATCAAGGAGGAAACTTCGCATCACCGCTGATCCGGCCCAACATTCCTCACAGATTGCTGCTGTAACTGTAACGGCGCGCGTTTATCGGCGCTAATGACTCATTCTGCTACAGCAGCAGTTACAGCAGCAATCTGTGAGGAATGTTGGGCCGGATCAGCGGTGTTGCGAAGTTTCCTCCTTAGCTGAACGCACTGTATAATAGTAATTTATTTCTTCAACGGCTGAATTAGAGCCAGGGCGGTGCAATCTACCTTCAACAGGAAAAGCAGGCAACGAGGCCCTCCTTAGCCACCACATCCTCTTTCTCTTCCCTTCTGGATTTGAAACGTTACGCCTGTCAGGAATTTTCCATCTTGTATCTTCAAGTTCATCACAAAATTCTGCCACGGAACCTTATCACGAGCCAGCTTCCTCCAGATTCTAATTAATATTATCCTTCTCTATATAATTGTAGATCTCTTCCCCTTAATATTTCGAGCAAAACCCTGTAAGCGCTTCTCACATTTCCATGTGTGCTACACGTCCCACCCATCTCCTTATTTTAATCCCTGTAACAAAGTATCGAGCGGAATGGAGTAGCGGCAACGTTCTACGTCCGAATTCTGGAGAAGCTACGTTCGAGTCTTAACAGAAAGTTGAATATTGGCCACATTGCTCCTTCATCATGACAACGCGCCCGCCCACACATCCCTAAAAACCAAAGAGTTAGTGACTAACAACAACATGGTCATCGTTCCCCATCCTCCCTACTCGCCGCACTTAGCCCCTTATGATTTCGTATTTTCCCCAAATTGAAAATGAAACTGAAGGGATGACGTTTTGAAACAGTTTCTTGACATCCAAAGGGAACCGCAAGCGGCACTCGACAGCAGCAAGGAAAGTGATTTCCACGGTGCATTTAAAGCGTGAAAAAAAAAATGGGCTCGCTGTATACGTTCTCAAGGAGACTATTTTGAAGAATATGGCAGCCAAAATTAAATTAAGCCAGCATTTCTTTTTACCTAGTCCGGGAACTTTCCGATAGCACCTCGTATGCAATGTGTCTCGATGCGCAGAAGCCTCTCTTCACAGTTAAGCGGTTAATAAACACCAGTCCTTCGTTTGTTAATATAGTTACCTGGCGCAGCCCATTCCTTCATACACAGCAGGCGGAAATTTACACTGCAATGCGCATGACAGAGTCCTACCCAAATCAGTCAGACTGTAGCCTGGGCAACTTCTTCAGCTCCAATAGTTAATACACAGTACATCGCGTGAGTTCAGGAAGAGCTTAATTGTTACCGTCGCGACCTACCGAGGCAACGGGTCAGGGTTACGAAATATGGCGTAGAATCTTTACGTTACCAAATGATGGCTGTCACTTCGTACCTCGGTTGCGTGAATTCCTCATTTACTAACGTACCAATATCGACAGGTTATAAGATGAGAGAGGAGGGCATGTAGCACACATAGGAGATATAAGAAATGCATACAAAATTCTGGTAGGAAACCCCGAAGGGTAGACTTAGGCGCAATTTTTTAATGACTCTTCCAGCCCATTCAGGGCCTAGGCCTTTTTTTCAGTTCCGTAATATTTTTTCACAGCCCGTAGGAATCCTTGGACGAGTGATCAGTCCATCGCAAGGCCGCTACCTAAATACATGATAGCACAAACACAGAATAAACGCATACACATCAAACATCCATACCTTGTGTGGGATTCGAACCCACGATTCCAACGTCGGAGCGAGCTAAGACGGTTCATGCCTTAGACTGCGCGGTTACTGTGACCGACTAGGCGTAAATGGAATATTAAAATACGTCTTAAAAAGACAGGACAGGAGGGGTATTGACTGGATTCAGCTGGCTCAGGATACAGTCCAATGGCGGATTTTTGTGAAGACTAAAACGAACCTTCCGGTTGCTTGAAACACTGACAATTTCTTTAGTTGCTGAGTAACTATTAGTTTCTCAAGAAAGAATAAGTTTCAGAGAGCTAATAATCATGTCGAAATTGCAAAACACATTATTGAATGCTGTTCCCTCAGTATGTTTTTCTCGTTACGTAAACTAACAAAACAAACTCCGTGACCTTTAGTCCGCAAGCGAACTATACCGACCGAGCGAAGTTAATGGCAACTTTAGCGGTTAGAGGGTGCCACGTGGTCAGCGCAACGAATCGCACGGCGGTTAATTTCGGTTTTCTAGACCGGAGCCGCTACTTTTCCTTTCAAGTAGCTCCTCAATTATCCTCATCAGCCTGAGTGGACCCACTATTTCACAGAAAATCTGGTAGAGCCGGGAATCGAACCCGGGACCTCTGGATTTGTAGCCAGGAACGCTGACCTCTAGACCTCGTTACGTAACAAGTAGTGATATGTACACGTTTCGTTGGAAACACATCCTGTTCTCACAAACTTACCTTAGTTAAACACATTACTTGCTACATAAAAATTGTGATTTCTTCAATAACGTTTCTATTTCCATTCTTCACACACCAACATTTCATGGACATACACTTCAAGATCAGTCACATGTAACTCATAAACCATAATACTGTCCGGCTCCAGAAAACTACCCTTGTTGAGGCATCCAACGGTTCTGTGAGTGCAGCCTTCAACTTGGATCCGTCAGCAGTCCGGTTGCGACTGCATGTTTGTGGGTGCATTATAAAGCTCTGCAGGGGAACAAGGAAATCAGGCATGTACTGACATTGTTAACCAAGGTCTCTGCAGGTCAGGATGATGGCAGAAGTCAGGGTACCAGTGCCGGCTAGAAAAAACATAACGTGATGAAGGATGTACCACATTTCTGCACATCCTCAAAGTTAAGCGAGCGGTTACATCAACGCTGGGAAAATCCATGTTTACCTTCATCACTTGTATAATATTCTTTGTGCCACGTGTTTCGAAGAGCATAAACGCTTTATTTGGTTTCTAATTATACTTCGGTCTCTTATTTATTTATCTCTTCGTTGCTCCTGAAAACACGTTTTTTTTTCACATGAAAATGCTTTCACTAATCTGTCTCTTTTAGTCATATTCTTCGCTTTGACTTTTTCATATACGAGAAAGTGTTATCGTGAAAATATCCATTTCGATATTTTGAAACATTTACACGTTTTGGCGCCATTAAATAAGAAAAAAACTTTTCTTAATGCAACCTGTTTGTGTATATATCTGTATGTATTGTCATGTATATAGGTGACTATATAGACGGGGTTTGGGGGTTGGTGACTCGATTTATTGGCCACTTATACACTCACGTCTCGTGACTACACTTCACACATCACTGTCACACAGACTAGTGTCCTCAGTCTATTACAGCCTTCACTAGGCGTTTCCTAGCAATGGATTTTAATACAGGACCTATAACAGTCTCACTGAATTACACACTCCAAATATCACACATACAAGTGTACTCTACGCAGCCGCACTCTGCAACTAACTCTTCTTCACGGCCCCAAGTACAGAACAGGACACTCAACTCACTCGGCCGCCCCAATATCTTCCTTTTAACCCCTCTGCACGGACCGAGTGGAAAACACAGCCACTTATGTTGTAGAGAAACTCTTACCGAGCCGTTCCTTAACAACGGCCGCGGCGAAGATCACAGAAAACACCCTTTCAAACAGTAACTATATTGCTAGGGCCGCGCCATAGCTCAAGCGGTTAGTCGCTGGCTTCCTACCGCGGCGGCCCGGGTTCGATCCCGGGTCTGGTCAAGTGGGATTTGTGGCGGATAAAGTGACGCTGGGGCAGGTTTTCTCCGAATACTTCGGTTTCCCCTGCCAATCTTCATTCCACCAATTGCTCCGCAATCACTCTTACCTATCATCTGGGGCTGGTACAATAGGCCAGAAGTGGCCGCAGTACAAGGGACTTAGTCCCACCTCACTAGCAATAAAAGAAACTATATTGCTACGTGCGTATTCGTTGCCGCGGGAACGTGTTTACCGAGCCATTGCCCAGAAACAGTCGCTGCTTACAGTCACCGACTAGGAACGGATCTGTAAGACACAATATGTATGTATGTATGTATGTATGTATGTATGTTCCACTTCCTAGCGTCTGAACGATTAAGCGCATCTTATCTGTATTCGGCATATAAGTGTTTATCCGTGCCCGCTCAATATGAACATTCTAGCTTCTAAAGTAATGGCTCCTCACAGGAGCGTCCAAACAAATCTGCAATTTACTCGAAAAGGGCTGAAACGATTTTGATTAAATTACCAGAATTTGTGGAGACCATCTTCCTAAATAAAACCGCACGCCTTCTACACGGGAAGATATGGGAAATGTCTGTGCCGGTTTTGTTTCATAGCCTCACTGACTCGAACACCAAGCGGGTCGTTACATGCACCGTTTGTGGCGTGGTGCCGATGGCAGGATACTTAGGAAATGAAAGGCTGATATCAGCCCGAACATACGAGGTTTGCGTTTCCTTTGCTGAGTGTTGCAGGACTAGATACACAAGACAGAAAAGCAAAAGATTAAAATATTATCCTAGAAATTGAAACGTATCAACATAACTGTGCCCAGTGAAAGTTCACAGACGTATCAGAGGCAAGTTCGGCCTCCATCTTCAGGGTTGAAGAATAAGTCAAACCAGAAAGCAGATCTGGTTGCTGGTGTACCTTACTTCATGATCATGAAGATTGAGGCAGTAGGTTCCTCCGAAAATTGGTAACAGATGTCTCTGTACAGTAAACCCAGACAGTCGCGCTCGGATTCGATTATATGCTGTCTGCCAAATACGCTGTAGTAAAAGGTAAAGTTGTCTCTATGCTTAACTAATTAAGCACTACGCTATGAAGGCGTATGGGGGAGTGGATGTATAGAGCCACATTTTCTTGGCCTCGGCACTAGCTGGAGGTGAGTGGTCAGCTTCACGCCCCTGACGCCCCCCCCCCCGTACCAATTGGATAGGAGGCTGGGTGGGCCCCAGAACCGGTCTGGACGGTATGGAGAAGAGAAAATTCTGACCCTATTGGGACTTGAACTCGGACCCCTCGGTTGTTCAGCCCCGCAGGGAGTCGCTATACCGACTGCGCTACCCCGCTGTAGTAGCATACGAAAACACAGGCGGTTTAGCTTGTGCGTATGTATTTGTATAACCATCTTGGTTTCATTCGATGGCGTCCTCGTTAGGTTTGTCCAACGTGGATTCACGAAACGCGCTGCTTTCGAGGGACGTATCCCCCCGCGTTGGGCGAGGGTTTACAAGACCCGTCCTGTTCTCGAGCCTGCGTAAGGACATGGCCTCACGCCTGTCATATCGCCAGTTCTCGCCAGCTGTTATCACGCAACCACTACGGAACAACCGATAACGTATCACTAAGGTCTTTCGGTAGCCCACAGACAAACAGGAACTACCTCAAGACATTTCCTCAGATACAAATGCGTGTAACTTACAGAGGCCACAAGGCGTGTTCTTATCATGTACATTCAGCAACCACATATTAACCTTTGTAACAGGCCGCGAAGGCCCATACGGTTGTGAGACGTCGAGGCTCCCAAATTATCTCTAAACAGTCGACTCACACATGGCGGTACGACTGTGAGCCTTACGCGCCGGNCTTTACCCCCCCCCCCCAGGAAGATCCCTGGTACTCATTTCTGTTAGAAGCTGAGTCGACTCCAGGGCCAAAGTGTAACTGGTAGGATTAGGTAAATTGAAAAAATCCACCTTATCGGGACTCGACCCCGCGACCTTCCGGCTTGTAAAATAACGCCTCAACCAATTACGCTACAGCGTGCCCCGCGATTTTCTTGCAAATAATATTTTTAAAATTCTAGTTCCTACCTCACATGAAACATTGCAATGCTGTTTATGGAAATTGTAGAAGTTCATTCTAAGAACAACAGGAAACATATGTACAGTGCGTGGTTATGATACAGAGTTCGTGAATGCTAAAGCAGGTGGTATTTTCGTATAGCAGCCATTGTGCTTTACAGGAATCATACCATCACATGCCTGCATTTTATATGCAGTAATTTGATATGCTGTAATACACACACACAGGGTTCGAGGTTCTGACAGCGGGGGTCACGAAGAGTTCTATCTACTGGGATAAAACGCCGTGCAGTCCGTTTAAAGCCAATAGACGTTTCGGAGGAACATGTGAAATCAGCGTGAAGCAGGTAAAAAGCTTGTTACCTGCTTCACGCTGGTTCCTTGGTTTGCATATTCCTCGGCCGTGAAGATAGAGGCGATATCTTCTTTCGAAACACGAGCCCTCTCCCAACTACAACACGTTACGGCAAAGAAGACCGTATTCTTCAAAGTAACCGCCGTGATAACCTCAAATCCAGCAGACGTATGTTTCATTACGTGATTTTTACGTTACAAATGTCACTTCGACACCTAAAATCCGACGGTGAACCTCAATAGCTCAGTCGGTATAGTGACGGGCTTACGGGCTGGATGGCCGGGGTTCAATTCCCGAAAGGGACAAGAGATTTTCTCTTCTCCACAGCGTTTAGACCGGCTCTGGGGCTCAATAAGTCTCCTATACAATGGGTACCGGGGACTGTTTCCCTGGGGGTGAAGCGGCCGAAGCGTGGAGCTGCCCACTCATCTCCACTCTCCCATTAAGTCGTGTACCTCTTCATGGCGTGGTGCGTAAGTAATTAAACACAAGGGCAACTCTACCCCAAACCCGACGACATCAGGGTACCATGAGCTGGTGGTCCCTGGCTACAACTAACAGCTAATCTATTGCTCCCTTCGCGCCCGTGGTTTTACATGGGTCCAAACTTGGTCTCTTACATTGCAGGAAGAGGGTGTTCGAGAACAGGGCGCTGAAGGGGAATATCTGCGCCTAAGAGGAGAGTTTACCGAAGTGAACGGAGTTCATGGAGGTAGGCCTAGGCCCACTGGGGCTGTAGTGCTAAGGGGGGGGGGAAGAGAGAGAGAGGGAGAGTGTTTAAGTAGTTAGACCGATCAAATCAAGGGAGAAGAAAGAGGGCACGTAGCACGCACAGGGATGAGAGTGATAAATACAAAGTTTAGTAGGAAAGCCTAAAAAGAAAAAGGCCACTATCAAGACCTGAATGTAAATAGTACGATTATACTAAAATGAATCTTAAATAAGACTGGTGTTGACTGGATTCATTTCACTCAGGACAGAGAAATGTCGGATTCCTGTGAACACGGTTCTGAATCACTCGTCCACTCGCTTCCGTGTGTAATGCAACACAACCTTTCATTTTAAAACGTCATTTACAACCACATTTAAAAGGCATAACATTTCATTAAAATCACATTTTTTATTTAATTGTTGCAACATGTTACTGGCGTCTCAAGGAGTCGACTCTATTAAGTTAATTAGTTTCTTCACTTTTACTTTAAAGTGCTTATTTACTTACTCATGGAGCTGAGCCCTTCTGGAGGAGCCGCCAATTCTGCAGCTACTCAAGAATTTCCCAGCATTTTATGGAACCCGAAGGTTCATTACTGTGTTCACAAGAGCCCTCCACTGGTCCCTATCCTGAGTCAGGTCAATCCAATCAATACCATCCCATCCTATCTCTCTAAGATCTATTTTAATACTGTTCACCCACCTACTCCTTGGTCTTTCCAGTGGTCTCTTTCCTTCTGGCTTTCCCATCAATATCATATATGCATTCCTCTTCTTCCCTATTCGTGCTACATGCCCTGCACACCTCATTCTCCTTGACTTGATCATTCTAGTCATACTTGGAGAACATTACAAGTTATGGTTTTACTTTAAAGTACTGATGTTTAACAAGATTTATGTAGGTTACCATGATATTCGTCACAGATGAATAGTAGCCAGTTCTGAGTTGTGACACCGTGTAGTTTTGTGGCTGGATACTGATATCGGAAGACCATAGCCTTAATAACTGGAAACCCCAAAACTTATATTAGATGATTCTGTTTACCGATTTCAGTCCAGCGCTAGTTTGCGCACAGCAAAACTGCACATGTAATATAGGAATAACAAGTTTGATCACGTGACACCAGTGATGATTTGCAGACTTCAGAGTAGCAGAGAACAGGAAATACCACTACGAACTGAAAATGACCACGATGATGACGACATTCAGTCAGTATACCTCGGGCTACAGACCGTATATTTTGACTTGACCTATGTGTGCGCATAAGAAGTCCAGCAAGAAGTAGCGTAGCACTGGTTGCAGATGTATTGCGGGAGGGAGGGTGAGTTATATTTTGTAACTAAGGCCCCGCTACAACCCATACACATCACAGAGCCCTTATCTCAGTCACTGGACTCAACCAAAAGCACTGCGCATTCTGTTGAGAGGAGACAGGTAAAAAAGACAGACTGTATGCACATTCTAAAGTGAAACCGTGCTGCTAGACAATGTGTGGGCGTACAGCTTTGTCTTATACACGTTCGCACGTTGAGCCAGAACAGACACTACAAAGGCGATGCAACCAGATTTGCGGGGAAACAGAAAAGAATGGTGCCTTTTCTGTACAAGAAAATTTCCTTATTCAAAACTACCTCGTAGAGAAGTCATACGTACATAGGTAACGGCTTCCTGAACCACTTCCTGTCATTCTATTAACCCTTGGTTTCGAAGTAAACCTTTCTGTACCCCACGCAGCTGGGAAGTTAAGCTGTTGACGTTTTTAGACCTTATCGACTTGTGCCTAACAGCGTACAAAAGATATTTCACGCAGGCGCCCTGGGGCTCACCTAATCTCCTAACCATGGATGCCTGGATGTTTCTATGGGGACTAAAGCGGCAGGGGGAGTGAAGTTGACCACGCATCTTCATCCATTACCGCGATTAACGCATGGAGCTATGCCTCCATTTCCCAATACGTCTTCATGTTATAGTGCCTAATAAAGAACGGGAATAACTTTACCTCCGGTCTAGAAAACCGAAATTAACGGCCGTGGGGGTTCGCTGCGCTAACCACACGACACCTTCTATCCGCTAAAGTCGGCACTAACTTCGCCGACAAGCGGCGGTCGCTCGGTCGGTATAGTTCACTTGCGGACTAAAGCCACGGAATTTGTTTTAATAACTTTACCATTTGCCCCCATTAATCAGACTTCAAGTATCCTTTGTGGACGGCAATCACGCTCGATTCAGAACTGCTGACATAGAAGTGGAGACTGGTAACTCTGCCGAGATTCAAACGGAGCACCTCACAAACATAAATGTCTATTGCTAACCGTTACACCATCCTGCGTGGATGGTATATCATGTTTAGACACTGTGCATATAAGTTTTCCCAAATTTGTCTGCGCAAAAACTGAGTTTATATAAAACTTAAATCTTCGTTGCCTCCACTTTGGATACAGTGAATTTTCTCTCTCACGATCAACCATGTCAATATGGAACGAATTTCAACGCATCTGTAACTGCCTCTATCTCTAGGGACGGCCCGAAGACCAAGTTACGTGATATATCTATCATAGCTAACTTTTCCACTGCAGGCAATGCTAATCGTATCTTATGGCCTTGAAGATAATAAACAGCATAAACTATGGTTGAAGGCCGGATGAACTGTTTTTTTAATGGAAAAGGCCAAAAGCCAATCGTTCACACTCAAATGACATTTTACATGAAGTTACCGGCAAGAACATATACTTACTACAGTACAGGCATGAAAAGACAAATGAAATCCATATAACTGTGAAACATGAACACTTCAGAAAAGTTCTCATCATATCGATGGAAACCAAGAAGGTAAGAAAAAAAAAGGCAAAGCCATCCCTGTAACAGGCTATGGAGGCACATAGGGTTGTGAGACGTTGAGGGTCCCACATTATCCAGACAACTGGCTCACAGATGGCGGTAAGTTTGTCAGCCTTACGCGCGAAACCAAGAAGGGAGCAAGAAATAATTACAATGGTTTAGATTGTGGTTGTGACTACATGGCGTCATAACCCACGAGACCACCTCTACCGCCATAAAGACCTAAAATCTCATCTCTAACGCTCAGACACGTTTCCGTTCCGCGACAGATGGAACGAGTTCGCAGGAACGCCGATAGAGGCGCCACTTGGCTGCATTACGACAGCTACGTAGAGGGGATACACGCGAAGCAAATAACTACAGAGAACATACAAGAAAACCGCATCAAAGCGCAGATTAAATCGCCACCTGAAAATGGTCCATACTGTTTATGTATACCCGGCCAGATTTACCATTTGTTCTCACCGCTATATCCAAAAGAGGAAAATAAGCCAAGATATGGGTGACTTTACATTTTCAATTCTGCTGAAACACAAACAAAACTCTGAAAAGCAATCAATCCAAGGATATATGGCAGAAATATGCAACGATTGGATGATATGCTGTGACAAGTTAACCCAATCGCTGAGTAATATAAATGAATACACGAAACGAAAAAAAAATTATGAGACTAAATAAACAAAACACATTGATATTTAGCCAATAACCTTTAATATCTGCTACAACAGCGTATATTACATCAGGTACAGCAACTTTAGTTATAATTAGTTTATGGTTTATGTAACAGCGGTATCAAAAGTTTAGACTCTGCAGCACAGAACAGTAATGGCAAGTGCATATGAGCCGGAAATTATTCGAAAGAAATGATCGTGGACTAATACGAGGTACTATCACGGTATATACTTGGATGGACTGAGGAAAATCATGAAAAATTCTTCCTGAAAGATTCTTCAAGATTCAAACGGGTCATGTCCCGAACACAAATCCGAAGGAATACCGCTTGAACGAACTGTCTGGGTTATCTCATGCTGTGAAATCGCGGGTAATCTTGTCTTGTCTGGGCAAACAGGCTGCACGTCCATATCACACATACTCGTACATCCTGACGTGGGTTCCACCGTAAAGATTAGCGTTTTTCTTTCTTACTGGAAAGCGATAACAATGATTAATGACTTCTTGCTATGTTATCGTCTGACGAGTCGACAGTCAACTGTCCGTGTTTTCAGAACTAGCCGTTCTCAGCAGAATGCATGATAAATTTGGCCAACAGAGCGTTAGTTACAGAGCGTCACCCTCCCTACTACCCACAATGCAGCTACAACCACTGTCCCGTTCATTCTTGCCGTACTGCTCATTTCTCCTTATACGCAACCCAGAAGCCAGGTCTAAAACTAATGTCTGTACTCAACTGCAGTCACAATACACAATCCCGGATCTTATCCTGTGTCAATTTACACCACGTCATTTCCCCTTACTTACTTACTTACTTACTTACTTTAGCCGCGCCATAGCTCAAACGGTTAGTCGCTGGATTCCCATCTCGACGGCCCGGATTCGATCCCGGGTCTGGTCAAGTGGGATTTGTGGTGAACAAAGTGGCGCTGGGGCAGGTTTTCTCCGAGTACTTCGGTTTCCCCTGCCAATCTTCATTCCACCAATTGCTCCACAATCACCCTCACCTATCATCTGGGGCTGGTACTATAGGCCAGAAGTGGCCGCAGTACAAGGGACTTAGTCCCACCCCACTAACAATAATAAAAAAATAATACTTACTTAGTTATGGAGCTGAACCCTTCTTGAGAAGCCAAATTTACAGCTACTCAATTTCCCAGCATTTTGTGGAACCTGAAGGTTCATTACCGTGTTCACAAGAGCCCTCCACTGGTCCCTATCCTGAACCAGATCAATCCAAATCATACGATCCCATTCTATCGCTCTAACATCATTTTGCAGTTTTCTCCAACCTCCTGTCACTTCATCTCTCTTCGGTCCAAATATTCTCCTCAGCACCCTGTTTCACACCCACACAGAACTACAGGCAAATTTATAGTTTTGTACACAATTATATAAAATATCGCCGTGTACAGTAGTCCTATGTTCAAATCCCGACCGTGAGATCGGTTATCCTAACTGCGATCTTTCGTGATATTCTTCAGTACCTCCAGACAACGTTGGAATGGTGTTCCAAAGTAAATTACGACCTCCACAGTACATGCAGACTTCCAAACTCAACTTTTACAATAATTCTGTCCACACTGTTGAAAGAAATAATCTCTTCTCACCCTGTAACCTGCCCGGCGCTGGGTCAGAGCTGAAGCCCCAGACTTAGAGACCGAGGCTGTGATAATGTGCTGCGTGACAGGACTATCGCACACCTCAAAGAGGAGTAAGGTGTAAGAATGTTCTTGAGGTTAGGCACTTTCCAGCCTTGTTCAGAGTTTCAGCCATCTCAGCATTCTGTTGCCGCTGACAGACCATCAACAGTTAGAGGATGGGTGTTCAGGAAGACGGTGAAAAGAGATGAAGGAGCAGGAAGAGACAATGAGATAAGGAACTAAATTGTATAGCTGAATGGTGAAATGAAGGACTAGACGTGCAGACGTGTATATGCATGGAGAAATGGGCACTAAATTGTAATTAGAAAACCCGAAGGTAAAAGACCAATTGGGAGAGCTGGGCGTTAATGGAAGAATGTTAAATTGATGTTAAACAAACAGGGTGTGGAGTGGACTTAACTGACTCAAGATACTGATTAGTGTCTGGTTCCTGTGAACACAGTAATAATAATTCTGGATATAATAAAAACTGCGGAGGGCTTTCTTGGCCAGCTCCATGCGATGACATTAATGCCACAACCGGTATTCATAGCACCAAAATCAGGTAGACGTACTTACCGATGATGTAACGGCAGTGAGTCAACCCATTCCTGAACGGTTACCGGCGATTTGCGAGCAGGTGACTGGGAACAGGTACTTGCTATATGGAGTTGAAGTTTCGGGGGTCGTTGGGGTCCCTGTGAATCTGATGACGACAATCCGGAGGAAGTTGGGTGCTCAGTGGATGGCGGTTGGTCCAGCACAATACTAGGGACTGACATTGTGGAACAGTCTAGTTCATCAGCATCAGACCCTACGACACGGGTTTCCATGTCGGGTTTCGCCACAACCACTGAACATTCCCGTACCACAGACATACCCTTCATCCCTTCATCACACACACTGTCTTGTGGTTCATGTGAACATTTCGTCTTCGCACTCAGTGACATAGTAGAACCGACACTTGCAGCAAGCGGCAGAGCCGCACCTGATTGCTTCTCACCTGCTAAAGTCTTCACCACACATTCACCCAACTTTCCGTTAATGAGTGTCGCTAACTTGTCGCCCGAAGTGTCGGTACCAGAAAGTCCTTGATACAAAGCGAATTCCTTCGATACTACAGCAGAATCGTTCGTGCCGTCGCGAACATCCGTCGCCCGCCCTTTGGCAGTGCAGGCGTCATTGTCGGTAAGTCTCCATTGCGTCATCTCGCCTTGTTGCCAGCATTCCCGGCTTTCGTCGTCGTCAGAAGCCGTAGTCAAAATGTAAAACTCTTTATTGAACTCGTGTTGCTGTTTCGGCGTGTTACATATGACTTCATCACATTCTGTAGCGGACTTACTTGGAATGTAGGATGTTGGTTCCTCAGGATTATGTTCTAATGGAATGTGTAGACGTTCTGCAGCGGGAATTAAGGTTTTGGAATGTGTACAATTTTCTTTATCGTATAACTGATCTGGGTGTGGATTGTAAGGAGAATCACTGCTGCGTTCCTTTTGGAGATCTTCCGAACGGTCACTAACAATCAGTTCTTCGGGGAAAGTGTTTTGGTGTACTTCATTAAGCCCGTTAGTGTTTATCCGCGGTTTCGTGAATGTATCTTCAGAAACAGTAGCTACAGGCGACTCACCGACGGTTTCCAGATAATTCCTTCCATCATCAACATTCACGTTCCTCGTATCTTTGCTCTCAGAATCCCAGTCGTCGTGTCCTCGTTCAGAAGTGACGCTGAAGAACTTCTTGAGACGTCGGAGGGGACCAGGCGAGTACTGATTCCAGCGGCTGGCCAGAGACCGTCCCAATTGCAAGGAACGTCGCTCTGATGGCAATGAAGATGATGATGATGATGACGCGTCCTCCTCTTTAACACGGTCGCCCCACTGCGGCGATGAGGACGCCCCCTGTTGCGCCCGTAACGAGCGCACCAGTACTTTCACGCGTGTCTGGAACCACGCAGAATGTCCAGTGTCTCCTGCAACAATTGTAAGAACATAAACCAATATTTACGTCTCGATGTCAAACACTACTATGTACTTAACACACTATACTGTGCGTACGTCATATGCACATGCGCAAAAGCGCTCGCCGGATGAAACGAAGGATAAGAGAAGTTTACTGGTATTGTTCTGTCGTATCTATCAGTAGTGACAACATTTGGATTTGATCATGCTGTAAGCCAGTAGCTGTAATTGTAACGACGCTGTTATTGAAACGGAAAGGGACTTTACGAGCACAAACAAGTACATCAGTATGTAAGATTTGAGTTTTTCACGGCCGTGACTATGAAGAATGACGTCTTCTGGGATGTGGCGCCGTGCAGCCACCTGCTCACGCTGGGTCCTCGCTCGCGGATTTTTATACCCTGAAGATGGAGGCGATACGTTCCTCCGAAACGTCGGGTACATAATATCTACACGGCGCCACATCCCAGAAGACGGCATTCTTCAAGTAAGTCAGTATTTGCTATGCTGGATTCGAAATTCTCACAGCACTGACTATGAACAGTGTGATCATCTTGGCTGTGAGGCCGTGCAGTTTGGTAGAAGTCCTTCATCAGTTCGAGAGAACATACTTCCTCCATCTTCAGGGTCGCCGCGTGCTTGCTGCTAGTTTCTTATTTATTTCTGGACCCTAAGATAGAAATATTCATCCCTCCGAAACGTCAGTGCAAGTTTACCGAATCACACGGCGTGACAACCCAGACTATAACACTTTTCACTTCTACACTAGTTTAATTTACTTTCAGTAACGGAGAACTTTGCTTTTCACGAAAGGCACCTGTTGTTGTGTTGTGAAACTTGAGTCTATTGTCCTAGAGGAAGAACAGGTTGAGTGTGCTTTGAGAACAGGGCACTGAGCAGAACAGTAGAACGTAACGAGGGAAGAAACACTGCCAGACTAGAGAAAGCACAATGAGGAGCTTTATAATTTGTAATCTCCTCCAAGTACTTCTAATCTGATTAAACCAAGAATGATAAGGGGGCGGGGAATGTAACACTACTGTACTAGAAATGCGAAACGAATACGAAGTTGTGGTCCGAAATCCTTAAGATCAAATACTAGGTAGATCTAGGGGCATATGAGGATAATATTAAACTGGATCTTAGAGAAAATATGTTCAAGGATGTCAACTGCATTCAACTTGCCTAGCAGAGGGTCCCACAACGGGCTTTTGTGAACACGGTAATGAACCTTCGCGGTGCATAAAAACTGTCAATATCTTGACACTTTAACTTTGTACGAAGCAGTCTACATCATGTAGTCAGTACATTCGGTAGCACTTCTGACTTGTATTCTGAAGCTGGCCGGTTCAAATATCGGCGGGGACACAAACTAACCTGACTTGTTCATGAATTTTCCTTAGTCCCTCCAGGTGAATTTCAGCACAGTACCTTGAAATAGGTTACGGCCACTTCTTTCCATACCCTTTCCAAATTATCATTCACTAATCGCCCACTACTCTAGGGTATGTAGTCTGAGCTACCGACTAAAACTCATCTCCGTGGCTTTAGTCCGCAAGCGAACCATACCGACCGAGCGACCGCCGCCTGCCGGCGAAGTCAGTGCCAACTTTAGCGGATCGATGGTGTCGCGAGGTCAGCGCAACGAATCCCCACGGCTGTTAATTTCGGTGTTTTAGACCGGAGCCGCTATTTCCTTGAAATAGCTCAATTATCCTCACGGGGCTGCGTGGACCCCGTTCGAGACCCACTACTTCTCAGAAACCGACAGCTTCGGCAAATAAATAAATACTGTGGCGTAAAACTAATCTCGTATAAATCTGAAAGCAATCTCACGGAGAAACCTTTGACGTTTCGCAACTGAACTTCATATGAATGCCATGCCACCCAGACATGCCAGAGTGCGCACGGGCTCACCCTCCATGATCTGACCAACCTAATAACATCTGGTGAAGAGTACATGGGCATGCCCGTATCTCAGTCCTCCCATCCCCCCACCCCCATGACAACGTGGTCATTTAAAACAACATTTTAGATCTTACTGAAAACAAAAAGCTGTACGTCTCCACCACAGGGTAGGACTTGTACATCAACTGTAACTGTCGCTGTTATAGACTGCACTCTTCGCCAAGTATAATTAGAATGATCAAATCAAGGAGGATGAGACGGTCAGGGCATGTAGCACGAATGTTGAGAAAATGAATGCCAGAAGGAAAGAGATCCCTGTGAGAACCAAAACGTAGGTGGGTGGACAATATTAAAATGGATCCTAAAGAGCTAGGGTGGGATGGTGTGGATTGGATTGATCTGGCTCATGATAGGGGCAAGTGGAGGGCTCTTGTGAACACGGTGATGAACCTTTGGGTTCCATAAAATGCTGGGAATTTCTTGAGTAGCTGCGCAATTTGCGGTTTCGCACGAAGGGCTCAGCTTCATAAAGTTAGTTTAGTTATATGCAGGGTGAAACACACAACAATATAACTTGAAATAACTCATTTATTATCCAACTGAGTTCGGAAATGCTTCAGACATAATTTGCATTATTTCAAAGGGAACATCAAACAGATTACTTTCATCTTTGGTTTTGAACACGATATCGAGGCCAGTTTAACATTTTTTAAAACAGAACTTCAACATTTCATTCCCACAGAAGATGTACAGCAGATCAATACGAATTCAAGGACCATAAACTAACCATCATTTCGCAGAACTGTTCGTTGTGACATCGCCACTCAAGGCGCAAGAGCGAACCGCTACGTCCGCTGCTTCGCCGGATTGGGGGAGCTAAAACGCGCGGCACAGCTCACAGCTGTATGAGTGACAGTCGGTAAACAGGTCACAAATGGATAGAAGACGTAAAACATGTGATATTCGAGCGTGGGAACGAAAACACCTATTTCTCGACATATCCACCAACACTGATACACCTACCCCATCACTTTGCCAGTGCCTCGAAGTCTTTTGACTGTTGTCTCAGCCAATTCGGCACTAGATCGGCAATCATCCGCGACTTTCGAACACCCCTGAGAGAATTTCTCGCCCCAGTTGTGAACCACATTACGCGACAAACACTTCCCACCATAAACAGGAAACATTTCTTTATGAATTTCATTTTCACTGAGCACTTTTGCCCGTACAAAACGCACAACAGAACACTGCTCTTCGGTAGTATATTCCTCAAGCACTGTCACCATTCTGACTACTGAAACCAGCCTCTCAACATGCGCATGCGCGTCTGCTACCTAGACTGTCATGAAGCTGGGCTGCACTGCTACATAATGATACACAGAAAACTTACTGCGTCCATTACAGCTGTTTCAGGTCCATTTGTGACCTGTTTACCGACTCTCCCTTGTACTTCGAGCGTCCATATCACGTGAACGATTCGTTGTAGTGGAACTCGGGTTACGGTCGCTGGATTCGTACTGATCTGTTGTATAATTTCTGTAGGAGCGTAATAATCAACTTCTCACACAAAATGCAAGACACAAACTATCTGCTTCATGCATCACAAGCCCCCCTTCAAACCATGCAAATTTTGTCTGAAGCTTTGCCAATGGATAATAAAAGAGTTATTCCAGGTGATAACGTCAAGTGGTTATAATTAGGGTAGTGTTCTTCAGTTTGTCCTGACGCCGTTTCCATGGACACCAAATGCAAAAATCAATCTCATTTAGTAAACAGGCCATAAATAAACGGCACTGTTTCAGCCGGTATTACAGAACGGTACCTACATACTGGTATTATTATATTTATTTTATCGAACTGTCTTTCGAGAAATTTCCAAGTTCGTGGCACGCATATTCAGCGGAGGAGCGTTTCTGCCCCCCCCCCTCAAGGGCTATAATGTGTAGAACAGGGCCAGGAGAAGAGCCATATTTTGAAACTGTATCCAGAGTTGGAAATTATAAAATTTTCGCGTTTAAATTTCAAAGTCAAATGCACTAATAGTTCTAGCTTCTGTGAAAAAATGCCGTGCAGTCCGTTGAAAGTGAACCGACGTTTCGGAGGAACAAGTCTCCGTCTCCAGGGTCGAAGGGTTGCTCTGCTTGCTACCTGCTTCAGGCTGGTCTCTTGCTTGGCTTTTTCTTTGGCCCTGAAGATGGAGGTGACATGTTTCTCCGAAACTTCTGTTGATTTTCAACGGAGTACAAGGCGTTATATGCCAGAAAAATGAACGCTTCATAATCACCGCTGTGAGAACCCATTAAACCGACATTTCACTGGCCAGGGAACGACAATTTATAGTACTGAGGGTCAAAACGTACTCTTGCATAGGACATTAGATTTTTGCGGTTTTGTAACTGAGGCGGTATGACACGAAAGTGCGCAGTGAACATGATCACTATTCTACAGTTATTGGCCAATCAGCGTCCACCAAATTGACCGCTGATCTCTGCCCTGACCTTTAATAAATAATCCTGATTGAGCCGTCGACCAGTAATAGAGCTTTCCTAATAATGAGGTCAAGAATCCTTGCAGCAGTATGGAATTTTCCTTATAGAACTGGACTGAACTAATCAGGACTTTTACGCAAGGAATATACAATCTCGGTTTAAATGTTTTGCGTAATGTAATTTATTCAGGTGCAGGACGATAAAAATCTCTCTTTATACGAGGGGCAGCCAGTAAATAGGTCACAAATGGATATAAAACTAAAACATGTCATATTCGAAACTGGAAAAAACATTTATTTCTCGACAAATACTCCACCAACATTACGCGACAAACATTTCCCACCGTAAACAGGAAATATTTCTCTATGAACATCCTTTGCATTCATTCCTTTTGCCCGCAAAAAAAGCACAACAGAACCCTACTCTTCGGTAGTATACCCCTCAAGCACGGTCGCCATTTTAACCACTGAAACCAGCCTCTGAACATGCGCGTCTGCTACCAAGATTGTCATGAAGCTGGACTCTGCTGCTACCTTTTACGTCCATTTGTGACCCATTTACTGACTCTCCTTCGTAAAAGGTAAGGTAAAGTTGTCCCTGTGCTTAACTAATTAAGCACTACGCCATAAAGGCGTATGGGGGAGTGGATGTATAGATCCACATTTTCTTGACCTCGGCATTAGCTGGTGGCGAGTGGTCAGTTTCACGCCCCTGCTGCTTTAATCCTGGGGAAAGAACCCCCGGTACCCACCGGATAGGAGATTGGGTGGACCCCAGAGCCGGTCTGGACGAGTTGTATAAGAGAAAATTCTTGACCCTACCGGGACTCGAACTCCGACCCCTCTGTCGTCCAGCCCGTAGCCACTGAGCTGCTCCCAGCCTCGCTTTACAATGTACGCTTAACGCACTGCGTGTCTCTAGAGGGCCTCTTGGCGATTGGTGAGCTAAACTAAAAGGGACCGAAAGCAAGTAACGGTCTCTTAAGCCATTTCGTCGTAAATTCGGTAATTAGTCCCGGAACTGAGGGTTTACGTTAATCCTCAGAGGCTCAACACCTCTACTACAAAAACCTATCACTGGACACGATCCCATCAATTCAGATAAGATTTATATTAATGCTATCCCCATATCGACCTCTAGGACTCCCAGGTCTCTTTTTTTCCCCTTGGCACTACAGCCCCAGTGGGCCTAGGCCTACCTCCATGAACTTCTCCGTTCACTTCAGTTTTTCTAGATCTTACACATTCGGTAGGACTCCTTGGGCGGGTGATCAGCTCGTCGCAAGGCCTCTACCTGTACACAAACACAGAAAAACGCATATACACAAACTACACAGCCATGCCCTGAGTGGGGTTCGAACCCACGACCCCGGTTTCCAAGCGAGCGAAGACAGTACATGCCTTAGACCGCTCGGCTACCGTGACCGGCGGACTCCCATGTCTACGATCCTAAAATGTTGTTATTTCATGAAGCTTCGAAAAAATATCCAAATTTCATTGCTGTTTTTCTGTGTGGCTTAAACAGTACCACGAGTCCCATATGAAGCGAATACTTACTTTCTCATTCAGTTGCAATACGCAATAAACCAAACAGTATTTGCGAGTCTGTGATGCGGTATGGTGATTGATCCATAAACATAATTTACATGTTAAATTTGACATTTTCTTTATGATGTACTCAAAATTACAATTATAACGTTGGTCTGAATCTTGAGAGTTCATATCCATCGAAAACCAACTCCAGCGAACAGACTGGTATACACAAGTAACGCTCTAGTACTCGAAAGGTGCTCGGTTCACATCTCAGCTGGGACACTGACTATCCTTAATGCTCGTGATTTTCCTCAGTATCTCCAGACAAATTCCGGTCTAGAAAACCGAAATCAATGGCCGTGTTAATCCGTTGCGCTGACCACGTGACACCCTCTACCTGCAAAAGTTGGCACTAACTTCGCCGACAAGCGGCGGTCGCTCGGTCGGTATAGTTCGCTTGCGGACTATAGGCCACGGATATATTCCTCACTGGGCTTCCTATACGTACCACTTAAACAACAAAAGGCATTGATTCTTTCCATAATTTCGTGTAGCAGAAAGGTACTGCAGAATAGCATGTCACAAGTCCGGAATACTTTGCGAGTATAACTTGTAAACTGCACTACAAAGGAGAACTTGACTGCGATATACAGACTAAAGGCAGTCCTGAAGGAACACGAACTAGGGAGGAAGGTGATCGGGGAGGTCACGTCGCCTGGAGAAATTCATGGCTCAAATACTCGTGCAATACGCAAATCATCAAATCCGATTATAAATAAGGAAACATCAACATTTAAACGTATGTACAGATAAACACACAGAGCAGAGTCGCTCACACTGCAGTATAGCTGTCTAACACATACTTAATATTATATTATCTTTAATAATAATAATAATAATAATAATAATAGTACACAATTTCAACTTTGCACAGGGATTTCCGTTACATCACTATTAAAAGGAGGGGCACGCGGTAGCGTGCACTATGGTACAAGTCGGAAGGTCGCGGGTTCGAGACCCGATGGAGATTTTTTCAATTGACCTAATCCTTCCAGGAGTACTATGGCCCTGGGGTCTTCCTCAGCCTCTAACAGAAATGAGTACCAGGAATCTTCCTGGGGGTAAAGGGCGGCCGGCGCGTAAGGCTGACTTAAAAACAGGCCAAACATTTCACATACGAAGATTTGATTCTAAAGCCTTGTAGTTCGGAGACAGCCAATCGTTTCGTAGGAACATATCGTCTCCATCGTCAGAGTCAAAAAGTACGAATGCCTCAAGATGAGCATGGAGCGTATTTTTTTTTGGGGGGGGGTTATTAAATTACTCTGTCAGAAACTCGGACTACACAGGAACGAATCGATCAATTCTAGAGGGTTTGCTCCGTTCTGTTTATCTCAAAACCCGTAAGACATGTCGTACAAGTGTCCTGAATATGGAAACGTGTTTCAGGTTTTTCGACAACTCTTGCCCAAAACTTTTTTTTTTCTTACTCTAAGGAATATTCAGCGAGTTACGCGGGAACCAAGGTCCAAAAATCGTGTGAAGGTCTTCATATAAAATTTCTGTTGCCCAATTTTAACCAAAATTGGAACTGGGAAACAAATGTTACACTCCCAAAAATCAAATTTCATTCAAGTCCGTTTAGTGTGTCGCGAGTACGTTTTATGCGTACAGAGGGGCTGAGCCATTTTTGATAAGCATCCCCCGCAGAGGTGCGTTCAAAAAGAACGACTATTACAATAGCGTATTCCAAACAGCAGTGGAAATGAACAAACGGAAGGAAAACTACTCGTAAAAGCACGCAGACGCAATAGGAACCCGAAGTCCTGAGTTCACTGACTTGGTGCACCTCTGTCGTTCAGTTGTCAAATGACCAGCAGACACGAGGCAACGGGGCAACATCAAGACTGTAAAACAGGTATGAATATAACTCGTAGATATCTACAGCAAGTAATAAAAAACTGAAATATTATATTTAAAGATGGAGTACCTACATATTTTCAGATGTACACAGTATATATATATATATATATATATGATATGAATATGAAGAATATTCTAAAGCAATTTTAAAGCGTTCATGATAATCGTATGGGGATACAGGAGACAGTAAAATACAACACTACATATAACGGTCTACAATAAAACATGTTTAACATATTAAACACGAATAATTTATTAGAAATTAAATGTAATAAATTGGCTACTGGGTAATGCATCCGACTGTATCCGGCATGTGGTCGATCTCATCTGGGACATTGGATATTCTTGAGGGCTTTCGTAATTTTCCTCAGTCACTCCAGGCAAATACTGGGAAGCTACCTCAAATAGATCACTACTGGCTAATCACCCTGTCATTCGACCCCTTACACTAAAAGGTAAGGTAAAGCTGTCCCTGTGCTTAACTAATTAAGCACGACGCCACGAAGGCGAATGGTGTAGTGAATGTATAGATCCACATTTTCTTGACCTCGGCACTAGCTGGAGGTGTTTGTCAGCTTCACGCCCCAGCCGCTTTACCCCAGGGAAAGAGCCCCCTGTACCCATTGTATATGAGGTTGGGTGAACCCCAGAGCCTGTCTGGGCGATTGGAGAAGTGATAATTGTTGACCTTACCAGGACTCGAACCCCGACTCCTCGGTCGTCCAGCCCATAGCCAGTCGCTATACCGGCCTATGAGTTACAAAGGTGCTGTATGTAAAGGTAAGGTCCCTGCGCTTAACTAATTAGGCACTACGCCATGAAGACGTATGGGGGAGTGGATGTTTAGATCCACATAATGGCGCTACATGAAGCCATAAATACGTTGTATCTGAGGTTCTGACTGCGGTCTTCTGAGATGTAGTTCGGAGAGAGATTCCGGTGTTTCAGAGCAATATATCGCCTCCATCTCCAGGGTCCAAGACTAAGCCAAGCAAGAAACGAGGAGAATCGGGTGGCAAGCTGAGATTCTTGCTTGGCTTACTCTTCGACCCTGAAGACGGAGGCGATATGTTGCTCCGAAAGGTGGGGCTTTCATAGAAATACACGGCGTCACAGCCTAGAAAGCCGCACTGTTAATAAACGTAATTTGATGGACGACATATAACAGGGTTGGTTGATTCTAAAGGCCTTTATGTAAGTGAACATTTCATCTGTACGGTTTTACTGTTTTCATGCTGTATGAAAACCCCGATGGGTGCGAAACAGGCCAAATACGTCAGGTTAGAAAGTCTGACATAATATTTTGTTGTAACGTAGTAGTAAGAAAAGGGTGAAGCTATCCCTGTAACAGGCCGTGGAGGCCCATACGGTTGTGAGACGTCGAGGTTCCCACATTTTCTAGACAATCGGCTCACAGATGGCGGTAAGGTTGTCAGCCTTACGAGCTGGCCGCCGAGTCGACCCCAGGGACATAGTGCGGCTGGAAGGGTTAGGTCAATTGAAAAAATCCACCTCATCGGGAATCGAACCCGCGATCTTCCTGCTTGTAGTACAGTGCCTCAACCAACTCCGCTACAGCGTTCCCCCATGTTATAGCAGTACATAACTGAATAATACTATACCCAGGGATGTGATACCTAATAATCTCTCAAATGTTTACCGACGTTTCGGATGAACTATCTGTTCCTGAGTATGAAAGCAACCAACCAGCAACCATTTCTTCTTGCTACTTGCTATCCGGTTGATTAGTCTCCTCTTTAACCCTGAAGATGGAGTCCGTGCGTTCCTCTGAAACGTCGGTAAACTACCAGATTGCATGGTATCACATCCCACGGATGTACTGCTCGGCCACTGCAATAAGAACCTCAAATGCGACGTCAATCGTGATACAGCAGTACCGGAAACACTGAAGATACAACGGCGTGTAATCTCATAAGAAAAGTTCTTCGTAGTGACCACTCTGGAAGCCTCAAACCCAACAACATTATTAAGAGCAATACGTCGGTAGCGTAGCTGCCTGGGGCACTATGCTACAAGCCGGAAGGTCGCGGGTTAGATTCCCGATGAGGTAATTATATTTTTCAATTGACCTAACCTTCAGCCTCTAACAGAAATGAGTACCAGGAATCTTCCTGAGGGGTAAGGCGCGGCCGGCGCGTAAGGCTGACAACCTCACCGCCATCTGTGAGCCGATTGTCTACAAAATGTGGGAGCCTCGACGTCTCACAACCCTATGGGCCTTCACGGCCTGTTACAGGAATAGCTTTACTTTTTGGCAGACTAAAAATTATTTCTGGAAATGCCCTAAAACTGGATGCCTCTTGAAATGAACTGACTGCAAAACTGGAGCAGCTCACGTGTCGTTCTATGAGGCTCAATTTATTTCCGTATTTTAATACGTTAAAGAAATGTACTTGCAGGGTCGGCCCAACCCAAATGCCACTCCAGCAGATATGAAATTTCACACTCCCCCCTTCCCCAGTTAAAATAAATAAATTTTCACAGAACTTATAGATAAAATGACACTGGAGCGAGTTTTCTCCGACTACTTCGGTTTCCCCTGTCAATTCTCGTTTCATCGTGTGTTCCACGTTCATCATTCGCCCCACCATCGACGCTATATGGTCTCGATACTGACAGCGTCATTAAATAACCAACCTAAAAAGAGTTGACAAACTTCGTCACAGTGACATGAAAATTCCAAACGACACGAAGAAAATCATGACTGGTGTCGTAATTCGTAGAATTGCTTTACTTGCACTGTTGCGTAACACGTTTAGATTGCTGCCACTTGCCGCGATGTAAACAAAAGACTAGCAGAATTTCATTCTTATTAAAAAAAACGCAGAGTGAGTGTGTAAAACGTGGCGCACCACGGTTCCGCTTGCTTCGCCTGTCCTGTTGAGCGCGTCTTTCTGAAACTGGTTTCTGCTGTACACTTGTTAGGACTTCAATATGCAATGCTAACCACAGGGAAGGTCATTTCTTGCAAATGTATATTGCCTTCTGTAAGGTTCTTGACTGAATTCTGTCCATGGTGCGTATTACCAAGGGCACTGGCTTCACAGCGTAGTCGGTATAGCGATTGGCTACTGGCTGGACGACTGAGGGGTTCGAGTCCTGGTAGGGTCAAGAATTTTCTCCAAGTAGTCCAGACTGGCTCTGGGATTCACCTCCTATCCAATGGGTAACGGGGCTCTTTCCCCGGTGGTAAAGCGGCCAGGGTGTGAAACTGACCACTCACCTCTAGTGCCGAGGTCAAGAAAATTTGGGTCTATACCTCAACTCCCCCATACGCCTTCATGGCGTAGTGCGTAAGTGGTTAAGCACAGGGACAACTTCATAATTTAATGCTTGTAAATCACCACAACAAAATTATTTATTCTTGTAGGAGACGCGCTTAGGTTCATAACATACGCCACGGACATGAACGCAACTACGGATCTTAGATAAGGCAATGCACTTACAACTGTTAGCAAATACATTTGCAGAACACGTGAAGGAAAAGCATTACTATGCGTGTCTAGAACATTCTTGAGGATACGTCATCATCAGCTGATGTACATCAATACACAATTAGAAGGTTACCAGATCCTGTTTTCAATATTCGATGTGCCCCAAAATCACCGTACTGGACATCTCGTTTTAATACACACAGACTCCCCCGCCCCAAAAGGATGCGTACTCAAATTATGACATACTCTCAAATATGTTTTAGACAAACAACACGGGGTGGGCATACAGCTCATATTTACAGATCTCTATCCACAACCTCAGGATGTGGGCGGGTAATGCGTTTAGGGTAGACGCAGGCAAATGTGTAACAAACTGAAAGCAAAGCTGAAAATCGGAAAAAGAAAAAATTGCGTTAGTGTTCCCCATTCGTCATTAGTGGTAGGGATAAAGCTGTAAGAAGACAAAGAGAGTGAGAAAATGGTGCTAAGCATAGGCAGAGAGGCAGAGGCAATTACAGGCAGAGTTTGTGATCACTCCATGAAGGGGAAGTGCAGTAATCATATTGCTTTTACCTGTATCCATTATTTCCCCCGTGCAATTTTACACCGAGACAGTTAACCCTGTCACAATCTCATCACCCAAAGACCATCATTCGGGCAAGCCGCTGTGGTCAGCAAACATCTCACTCCTCAGCTTGCAAAAACAAGAACACAACATCCAAATAAGGATATATCTTCCATGCTTTTCCCCGCCGCCATCATGCCACGGGTACTACCAGGAGGCATCACAACCAGCACAGTGCTATCTGCACGAACAAACGTTATGCAAATGTTTTTTACTTAATTACTACCGTTCCTCTGATGTCCTGTATGGTAATAAGTTACACCAACTGACGACACAAAAACAATAACAACCTGCAAGTCATATCGACTTAAATATGTTGTGTGCTTCACTCTGCCGGCCTCATAAAAACTCTTATTATCTTAAAAAAGAATTCACCTACGAAGGCAGTTGTAAACTAAATGCAAGAGTAAGCAAGGGAGAAGAGAGGGGACGTCATACTCATTACGTAATCTTGTTATTTACTCTAATGCAATGACTCTGTGATTACATTAACAGTGAAACTGGTGCCTAATTCACATGCCCGGATTGCGGGTGACACACCTGGATAGTAGCAAGAAATAACCGAAAGGCGCGAGGAGTTTCACAATTTATACTCCTCGCCAGATAGGGTTAGGGCGAGCAAATCCCGGAGGATAACCTCTGTGGGGCATGAACAATGCAAAGGACTGAAGACAAATACATATAATGTCGGCAGGGACACCTGAAGGTAAGAGGCCTCTTGGCAGATTTAGGCGTAGCTGGGATGATAATATTGGGATAGATCTTAAGGAGATGTGATGGTGTAGACTGGAGTTTTCTGCCTCAGGATAGATACTGGTGGCGGGCTCTAGTGAATATGGTAATGAACCTTTGGGTTTCATAAAATGCTGAGGATCTCTCGACTATGTAACCAAGTTCTAGCTGTTCAGCTCCATGCAGTTAGAGAACAAAGTATTGGGGGAAATGTATGGACCTGTGACAGAAAAAGTAACAGCAGCATAGCGAAAATTACATAATAATGAGCTTCAAAATTTGTACTTCTCAAATCAGAAGGATGTCACAAAGAGGGCATGTAAAATGCAAAGTCCCGAAAGGAAGAGACCGCTTCTAATATCCAGGTGAAGACTGGAGGATAATATTAAACTGTATCTTAAAGAAACAGGTTGTGAAAGTGTTGATTGGATTCAACAGGGTCTGGATATGGCCCAGTGGTATGATTTTGTGAACACACTGATAAACTGTTGTGTTGTAAAAATGCATGCAAAATTGTTTAATGCCATGTTCTGACATTTTCATGGCAGTGACCACTCATAATGCCGCCTTCTGTTTATTTAGTGGCAAATCCAGCAAATCTGAAACATGGTGCTTCAAGGTCAGTAAACAACGAGCAGCTGTGTCCAAATTNGGGAGGGGGGGTGTGGGGGGGGGGGGGAGCCAACAAAAAACCTCTGTCAGTATAACGGAGAACAAACTCAGACTGCTCCCACACAGAAAGCGGAAGTGTTACTGCTCTAGCCAACCTGCTCAGTGCAAATTATGACACTATATAGTCTGGTAAGTAGTTAGTAACGAAGAAAGCAGTCTTCTGGGATTTGGCACCGTGTATATGTGGTGTTAACACCAAATCCCAGAAGACTGCTTTCTTCATAGTCACCGCCGTGAAAGCCTCAAATCTTACATAGTTAGTAACGTTCTGGAAAAGAACATTCTGCATCTAACTTCAGGGCAGAAGTACAGGTACATACTCTGAAATGTTGGCACCCACCTCCTAAACTAAATAATAGACCTACTTTTCAAGAAGTTATTCAGACGTTTAGACTGCAGCCTTGACTTTGAAAACTGGTACAGGTACAGGCTGGACAACCGAGGGATCAGAGTTCGAGTCCCGGTAGGATAAAGAATTTTCTTCACTTCTTGATTTTGTCCAGACTGGCTCTGGGGGGTCCATCCAAACTCCTACTGGGGTACCAGCTGCTCTTGCTAAAGCGGCTGGGGCGTGAAGCTGACCACTCACCTCCTAACTAGTGCTGAGGTCAACAAAACGTGGGTCTATATATCCACTCCCCCATATGCCTTCATGGCGCAGTGCTTAATTAGTTAAGCTCAGGGACAACTCAACCTTTAACTTTTTTTTACAGCTTTAAACAGTAACTCACAGAAGCTATGGCGAATAAATCCCTTCTCTTCTACATTTATTGCCTATGTGATTCTACTAAACAAAGCAAATTTCACTATGATGTTCAGTATACGCTTTATCACAGTTACCCAACTTTCACTACTTCTGAATGCACCACAGTCAAAGGCTTTTGTGTTGTATCTACTCCCTACTGCATAAAACAATGAAGTGGGACAGACAGATAACAGGAAATGGACAAAATACAAGTTCCCAATAACAAATTTCTTGCACCAAATAGACATCTGCAGCCTTTCCTTATGTAAAAGAATCATGCTGTATGACTTTATAGGCTAATAAGCTGAAAAGCAAAAAAAGGAAACAGAAATTTAACCCTTTCCATGCTGAGATTTTAGTGACACAAATCTTATTCTGTTGGTACCTGTTCACACTAGACATATATGGGGAGGATAATAATAAAATGGATCTTAAATAAACAGATTGGGGTAGCATGAACTAGATTAACGTGGAAGGTTCCCAAGAGCATGGTACTGAACCTCTTGGCTCCATAAAAGGCAAGGAATTTCTTGAGTAGCTAAGCAACCATTTACCTTCTCATGGATTCGGCTTCACAGAGTTGGTATAATTTTTGTTATTATTATGCCACATGTAACTAGCAAATTGTAATTCCAGATCCTACTCTTATTATTTCACACAAAAATTTAATTTTATGTTACAGTATGTTCAGATATATTTCTTGGAAATTGAAGCCACTATGAGGTTTAAGGTTTTCACAATACTGAAGATTCATATTGTGGGCTTTTGGTCATGACATCATGTAGTTTGATATGTGGTCATCTATATTTCAGAAGAACCTCCATTCTAAATCTTTTACTCTGAAGATGGAAACATTATGTTTTTAAAAAATATCTGTGATCATCAACCATGCTACACAATGTCATAACCCCAAAGACTGCAGTATGAAGTCAATATGGCTGCTATAGCAGACATTGGGATATAGGGAAAATCGTAAATGTTTTTCAAGTGCTAAAACCAAGACTTAGCGGGGTACAAAGGAGGATTTAAGCTGCCAGAGGGTTAACTGTTGAAGAATGACAAAACGGTACCTTGGCTAATCTTGTAAAATAAGAAATAAGCATGCCCCATAGGAACCAGTACTTCTAATTGACACATGTTTTGGATTCTGGTAGGGGGACAAGGCATATGACCCCTCATGGATTTCTGGGACGGAAAAAAAAAAGAATGAAATATACAAAACATTAAAAATAACAAGTACTTTTTTACAAATAATATTCTTCTGTCTTGAGTGCACTACGGCAAAATTTCTGCCTGTTATTCTTGGATAACTCCCCCCCAGTGAAAAACTACTATCAGTTCCCATGTATATCATGCATAGCATGGAAAGAGTTAAACAGAGTCTTAATTGTTAGACATAAGCATCAATACTGAATCAGAATAAGAAATGCATTATGAAAATGTAAAGGCAGGCAGAAAGCTCAGACGCTTACATAAGCATCTGTAAGAATTAAAGTAAGAATGATTAATTCATGTATGAAACAGCTTCCTAACGTGCCACTTCATGACGGCCCAACTCCTCCTATGCAATGTCCTCGAATCAGTTGGTCCTCCCAAAACCTGGTACACAAATACAACAGACATCTCTACATACAGTAATTTATTAACCACCAAGTGAAATATGATGATGCCATACAGTATTCAATGGCCACCGAGTCCTTAAAACCAAAGGCAGACATATTCGTTAGACATCTGGGAGCCAAGCAATATTCTCATGGGCCAAACAAGAAGTTCCAAGAATTCAATACATCACCAATAACCTTAAAAAGATATGTTTTCATCTTGAAAATGAATTTATGGCAGCTGCATAAACATTAAATCCTGATGTACTGAATATGTGGATGTTCCTATAAAAAAAAAAAAAAAACTGGTACCATTGCATCAGAATCTTCCAGATGTGGACCACTCACATTTAGTACCATTAAGCTATTCATGTCCTCTGATTTCAGTGGGAACCAAAATTTGGTCTTTCAAGGTACTGTGTGCTGATTAGTAATTGTGCACAATATGATACCAGTGAAGATTTTAAAATAAATTCTTTATTCTGAAAAGAAAGTACATGTATATACATCTTAACCTCATATCCATGATTAAAGCTATTTAGGCTCAAATACAGCAACTCCCATACCTTTAAACTCACTCACTCATGGAGCTGAGCCCTTCTTGAGAAGCCGCCCACTGTGCAGCTACTCAAGAACCTTCCAGCTTTATGGAACCCGAAGATTCATAACCATGTTCACAAGAGCCCTCCACTGGTCCCTATCCTAAGTCAGATTGATCCAGTCCATACCATCCCATCCTATCTGTCTAAGATCCATTTTAATATTATCCACCCGCCTACATCTTGGTCTTCCTAGTGGTCTCTTTCCTTCTGGCTTTCCTACCAATATCCTATATGCATTTCTCTTCACCTCCATTCGTGCTACTTGCCATACCCATCTCATCCTCCTTGACCTGATCATTGTAATTACACCTGGAGAAGAGTACAAGTTATGAAGCTCCTCATTATGTAGTTTTCTCCAACCTCCTGTCACTTTATCTCTCTTCATTTCGAATATTCTCATCAACACCCTGTTCTCAAACATCTCAGTCTATGTTCCTCCCTTAACATCAGAAACCAAGTTTCATACCCATACAGAACCACAGGCAAAATTATAGTTTTCTATGAATATATTCCAATTCTTATGTAAATAGACAGCAGATGAGAAGACAAAATGTTCTGGACCGAATGGTAGCAAGCATTACCCGAGTTCAGTCCCCTCTTAATTTCCTCCTCAATCAGGTTTTGATTTGTTATCGTTGTTCCCAAATATCTGAACTGCGCCAAATTTTCAAAACCTGTTGCCTATATGTCATGATTTTGCCCTGAATTTTGGTGATGAGGCAGCAACATATACTTTTCTCTGTGTTTACTTCTAGACCAACCTCCTTACTTGCGTCGATTAAATTTTGTGTTTTTTTCTTTATGGTATCTATATTATCACCCAGTAGATTCACGTCATCGACATAGACCAACAGCTGATGTGTCCCATTTAATTTCAGTCTCACCTGGTTTTCCTGGACCTTCTTAATGGCATATTTTAAAGCAAAGTTGAAAAGGACTGGCGATAAAGCATCTCCTTGCTTTAGGCCATTCTGGATAGGAAAATTATCAGACAAATGTTTACCTATACTGACTTTACCATACGTTTTGTTTAAACACATTTTAATCAGCCTAACTAGCTTCATGGGTAACCCAAACTCTGTGAGATTACTGTACAATATTTCCCTCCTAACTGAATCATAGGCTTTCCTAAAGTCTACGAATAGCTGATATAGTGTCTCATTGTACTCCCATTTTTTCTCCAGTATCTGACGAATGCAAAAGATCTGATCTGTAGTTGATCTATTATGTCTAAACCCACACTGATGATCCCCAATAATTGCATTTATGTGTGGACTTAACCTTGAGAAAAGAATACTGGATAAAATTTTGTATGAAGTTGATAGCAATGATATCCCCTGATAATTACTACAGTCAGTTTTATCACCCTTCTTGTAAACTGGTACAACAGTAGACTCCTTCCACTGGTCAAGCAATTTTTCCTTATTCCAAACAGAACTGATTAGCTTATGGATCTTAGAACATAATATTTCACCTCCTGCTTGAATCAGTTCTGCCGGAATTTGATCATCACCTAAACCCACTCACACACGTTAAAGCTATATATGTCCTCAGGATCACTGAACAATAAAGCTATAAAATTCACCCTCTTCAGTTTCAGAACGAGCTACTTAATTATATTTTCAGTAATTCTTAAGAACCCAATGTCGCCCTTAGAGTAGTTTGAATCCTACTGGGAAGGTTGTGAGCCACGGTGTGAGAAACCATGTCATGTTCCGCTGACCAAGAAAGGATGAACATTAGAAATTAAAAAAGAATTGAGTAACTGAAATAATAAACTGTGACACTGCATGCATATTAAATGAATGCAAAAAATATTAAAAATAAAAAATATTCATAATTCTGAAGACAGATGTTTACTTGAACTGCCTCATTGGAGTGGGAGCATGATTACTGAGGACAATAGTGAAAGCCATCACCATTTAAGGTTATCTGTATAAATAAAATTCAAGTTAAAATATCCATGGCGACACAGGGCAAAATTTATATCTTAAATATCTTGACTCGTGGGCACCACAAGGACTTCTGGGACAGGAGGAGAATGTCACAAAATTTGATTATATTTATGGTGACTAAGGTTATTGTAACTGCCTGTCCTCAAGTTCAGGACAGAAGAATATTTTTTTATAAAATACTTTCAAATTTTATAATTAACATTTGGTATATTTTTTCTTGTCCTGGTACCGATGGTCAGACTGTTAAAGGGCATCGCTGTGAAACTGGTGACAAAATGGCAGAATCATTTGTAAGTACACAATATGCCAGGCTGTATAGGAACTTCACAGTGATATTACAGTCAAACTGCAAAATCACAGAGAAAGAGCCCAAGTCTGATACACAGTCACTTGTGACACAGTGTCTACTAAAAACATTGTTATTATTTATCATGGTAATTTATATGATAAATCTTCTAGAAACATAGTTTTCTTGGCAGTGAGTGTTGAAATTGCAATTGTCTGGGTTGTGACACCATGAAGCACTGTAGGTGGATACGAACGTTTCAGATAAACATCAAGCCTCAAAATTCTGGGTGGAAATGAAACACATTTTGAATAATGCTTAAAATAGCACACTTTTTATTGCATGATTAATGGTACTAGTGACAGAAAATGAGAATAGAGCCTTAAATGTATGCTGAACTACTTACTGCAGAGAAGAAAACAAAGGCTGCCCCCACCATAAATCTAAAACATCTCTGATGGGCCCATCACCATAAGATGGTGATGCAGATTGTTAGTTAAGATTCTACTTTCAATACATGATGGGGACCAGTATGAGCATATCAGAGATCTGTTGAACACAGAGGACTTTCCTTTTATGAACTCACCTACTCAATGTACAGCACAACCTCAAAGATGTTTTAAACAAAGTCTATACAGTTCCATGATACTTTCTTATCTTGGATTACAGAAGGAAGACACTAGAGGGTTGGAAAGTGGTCTCAATAAATAAATATCTCCTTAGAGATTTTAAGTGGTGTTATTCAAAGTATCTCCTGAACTTTTTTAATTAACACAATACTGATTGTTTCAAGACAGATCTTCATCCATCCCTAGAAGTTGTTATATAATCTTGTTTTATTACTGCTTTATTTTTGTGGTTCATCCATGAAATCTCAGATTTCTTTTTGTTTTTCATAGTTCATAATGTTGTGATTCCTCTCATCTGATGGTTAAAAATGATAGAAACAAGTTCATCTGTAATACTTTATTCTAAAAGTAATCCATTTTGACAACTCAATTTTAAAACAATTCCTAATGAGAAAAACTAATTTCTTATTCCTCCCCCCGAGTTTTCACCAACGGGTTTTTACTTTGCCTGCAGATGACCCTTGTTACTAACAGTTTCTTTTTTTTCTTGCAGTACTTTTGCTTCACAGACTTTGAAGCTAGGTCTACCAAGAATCCTAAGGAAGTAAAGCTCCATACATATGCCTCTTACATAATGAAGGAAACAGAACAAATTCCTGAAACATTCTGATTTTGAAAAACTGGAGCAAAGAGGTATGTTGAAATATCAAACACAAGAGACTGTTACACATGATCAGATAGCAGTAGATTATTTTGTAAAATTGTGCATCAACCTACACTCCCTTAGGGTTCAAAATATAATTTTGTGTGTCTCAGAGCAGATAAAAATTGTGTTTTTAACACAGTGCAAGTAAACAATTATAAACACCTTCCACCTGATAGAACTTTCAAATCTTATTACAGTCAATTACTCTTACAACAGGTGCCATTTAAAAGAAGTATAAAAAGCATTAAAAATGTTTCGGTTTCGGTGATTTTATATCTTCATAATTTAATCTAATTTTTCTTTTCCTTTGATTCAATGCAGCAGGAAATGTAACTTTGGCATTCCAAACATAATATACATAATATATACATATCGGTCAGCTGTGACATTCACAGTCTCTACTTACTCGTGTTTTATGGCCCCTGCTGACTTTTACGAGTTATTTCTTCTACTCCTCATCTCCAAAAGTTTAATTTATGCATGTACGTCAGTTTCTCACGTACACGCAAATTGCTTCCCCCGAAGCGACATACCTTATCGTATTTTACAACTACACTTCCCACACTTCCCATCCATTTTCTATACCCACGAACTGCCAGTCAGTGCAACTAGCTTTCCTATCGCTTTTTTTTTTCTCCTGGCAGCTCCTAATGACCATATATTTCTCGCTGCGCATACGCTTTTGTCAACTTAACTTCTGACTTATGCATAACATTTGAAAGCGAAATGTTAGAAATCATAACTTAAAGCTAATAATTTATTTATTAAGACATTTAAAATATATTACAAAGTACGTGCCAAATACTCTGGAATAGGGATATTCGTACTCAAGTGTCATGACCAATTGTGAAGGGAAACACGGGTTCGTAGCATCAGAGTTGGCTATGTCACGATTGACGTGTAGGGGCTGTCACGGATATGTCAATATGGAGGATGTCGAAGATGTGGAGGGACTGTAGGTTACATTGACAGATTATAAGCTAATATATTGTTATCAAGTTATTAAAACTCAGTAACCAATAGGGATCGTGACAGTCTACATGATTATTATACTTAGGCCTAATTTCAGGAATATTAGTTAGAAGTAGGAGTGATTGGTAGCAGTGTAAGTTCTGAAAGGAATAAAATATGAATGTGTAGTAAGTACTCCTTCTATTTGATTACGTGGTACAGTTATTATGTAAGTGGATGTATATTCATTTTTTGTTATACATATATGCTATGTATTTCAGCAATCGGGCAAATGGCGGTTACACTGGTACAGCTTACGATCGCTGGGTGGAGCAGCGTGGTAATGAGAGTAACAACAAATCTACTATTACCAAAATGCAACACCATTACTGGGTAACAAAACAAACTGTGTTTAGGAAACTGGGAAAGAAGGAAGATGATTGTATTGTGGCGTCTGATGCAGAATTGGATGCAAAATTGGAGCTCTTCCGTTCAATTCAAGATAGTTGCCTGGATTTGCAACGAATCATTGACAAGTATCAGGAGCGACTATGCAGTAAGAATTCTTGAGACATTTTCCATACCGTTGACTTGAATGTTACAGAGAGGTCAAAGGTTTACAGCCAGTGAGTCAAGTTTGTTGTATATTAGGAAGCTGGCAGTAACAGCCTTTGTAGCATACTTTCCTTATTTGAAAGAGAGAGAGAGAAAGAAAGGCTTATGGGATCGTCTGTGTCTGTGTGTACCCCCCCCCCCGTCATTGCTAGGCAACAGCTCGGTAAACACGTTCCCGGACCGTTGCTAGGCAACAGCTCGATAAGCACATTACTGAGGCAGTGAATATGTACGCAACAATAGAAGAAATGTTGGACGCGGTGTTTCCTGTGCAATGCAGTCATATCAGATACTCGGTATGTAGTGAAAGGAAAGCAGGCAATTAGTTTTTCCTAGAACTTCATATGTTTTGGGTCACTGAGCTCTGGTAACACTAATACCTAAGGTTTATGTGTAACACATTCTGATGATATGCACTTTGCCTCTGTGGCTTCAGATCGACCTGCTGATGTTAAAGCATGTATTGGACCTCAGTAGTACCAGCATAAGAAAAATGTTGGTTAAATTGCAGTATAAGGGGTCAGTGACCAGTGACCATCCCTCCGTGGCTCACCTTTCTCAGAGCTTCCACTGTACTATGCAGATGCAGTTCCCCATGAACTGCCCGACATATGAAGTACCTCTTGACCAATTATAGGCTGACAATGCCATGTTTTTTATTTCTTTTTAAAAATTAAGTTCCAGACATTGTAACATGATTGCAAATCTTTTATTGTTAGATCTTTAGTTGAGTTTTTTTTATTATTATTTTTCAGTATATTCTGACGTTAGTTTGAAAATCAAGTTCTGAGGTTGGTAGTGCCCTCCATCGTTACCTGTTGATCCAGGCCGTAGCTTCAGCCATTACAATCTTACATTTCTAGCCGTCTCCATATCTGCACTTCATGTCAGCACAGCGCCATGGCAGGTGGAACCTGCTGGTGTGAGGGTGGAGGGGGCAGGGGAACACTGCTTGTCATAGTGCCACCATAAACTGGAATTTTATGCAGACATCATGATATAATTGCTTTCTTATATTTTGCATTATGTTTAGTTGGTTTTATTTATGTTAGATTGAATTTTGGTATCATTTCTTGACAATAGCAGCTGTATATTGTGTTTTTATATTTGTACTGTAGACAGTGGATAGGTTGAGCTTTCACTTCAGAGGTTACTGAGAAAGGAGAGGTGTCTGTCAGGACACTTTCCCTATACCACTGTTGCATGCAGTTTTATTCAGGCTTCTTTATCTGCACAGATCTAGCACAGGAGGAAAATGCTATGGGCAGATTTTTGAAGGAATCGGGCAAGAGTGATAAAACACGTGCTGGAAAGATGATGACAGCGGTAGGAAAGTCGTTGTCTTATTCCGGACAGCAGCGACTGACTTTGAGAGTGCCTCTGCTCCGCCTGTATCAGGTAAAGATTCATGATGTGATAGGGATTGGTTGTGGCACTGTCATTTTTGGTGGTTTTATTCGGTGTTTCCAGGCAAATGTTAGGACAAAGCCTAAATTATGTTTTCTGTGTGATCTAAATGCTACTAGCCTTCCTGCAACGTACCACCTAGCTGCCTCCATGGTTGTCTGTCGTAGGCATCCATCAGACCACATGGTGCCCAGTCCTAGAAGACAATCTTCATTGTGTACACTATGAGAAGCACAGATCTTATGTTACTTATGTTTAAGATTATGTGTGTAAAATATAAAAATACACTTTTTCTCTTTTTGTCCTTAATACAAAGTTTGTTTTGCTGATTGTACTTAAATGACACTGGGAGCTGGGGCAGCTCAGTCAGTATAGCAACTTGCCATTGGCTGGACGACCAAGGCTTCGGAGTTCGAGTCCCAAGTAGGTGCAAAGAATTTTCTCTATGTTATCCAGACCGGTTCTGGGGCCCACCAAACTTTGTATCCAATTGGAACCAGGGGCTCTTTCCCCGGGGTAAAGTGGCCGTGCCTGAAGCTGGCCTCTCACCTCCAACTAGTGCCGAGGTCAAGAAAATGTGGATCTATACATCCACTCCCACATATGCCTTCATGGCATAGTGCTTAATTAAGCACAGGGACAACTTTACGTTTTGTGTAAATGAGGTATTTGTGTATTGCCTGTTCTAGTAATGTCCTGTTTTCTGATATAAGTAAGAATGTCCACTCTCTGGTTTCTTGGCACAGGAATGCTGTTGTATATAATTACAGAGTTACCCCATCTTACCCTACATGAAAAACCTAAATCATTCAATATTGTTACTAGCCTATTGGCTGGATTATTTGGGAACTGGGTTTGATTCCAAGCAGGTGCATGTATTTTTCTTTTTTCCCCAGCATCAGTACTGACTTTGGGACTCACCCAGCCTCCTCTCTAGTAAATACTTGGTGCTGTTCCTCCAGGTATAAGCAGCAGCTCAAGTAGATGCTCACCACTCGCTTCTAGTGCCGAGAGTATGAATGTGTGAAGTTTCACCTCTTTCCATCCATATGTTATCATGGCATGGTGTTTCATTAAGCACAGGGACAGCTTTACCACTGCCTTTACTTTGAGAAGGAAGTTGTAACAGTAGAATCTGGCACTAAGAATCAGAATGTAATCGAAGGGTGCAGCAAAGTGTGTAATGAAGAGCTTAGTGGTATTCCATATTTAGTGAATTTATTTTTCTCATCCAAGTCGGAGTCCAATATAAACAATTTATTATTTAAGATTTGAGGCTTTCACGGCGGTGACTATAAATAAAGCAGTCTTCTGGGATTTGGCATCGTGTATATGTGGTGTTAACCGACGTTTCGGAGGAATGTATCGCCTTTACCAGTTCTCATAGTCTCTTTGCTTGCGGATTTCTTATATTTTTCCTTCTAGCCTGAAGATGGAGGCGATACGTTCCTCCGAAACGTCGGTTAACACCACATATACACGGTGCCAAATCCCAGAAGACTGCTTTCTTCAATTTATTATTTGACTAATTTGATTAAATAAATGTTCATTACAGGAGGTGGATACATTTCGACATCGTGCTATCGAAGATACGTTGCAGAATGTCAGTAGCATGGAGAAAGTTCGCACAGAATACCGTGCCTCGTTAAATTGGATGAAGAATGTTTCACAAGAACTAGACCCTGATACATACAAGCAACTGGAACGATTTAGGAAGGTAATTCATACTTGCTGAATAAGCAGATGTAGACAGCTGTCAACATCTGGTCCTCTGGCTTGGGATTGACGCAGTTCAGTCCTGACCACCGACTGTAATACTGGAAACAGAAACAAGCAGTATCTGTGTGTAAGAGAGCCACTTGCATGAAGATGGGAACAGATGCAAATTGCAAAATATTTTTATTAAATATATCTCAGGCATTGGACAATATGTCCATCATAAGTATGGTGCATTAAGCCTTGCATTTTCAAAATAGCATGGAATTTATTTTATATGTGTATATTTTCCCAACATACTCGTGTTAACTCTGTGATGTCTGTCCTTCCATGTGGAACATTCTAAGAACCACAATACAGATATTCATGAATTTAGTGGTTTTTATGCTGTCACAACAATATTATATATAATAAAGTATTATTTTTATTGCTAGTGGGGTGGGACTAAGTCCCTTGTACTGCGGCCACTTCTGGCCTATTGTACCAGCCCCAGATGATAGGTGAGGGTGATTGTGAAGCAATTGGTGGAATGGAGATTGGGAGGGGAAACCGAAGTACTCGGAGAAAACCTGCCCCAGTGCCACTTTGTTCACCACAAATCCCACTTGACCAGACCTGGGATCGAACCCAGGCCGCCGCAGTGGGAAGCCAGCAACTAACCGCTTGAGCTGTGGCGCGGCCCCTATAATAAAGTAACTGATCTGTTGATACATTCAGTTCAATTACTTATTATACACAACGGAATCAGTGTGTTATGTGGCGACAAAACCCCTAAATCTGTATCCACAACAGGATGCATAGCATAAAAATAAGGTAATGGTAATGGTATGTGAGAAACTTGCAGCACCTGAAGATGACGTGTTTGAGGTTGAAACATATAGTGCATGCTATATAAATAAATAAATAGATAGATAATAAAGTATTGTTCTGATGGTAAAAATTGTATTGTGTTCATTGTATATATGCAATAGGATGCAATTCTTAAAAATAAAAATAAGATAATTGTGACATGTGACACTGGAGAGTTCTAGTGAACGTCACAAGTAAGTTCCAGTCTTGGTTAATATTGGGTAGCAATAGCAGAGACTTCACTAGAAGAATAACATGTCCCTGCATCTCAAGCATAACTCACTCAATATTTATCAAAACCCTTTTTTTTATACTTTATTTATAAGGGCGCATCAGATGTTAGCATTTATGAACTGAAAATGTAGGGACAGTTACAAATTGAATGTGCCAGTGCCCTTAGCTTGCTTGGGCACAGTTGAGATCTGAGCCCGGTACAGACAACACAAAGAACAGAAATATCACAAAGTGACAAGCAGGAAATGTACATAAACAAAAAAAAACTCTGTGATTTTAGTATGCAAGCAAACTACACAGACTGCCACTTGTTGGCGAAGTTTAGTGCCAACTTTTGCAGATAGAGGTGTCGCATGGTCAGCGCAACGAATCCCCACGGCCATTAATTTCGGTTTTCTAAACTGGAGCTGCTATTTCCTTGAAATAGCTTCTCAGTTATCCTCACGAGGCTGAGTGGGCCCCATTACAGACCCACTGCTTCTCAGATAAATAATTTGGGTAGCACCGGGAATCGAACCCGGGACCTCTGGATCTGTACCCAGGAACGCTGACCGCTAGACCACAGAGGAGGTGCAGGAAATATACACAGAATCACAAAACCTAAAACAAACAATAGGACATGTACGTCACACACAGAATCATGTGACTATAGGGAACCACAGAAGAAAACAACTGATATTTTGTAACACCAAGTCCATTATCAGTTTTCAATTTAAGTTCAGTTTAAAATTGTTACTTTTACTTATCTGAATTGATTGGCAAAGCAGGTACTGTGCACCCTCATAGTGACACCTTGGAACCTGAAGACTACATGCATAGTCAGACATGTGCTTTGACTGATGTACAAGCCGTCCAGTGTAATGGTGAAATGCCTTTGTAACTGATAAACAGTTATAATAAATATAACAGTAACAATTTTGTGTTGCAGTATATATGACTGTTACATGTAACCTAAACAGAGGACTCATATATGGTAATTGCATTCCTGAGAATTGTTGCATATGTCAAAAATACTTTGGCGTACAGACCTGTTGGTAAGAGGTGACTCTGTAAACAGCAGTCATTTCTGGGCAACGGCTTAGTAACCGCATTCCTGTTGCTAGGCAGCAGATTCTTAATAATACAATAGAAGAGCTATGTTTTCTACTTGGTCCTTGCTGATGTTATAGTCGGTTCTGTACGGGAATCTATTAAGAGAGGACTTCAGTCCGGAGGCAGAGGAATAGCCGTTGTGGGAGCTGTTACTGGGAAACCTCTAGTAACAGACTGAGAACATTAGAGTATATGCTGTAGTGAATTGTAAAGTGTGGAAATAGTGATAGTGTTATAATTATAATAAATCTATTAACCAATCCAAACCCCACCTACAGTCACATACACTACATGACAGTATCAAAAAGAGGAAACGTTGAATGAACACTGCACATGGTGGAGGAATAGGAAGTGACATTATTATTTATTTAAACTGCAAATGGGTTTTTACCTAGTGGCAGTGGTACTACAATGAGACAACACAAATATGCACCTCACACAAAACTACACAAACAACAAAGTATACACTAGCACATGATATGGTAGATGTAAAGTGACAAAGTCAGGGGGATTGCCTTCACAACTCAGTCAGTATACACAGCATCTTTTTCCATGACCAGAAGTAGGACACTGATGTTTGTCATGCAGCTAAAACAAATCCACAGACAATGAAAGTGTGTATAATGAAACAAAACGTGATGCTGTGAGGTAGAATTGTTTGTACAGNAATCCAAAGCCTCGATAGTCCCAAGTGCTCTACACCATACTGATTTTATTTGTTTTCTAAATGACGGTTCTGATCTGTTGTAGGTTCAAGGCCAGGTACGTCGAAGTAAATCTCGCTTTGACCAGTTGAAGTTGGACTGCCTTCAGAAGGTGGATCTCTTAGCTGCAGCACGCTGCAATATGTTCTCTCATGCTCTCATTCTCTACCAGAATTCACTTCTTCAGTTTGCAGAGAAGACGGCTAGCACCTTTACTACTATAGCAAACAGCTTTAAGGGTATGAATACACATAAAGCATGGCAGACTAAATTTTTTCATTGTAGGCAAAGGTAACAAAATTTTCTGAATTTAGGCTTTCATACAGGTTCATTGTTTATATTGATTCTGCTCCTGGGTCTTTGCACCATTTAAACATGCGCAGAATTGCCAATATTTCATACGTACATTCTGCCTCCCTCTTCAGCATCAGAATAAGGTGAATCAGTATTCATTTTTTGTTCCAACTGACTTTTTTATTTGGGGGGGGGGCTGATGGCCCTGTCTTCTGTCCCTGTTCACAAAGATTGGGTGCCAGCCCCCACCCTTCATGCTGAGCGTGTCTTGGATGAAAGCCTACGTATGCATGAACACTATGTTCATATTGACCTTGCATATGAAGGCAGCTTGTACCCCTGAAACATCAGCAACACTACTCACACTCACACAATGCAGAAGCCCAAGAGCAGTAAAAGAAGTTATTGCTGTGTCTAAGCACTCTTCTATGAAGATGTGTGGGGGTACACAAAAGCAAGCTCTGCACATATTTAACCTCAGAAAATTGATGAGGAGAAGGCTTAGTGTCACGTTCTGACTGTTGGGCTCCTGTGGAAAGAGCCACCGGAACCTGTTTGACACGAGGCTGGGTTGGCCTGAGAGTTATTAGCCTGAATGCAGTGGTAAAGAGAACGATTTTGAATGAGCCCTCAGCCAGCGCATTGCCAGTGTTGGAAGTGACTAGTGTGTACACTACTGACAGATTTGAGGTTCTCATAGTGGTGACTATGAGAGTATTGTCTTCAGGGACATCACAAAATGTTATCTGGTAGAAGTTCACCATTGTTTCTAAGGTTTACACTGCCCCCAACTTCTTGATTGAAAGGTAAGTTAAGCAGGCAACAGGTAGTGGGTTGAGCAAGTCGCTCTGGGTTCAGGTGTAGGTGTGTAAAGAAACTCGGGGACAGCCACTAGCAACAGAAGGAAGAGGAACTAGTGTTGGCCATGAAAAGAGATTGTATTTTGCTAAAGTAGAGAGCTGGGAGAATGTGGAAGAGACGTAGCACATGTGGGCTGCGCAGCGCATAAATAATTTGTGTGTCTGTTGGACAGAAGTATATGTGGTGCTGTTGATTGTCATTCTCTGAGAGGTGCCCATTAATGAAGGTTTCGTTGTATTTATACATGATTTTCATGGTTTGAATTATCATTTGTGTGTGTCACATGTAGGTTATCAGCACTATGACTTTTGTGTGGTGAAGGAATTAGCTGAACCATCTATGAAACTTGCCGAGCAGCAGCAACAAGAGAAAGGACAGGAAGCTCCATCTGAGACTGATAAAGACAAGTAAGTAAAGCATTAATTTTTTTTGTGTCATATTGGGGTTATTCAAATGAGACTAGTACATATTGCTAGCCATTTATCCTGAGGCCGCGCCATAGCTCAAGTGGTTAGTCGCTGGTTTCCCACTGCAGCGGCCTGGGTTCGATCCCAGGTCTGGTCAAGTGGGATTTGTGGTGAACAAAGTGGTGCTGGGGTGGGTTTTCCCCGAGTACTTTGGTTTCCCCTGCCAATCTTCATTCCACCAAATTCTCCATCATAATCTCCCAGGGTAGGTACAGTAGGCCAATCAGTGGCTCCCGTGCTGAGTGGACCCAGTTGGACTCCACCCCCCACTAAGCGAATTAAAAAAATTACCTGTTTATCCTGCTTGGATCGATTCTCAACCAGGAATGTCAAGTATCCCATTTTCTCCAGTGTGCCCATTCTATTGTGCAACTTGTCAAGTGCTGCTGTCCTAATTACAGGAGGAAGAATAAGATAATGGGTTATACTGCTGTGTAGTTCATTAGGATTCAGACATTTCAGAGGAATATGTTGCCTTCTGTCGTGTCGGAAGAGTAAGCCCAACAGGATACAAGCAAGAAGCAGGCAGCAAAGAGAGCAGCTCTTGAACCCTGAAGATGGAGATGATGCATTCCTCCAAATCACCGGTACTCTTCCGGCTGAACTGCAGTATTACAGTCTAGAGGATCATGCTATGCATAGTCATTACTGTGAGAACATAAGTCCAATTAAAATGAGGAAATTTTTTGTCTGTAGTCGCTGAAGTTCTTGAGCTTGTATTTATGTATGACCTTGTATCTGTATAAGTATTGTGTACCTTTGACCTTTGGGGGTTATCCATATTGTGTGTTGAAGCAGTTCACACGTTTCAGCATACATTGCAGTCACCATCTTCTCCATATGCTGAAGATACACATAGATACAGAGTGTGAAATCCTAAGCAAAGAGTGAAAGGAACATGAAACCACACCGTGAATACATGATGGAGTAGAGGTAGAGCTCAAACATTCTAAACCTCAGCGCTAGATATAGGTGTGTGGTCAGCTCCACTTTCTGGCCACTTTGCTTCATGAAAGGAGATGCCATTGTCCATTGCATACGAGGCTGCGTGGGTCTGGATGTGGGATTGGAGGGGAACATCTCTGGCATTATAATCATATCCCAGATCTCTTGTCATTCAGACCATAGCCTTGTCGCTATCCTGACTTGAGCCATGCCAATTCCGAAGAATGATGTAAACAAGTTATGTTACCAGATGTGCTTCCCACTTACAGCAGTTACCGTCTTTCCCTTTCAGACTGTTATTTTTTGATGCTGAGTATCATGATGTAGAAACAGGGACAGAAAGTGCTGAGGCTGTGAAGTCAGAAGATGCATCAAGTCTTGAAAATCTCCTGACAGCACCTGATCAGCAACCTCAGCTGTCAGACCAGTTACTGGAATTCAACACAGATGCTTCTCCAATACAGCCTGCAATGGCAGCAACACTCGCATCTGAGAAATGTATGCAAAGAACATTAATCATTTTCACACTTGAGTTATTTATTGTACTGTACATTAGCTCCAGATGTAATCTGTTACTTACCTGAGGCCCAACTCTACGAACAGGGTACATCGTTCTTTGTGTAGTCAACCTTGTGAAAGGCGTATGAATACTGCATATGCATTGAAAGTAAAGTCTTGTAACTTCCGAATGATGGTCTAAAGGTCTGTGTTACTAACTGGTAGTGATGCTCTCTCATTCCAGTAGCACTCAGAGTGAAATAATATTATGATATCTAGAGTTCACGGGTATCTCTCGACTTGCAAATGCAATAATTCCATGAAAACTGTTTGTGAGCTGAAAATTCTTAAATCAAAAGTTATATTCCCATTACTTTATGTGTAGAAGTAGCTCACGCGTCCCAAAATAGTCTCCCAGTATTTTTTAACATGTTTTGTTAGTATATAAGCAAGCTGTGCCATAGCTGAAACTGTTAGTCACTGGCTTCCCACTGCGGCAGCCCAGTTTTGATCGTGGGTCTGGACAAGTGGGATTTGTGGTGGACGAAGTGGCACTGGGGAAGGTTTTCTCCGAGTACTTCGGTTTCCCCTGCCAATCTTCATTCCACCAGTTTCTCCACAATCACCCTCACCTGTCATCTGGGGCTGGTGCAATAGGCCAGAAGTGGCAGTAGTACACGGGACATAGTCCCACCCCACTAGCAATAAAAAAAATAGTATATAAGCATGAAAGTAAAAACAGCATTATTTATTTATCATATTTATTGTTGCAAATAAAACTGTTTTATTACAGTTGCATTTATTTTCTCATAGCTGATGCTTTGCTGTGATGCAGTTCTGGTATCACGTCAATGAAGCCACTCAATTGCACATCTTTAGGGAACAAATATAGACTGTATGTCAGTGTGACAGCAATAACAGTAGACAGTATTAATTTACTGACAGCTCTGAAGGTGATAAGGTTGGGAGTAGCTAAATGCTTGTGCAACAGTTATGCAGTACACTGATATTACAGAAGTAAACATCCGTCTTTAACATTTATTGTAGATCTCTACCTTCCCACATATTGTATATATTTTTCTCAACCTTTGCAAGAAATTTCTTACAAGCATAAGTTGTTTGTTGTGGTGTAAATGAAATTTATTAAGTGAAAAATAGGTACAATTTAACATGCTTCAATATAATCCTGTATTTAAGCATCCTCCTGCATTATTAGATCTAATGCTGTTTATTGTACTGCACAGTCCATCAACAATACAACAAATTGTTCCTTCTTTCTTACATTTTCACTTTTGACACAACAGCAGTAGCAGTAAGACACCTGAAGATGGCCATTTAGGGCTGAAAAATGTTGATTCAAAAGTGAAAAGTGTAAGCAAGAAGAAACAATTTGTCACATTGTTGATGGACTTTGTAGTACAATAAGGAGTAATAGATGTTTCACTGTAGCATAAATTATAAATCCGGTGTTCTTAAAATTAGAGGTATCTGTGTAATGTTGAATGATGGGGTGACTGTACAAGCAGGAGACATAAATTCTGTATTCAAGATGATAAGAGCTGAAAGGTAACGGTTCATTCAGTAATCTGTGTTGCTCTTCTAATTACAGCTGCTACAACAGGCTTGGATCTTTTGACGAGCAGTGTCGACGACTTCACATTGCTGAATGAGATCCTGAGCAGTGCAGACACTGCGGGGCAGAGCATGGGGTTTGGACCTCAGTGGGAAGCAGTGTTTGGTGTGGAAAATGGCAACACTGAACAAGAGATAGACTTGGTCCCACAATGGGCGGCAGTGTTCGGGGGAGGGAATGACAGCGGTAATAGTGACCAGAAGACAATTGCTCAAGACTCAGCTTCCTCATTCCTCCCTTCACAGCTCTTGGATCAGTTCACATCACTGCATACAGCCCCAAGTAAGTTTTCATGTTCGTTGATTTCTCACCAAGCATGCTGAGAATTAGGGACAAAAATAATTCCGTGGTTTTAGCCCGCAAGTGAACTGTCCTGACCGAGCGACCGCCACTTGTTGGCAAAGTTAGTGTCCACTCAGCCTCATCAGGATAATTTAGGAGCTATTTCAAGGAAATAGCTGCTCTGGTCTAGAAAACCGAGATTAACGGCCATGGGGATCCGTTGCACTGACCACGCGACACCTCTATCCGCTAAAGTTGACACTGAGAATTAAGATTTTGTTAAATTCATGAAATGTATTTACCAAAGAAACTGAAATATTTGTGAGATCTGAGGTTCTCATGGCAGTGACAATGAACAATATGACCTTGTGGGTTGTTATGACTACAGTCAAGTAGTTTACAAATGTTTCAGATACCCTTCACATCTAACCTATAGGGGTAAAGATTAATCCAAGTTACCAAGTAGTATGCTTGCATGGCTTACTTTTCGGCCCTGAATTTAAATTTATTTATTTCTTGAAATTGTCATCAGTTTTTCAGAGATTTGGTTTTGGGTAGTGGCAAGCTTGAAGCTTTTGATAAATGTAACATCTAGTATCACTCAGTCCTTGTACAGCAGATTATCATGGTGCAATGTGATTGGTCTGAAAACTTCCATGTCCTATCTGGCTGTCTTACAGATTGCTGTATATATTTTGATCCTTTCCTTTGAAAATGGTAGTACAAAGTTTTAAGGCTCACGTTTGAATTCGGCAATTGATACCCCAATTTTGGGCCTAGGCCTACCTCCATGAAACTCTGTTTCACTTCACTTTACTAGATCATACACATTCGGTAGGACCCCTTGGGTGGGTGATGAGCTCGTCGCAAGGCCTCTACCTGTTCACAAGCACAGAAAAATGCACATGCAAACACAAACACTAAACATCCATGCCCTGAGTGGGTTTCAAACCCACAATCCTCACTTCTGAGCAAGTGAAGACAGTGCATGCCTTAGACTGCTCAGCTACTGTGACCGGCCATATTTAGTATAATCACCCATTTTGCTTTAAAGGGCAGAAAGAAGTGTTTGTTTTGTTGTGCAGTGTAGTGATTGCCCTTTGAGGCTCATTTAGGTGCTTGTCCTGTGGCCAAAATTCTTCATGCTAGCGGTATGACAAACTCAGTGTATGCAGGTACATCGGGAGATGGAGCAGAGAGTCCTTTCATGATGGGACTAACAGCTACCCCACAACTCCAGCCACAGACGGCTCCAGCATCAAAGAGCCCTACAAGTACTCCAGCACGTGTCAACAAGGATAAGGTATTCTTGGCTGCATGCTTGGGTCTTTCTGCTTACAGAACTTGTTTTGCTTTAAAAAATGTAAGCATGACTTTACTAAAGCCTTCAGATTGTTTGTGATTTATGTGACAGCACTGTCGGTCTCTCAGGCTATACATTTAGTATTGAATGGCACCATGATGAAGAAATAACTGTTTGCTGTGTACCAGGTTGGTTATGTTAGTATTCTTAATCTGTGTAGCTTGACTACATGAAGCACCAACAGTTCTTCCTGAGTGGGGCACGGACTTTTATGAAGCTCCAGTATAACTGATACAGTACAGGTATTCCTCATTATGTGTGAATCTAAAAAATATGAATTAAAATATCTGGACTACTTTCAATTAATGACACCTGTTGCGAATTTCTTTCTGGGCAATCCAGAGAGACAGAAAGAAGGGTGAGTAGATTGGTGAGGAGGAATGCGAGGGAAGGTGAGAAAATCATGTCCAGTGTATGTGATTTAACCTCTGCAACTTATTTTTGAAACATCACCATCGCGTGAATCGAGGAATACCTGTATTTGAAAGGGGACATTGTGGATTTTATAAACATCACCAACGTGACAGTGCTGTTACCATTCTCTCTGATTTCTGACTACGTTGGAGCCACAATTTAATAATTCCTGGCCCCACCTTCATGTGACATAGCAGGCAACTAAGAAAAACGTAGCACTGCTCTAAGGTGACCATTTCAAGTCCGCATGTTGGAGCATGCAGACAGAAACACTTGTAGTGGAACTGCAAATAAAACATATGACTGTCACTGTCCCTGGCAAACATGTGATTGTCAAGGCAGGCAGTGCTGTTTTGATGTGGACAGATCTGAGTGGTGATACAGGTGATCATTATATTGTGGCCAGATTGTGGACAACANCGCTTGCAGATTTACTTATACTTTTTCTTCAACCCTGAAGATGGGGGCGATACGTTCCTCCGAAACGTCGGTTAACACCACATATACACGGTGCCAAATCCCAGAAGACTGCTTTCTTCAACAAATGTCTTGTATAAGAGAAGCAGCTTGTAAAGGCACCTCCAGAGGTTACTATGCACCTTCTTATTTATTTTAAGAACTGTAAATATCGATTTGAACTAACCATTCCTTAAATAAATTCTAAGGATTTTTGATAATGATATATTACACTTAGTATTACTGGTTTTTTGACTTTGCCTATTGCCTGGTATTGCAAAGGGGGCATGTTTTGGAAGCTGGGAAGATGTCTTCCCCACCTTTGTACCTGTGGATAAAAGCAGACCAAGTTTCCAACATGGTATTGTCACGTGTTTATGGCACCATGACTGATAATAACAGGTTCTGGCTTGGATGATTGGATTTATTAACGCCTTATACAATATCCCTGAATCACAACCAATTACAACAGCTCACAGTCAATGACTGCCTAAGACTTGCTCCATTCTGACTGGATTATGACTGTCTTCTCTTGTAGTCTGTCTTATTCTGTTCTCTCCTGGTTTCCAATTGACTGATTTGGTTCAGGTTTACAAATGACTTAGTTCTCGGTTCTCCTTTCTGCTGCAACTGCCTTCTGATTGATGAATCATGAATGACTTCATTCTTATCTGAATGGCTGCTTATATAGTGTAACAGTATCCTAGGAAAATGTTTGTTGAATGTTTATATCCATGGACACGTATCTCATGCCTCCGCGATGTGTTTGCCAATACGTGTCCTAGAAACCATGTACATGTCACAGTATTCTCCTCTTCAGAATATTAGACAGTGGACAAACTCCAGAAGGCCCGGTAATACTAAATAATGGTCTTTTCTGTTTTCCAGGACAAACGCGCTGCCTGGTTTAATCTCTTTGCCGATCTAGACCCTCTTGCTGACCCAGATGCCGTTGGTCGCACTGTACCGGGTGCTGAAGACCGGAACTGCTGAGTTCTAGTTCATCCGTGCCAAGCCACAATCATACAAGAGTATTCCAGATGTTATTTTTTTCGTTTTTGTTACGTGTGTATATATTTGGTCGAGGGAGATTTGAATATTGTACAATAAATTGTGCAGGGAAATGCATGTGTTCCGTAAGTGGAATATTGTGTATACCATTTAGTGTGAAAATTGTTTATATTTACCTTTTCAAGCCTACACTTAAGTCATCACTAAGATGGAACTCCAATTTATACTTGTATTTTGAACTAGTATTAACATGAGGATTGTTCAGATGAAACCTGTTTGTGGCATATTTATAGCAGGTGTATCCAGTTTCAGGCATTTACATGAGTGTTGTGCATGGTATGTCAGCATTCAACCAGGCTGGAGGTTGTTGGAACAGCCCTCATGTAGTCCGGAACTGTTGTGGCATGATTTCATATGTTTGGCCCCATCAGAGTTCAGACAGACTGTGCATGAAGACATCAAGGCCACAGCAGTGCAGTGGTCCCAGCAGCAGTCCAGGCTTCTTTGCAGGGCCAAACCATCATCCAGTATGTGAACGGGATGGCTTCTTCATCGCCGTGGGGAGAATTCTTAATGGGCTTTGCTTCCTCACTAGAGGCATCCAGGAATGGGTTTCATTTCAACAACTGGCCTTATGCATTTACATTCCATTAGTGCAAAAAGTCACTGCACATTGCTTGCTTTTCTGTATAAGTTGCATTTTATATGGTTCCTATGATATCAGGCAGTGCAAGAGTGCCAGAGAAGAATTGTGAACTGAGGATCTCAGTCTGGGGACTCATCAGGGAGGAGTTGTTCACTCTGTTATCAACAGAAACAGAACTTGCGCTACCTGTACACTCTAGTCCAAAAGAAAAGGAATCTCAACCAGGTTTTGGCAATGTACTAGTCATATGATTTACTTTGTAAACAGTCAGTTCGGGTGACAGATTTGTATTATTAATTGTCTGTCTGTGGGATGAGTTGAGAGAATTTTAATCATTTTGAAAATATGACAAGAGACTGAATGATTTCAAGTCCCAATATTTTTATGTTGCAATAACAGTACAAGTGTCATAGTGTTTGTGGTACAATGGTTTATTCTGCCAAAGTTTTGTATGTTCCTTGATTTTACAGTTACACTGCACTTAGGTCATAAAATATAATATTTTTTAAAAAATCAACCTATTACCTTTATCAAATGTTAATATTAAGTTTAACTTGAAATTATTGTGTTTAATGGATGATGGGTATTTTCATTTATGTAAAACTGCCAGCAGCATCCAAGAAATAAAGACAACATGCATTGGATACAGAAATAAATGTCTTTCTTTTTTATCCTTAGGCTTAGTAGATCACAGTGCTGTGTATTTTTTTTTGTGTGTGTTTACAATCTTGCATGGGCATACCTTTCTCTTATTTTTTGTCATCTATTTGTGTTTTTAAGAATGTTATTAGTTTGTCTTTGATTAGTATATTTGTAGATGCGTAAGATATTTTTCATGTGCCCCTTACTGAGAAGTTTGTGAATCAGATCATGTACTTTCAGAGCGAACTTGCTGACAGTACCAATTCCACAGGAAGGGTGTGCTAGAGCAGCACACCTGTTCATAATCATGTTAGCCTTTCTCACCTGTGTGTCACACCTGCATGATGGTGCATGCTTGGGCCCAGCAGATCACATTGTTCATAGTATACATGGAACTCCATTTAATGTTCCTTGATTTAAGGTTTTCCCCTGTTTAATATTCAATTTCATTGGCTCCAAGTCAGTAGTCTCATGATAAATTAACCTCCATTTGTGATTTTCCTTAGTTTAATGTTCAAATCCAGTGCTCCATAAATAAATGTCACTTGAGGATTTCACTGTAAATACCAGTACCCCCAAAGTTATAAGCCAATCATCAGTGCCATAACAGCAGGGAATTTTTAAGTCCCTTATTTCCACATATTAAGGGTTAATGAAATACAAGGAAGATACTTTCTGGCTGTATATAGTTTGATCAGCATTACAATAATGGGTTTTGTTTTTGAATATGAATAGTAAAGCCTATGAAGTATGAAAAATTGGAAAGAATGCATTTAGGAATATGCCTTGATGTTTCCAAGTTTGTTTTATGTCTCAGCACATCCAAACCTGTACTGTATTAGCCCAAACAAGTCTCCCCCACCTCCCAAAATATTTCTTCTTAGAAAGAGGTGTTGTCTTATTTTCAGGTCCTTGAGAATACGTGTGAAGATGATTATATGTTCTAATTGCTAATCCTAATGATATTTATGAATATACCTAGAGTTAGTTGAAGGTATTAAGTTCTGAATTGATTTTTTCTAAATGTTATAGTTCATACTTCTTTTTGCTTACTACCCTTGGAACTCAATTACATGTTTAATTTTATGGAAAAAGGAAATCTGATTTTCACTCTGGGAAAGTAAGGGATTGCCATATATTAGGGCCAATAAGGTAATTTGTTTACTGTGGCCAGTTTTGGGACCGATATCGGGAGATTATCTGCAGGCTAAGCAAAGTCTCAGGTTTGGCTTTATGTGACATAATTTTCCAACAACCCTCATGAATTACCCAAGATGATAACAGGAATTTTATATTCTCTGACATGTGACTCAACGTTTTTGTAGACTTAACTTTGTACTGCATGTGGCCAAGTTCAAACCAAGCGTCCAGTGTTTCTTGCCTGTGTCTTGTGTCAGGTGTAAGTCAGAAGTTATTGAAACTACTGTCTTATAGAATCATAGTTCTGTACCTTTTACGTTGATGTGATCCAGTAGCCAGATCTGTATCTCCCACAACCAGAGCTGTCCTGTCTGAATTTGACAAGATCCTGAAGATGTCCATTTTGATGATAATGGTTTAGAGGGTTTTTAAATGCTCTGATGACTCAAAATGTAACTCTTAATCATCCATGGCAAAATATTGTTTTAAAACAATTATTTAAATGTTCAATATATGGTATTTGATTTTCCTTTATTGATTCTGTAATAACAGCCACAGAATTATATTGTATGAGGGTTAAAATGTTGAGAAATGGATCTGAGCCTTGAGTTCAGGAATTTAACTTTATATGCTCCATGTGATTATGAAATCGACCTAATTTTTCGATTTCTACTCTTTACCCAGGAGCACATTAAATTTGAGTGTGGGCTACAAATTTATTTTGAATTAGCAACCATCGAGAAAAGCTGGTCTTCCAATTTAGGGACCAAAAAACGAGAACTCGGCAAAAAAAGCGCAATATTTATTATAAATTGTCACAAAAATTCCTCAGATCTTCAGAGATTCTATTGAACAACCGAAACATCCAAAAATGGGTATGGGTTAGGAAGCTGGAAATTAAGAAACAGGCATTTGTAGGGCAGGCTCATTAAAATCGGTAACTGAATATCACAATCAAGTGGGTAAGTCTCCTGCTTCATGTATAAGGAGTACTGGGTTCAGATCTTGAAAGAGATTCGTTGTTTTTTTCAGTCCATCCACGATGATGTTAGGATAGTACCTCCAGTTAACTACCACTTCCTTCCACATTTATTCAAATTCGGTATTTGATAATCGTTATTCAGAGCTAAATCACAAATAAATGTTTATATATATATAATATTTAAATCCCTACTAGAAAAAATGTATGTGCAGATGGGAGAATGATAGAGAAACAGGCGTGAATAAATGAACAGAATTTAATTGGCTAATGACAGGATTCATTGATGGAAAAAGGCTTAGCTTTGAATTCCATAAAATAGGAGATTTCTTGATCAGGTGAGTACTTATGGTGACAAAGAAGACTGTTATCTTGGCCAGCTAAAGATTTGTATTGTACCAGATTTCATAGTTGCATAAAGGAAGATGGACAAGGATGGGGTAAGGACGAAGTCAATGGGGAAAGGAAACGTAATTGAGGGGGTGACATGCAAAGGGGTGTGACAACTTTGAAAATATTAAGATAAGTGCATAATGACAAAATTAAAAGTATGCACAAATTTTGTGACAAAGAGACCACTGTTGAAGTTCAGACAGTGTGGGGCAATACCTCCATTCCCTTGTGTTAATGACATGATATTTAATTAAACACAGGGAGAACTTGGTATTTTTTACGTTTTACAGACTTTTATTAGAATAGTAAATTTGTTTTGTGCCCATCATGTGTATTCTGTATGAAAACCAAACGTAAGCAATTGCTCGGGCAGAGAATGTAGAATGCATGTATACAGGTGTTTTGAACATAGGCCTGAAGGAGAGAGACCACTTGGAAGACCTGAAAGTTGATAGCAGATTGATATTAAGATGGATCTTGAAGTAATGGGATGGGGAGGTCTTGGACTGATTTAAAATTTTACTGAGGATTGTTCTTGTGCGTTTGGGGAACTTGTTTACAAGCTGAGCAACTGTTTGATTCTGAGGAAGAATTCTTGAATATTATTAAAGTTATAAAATAAAAAGGACTATAGCAGGCGTGGGAAACATGTATATACAGAGTTTAAGAGATCACTAGGAAGATCCATTGTTATATAGAAAGATAATATTAAAATGAATCATAGAGAAACAGAATAGGAGGGTGTGGACTGGATCCACCTAGTTTAAAATAGAGGCCAGTGATGAACACATTAATGAACCTTGGAGTGTTATAAGTGCTAACAATTTCTTGACTTGCTGAGCAACAATCATCTTCTCAAGAATAATCCCTTAATGTTATAAAAATAATCACATTAAAGATGATTGTAGGGACAAGTCATGTGACACGGATGGGAGAGGTACATGCATAGTTTCACAGACCACAAGGAAGACCTAGGCTTGGATAGGAATATAATAGTAAAATTAATCTTAAACAAATATGATGGGAGGATTTGAACTGGTTCATGTAGGTCACGATTGGGACTAGAATTTGGGCTTATATGAACACGAAAATGAACCTTCGAATTCCATACATTTAATAACTGAGCATCTATTAGCTTCTAAAGAAGGACTCAGCTCCTTGCTCCCAGACTGGGATAGAGTGATGAACCATAGTGTGGGAGTTAGTGCAAGAAGTTTTCCCTGGACCAAAACACCAAAACACGTGGGTGGATGGGTGGTACATAAGATCGATCGGTGACCATGGCAACTGCCTTGCTGATGTTGGTAGGAGACGCCCCGAACTGTTCTTGCCGTCAGCGCATGGTTAGCGCGGGGGGGGGGCGCTCGAAAAACATCCCCCTTCCCAACCACTCACCCCCGGGTTCCCTGTCTGTCATAAGTGCGTGGTCTCTCACCACGACAACAGTCATATCTGTAAGTTACTCGCTGACCCAAATCCATACGTAATATTGCTATATTCTGCCAAGAAGGGGTCATCTGATTTATTGCTGTAAGTAAATAGAATTGAATGTTAATTTATCATTGTGCTAAAATGCATACTTCTTTCATGATCTCAATATATGTTATTTTATTTTAAATGAACACTTTTAGCTTTTCGTGTATATCCATTGACTATTTTAATAGAATTACCCGGAGAAAGCAATTTAAAAACTTCTACGTCACTTAAAATCGAATAGGCATATCGATGTTGCAACGTTTATCCAACGAGACGAATTGATGAAGTTCTTCTGTAATGAAATCAATTAATATAAATCCGTCAAGTTATACCATATATTCTTAAAATACATGTCCTTATAGACTGCACAGATAGGCTAAAAACAATATAAATAAAAGTAGTTACTATAGGATTCTGACGATGGTGTATAACACACTGATATATTGGGTTTTTGGACTTTATCCATCGTCCTGGTTTTTAAGATAACTAATAAAAATACGACGTTTCGGAAACTGGATCTGTGATTGAGGCTAACTCTTTCTAACGGACCCAACAGAATAGGTTTTTCCTTCACCTGAGGAGGGAAACATATCCAGTTTCCGAAACGTCGTGTTTTTATTAGTTATCTTAAAAACCAGGACGATGGATAAAGTCCAAAAACCCAATATATCAATATAAATAAACATTGACGTGGGTGTATATGTTTACATTATATTTCAATTTTGAAAATAATATTTGTTTCAAAATATACGTGTATGATATTCTTTACTCACGCAAAACTGGTTCCCGTAGAATTACACAAATGAAATTAGGGAAATTTATTTACTGTTTAAAAGTTAGAAGGAAAAGGCCAATAAACCCTATAGATAATATAAAAAACATGATATTCTAATTGTATGAAAAATTATGAGTCGATAGTGGTAAACTGTGAATACAACTGAACTGAAATTTATTCCATTCTTATCTCGGATTACTACGTCCTCATGGCTGGGGGGATCTCTAGCAGCCAAATTTGTTTACGTAAGTTCACATTAGCCGGTCACGGTAGCCGAGCGGTCTAAGGCATGTACTGTCTTCGCTCGCTTGGAAACCGGGATCGTGGGTTCGAATCCCACTCAGGGCATGGATGTTTAGTTTGTGTGTGTGCGTTTTTCTGTGTTTGTATACAGGTAGAGGCCTTACGACTAGCTGATCACCCGCCCAAGGAGTCCTACCGAATGTGTAAGATCTAGAAAAACCGAAGTGAACGGAGAAGGCCTAGGCCCACTGGGGCTGTAGTGCCAAGGGGAAAAAAAGGAGTTCACATTAATGTTATACGTGTGTCAATTAATGACTTATGAGTTTTCATTCTAAATCCTATAATACAGCTTCTGACATCCAAGAATGAGATGATATGTTAAAATACAATTAAAATTGATTATGAAACACGTAATCGCAAAAACATCTTCTATATATTTTGTAACTAATAGCCAATATACACAATTCATGCAAAGATTAAATTTTTATTCAGTAAATAACTTCACATTACTTCATATCCATAAATTCGTCTTACGTAATTAATCGTGCAGGTGGGGGGTGGGGGCATATATGAACACAAATAGAGCTATAAGCCTAATAATGTGTCTTATTTCAAAATAAAGTAGGGATTTAATTACTGAAGGAGTTGTTTATAAATATAACGACTTCATAACACAAGAGCTGAGGCAATTGTATTTTGAAAATGAAATTTGGGTTGTAAAGAAACGCAAAGGAACAGAATATGGAGATTTCTTAGCTCATAGCTGGAGATTATATTACGGTTTTGTCTATTCTGATATCATCCAGTCCAGTATATTATTACCGACGTTTCGGATGAGCATATTGCCTTAATCTTCATGGTAGAAGCGAGCCAAGATTTGGTACCAATGAGACTACGTGCAGCTCAGATCAGCTGCATGCGTTGCCTGAACAACACGATGAAATGATAACTTAGACCAAGCATAAGCACGCCCTGAATTTACGGTTAGTAAGGGGTTCTTAAGCTTTACCTCCCACTGTCGTTTTTAAAGACAAGAATTCTGCGACGTACAATTTTCTCAACACATCCATACTCTCTGTGTGAAAGTTGTTTACAATTCTGTGTATTCTATCCTTACGTGGGAGTTATTGTTAGTAGTTACGCATAAATACACCAGGTGGCAGTGACATTTACCTGTGCTCTTTAGTCGACTTGGCCGAAAATGTATTTTCATTGGTTGGTAGCGTCCTTATTCGCAGAAATCAGGATTTAATTTATAAGAATGGATCATCTGAGGGAGTAAAGCTATCCCTGTAACAGGCCGTGGGGGCCCATAGGGTTGTGAGACGTCGAAGCTCGCACATTTTCTAGACAATCGGCTCACAGATGGCGGTGAGGTTGTCAGCCTTACGCGCCGGCCGCCTTTTACTCCCAGGAAGATTCCTGGTACTCATTTCTGTTAGAGGCTGAGTCGAACCCAGGGCCATAGTGCGGCTGGAAGGATTGGGTCAATTGAAAAACCGAATGACCTCATCAGGAATCGGACCCGCGACCTCCCGGCGTGTATGTGGAAACTGTAGCCAGAGCTGGGAACTGTTTGCTTAAAAGCGTCGTACAGGATAATGTGAGGAGCCGAGGGTTAGTTCGACGGGAGATCACCAAATTTGCATGAGGAAACCTGAGCGGTTGGTGATAATGTCGCAATTATAGCTGTTAATGAAGTTCACAGTGTGTGCGGCGGTGTTTATTTTGTATCTGAGGGTCAAACCATTCAAGCAGCAACAAGCCTGAAGGTCGCGGGTTCAAGGTCCGATGAGATCATTGGATTTTTCAATTAACCTAATCCTTCCGGCCGCACTATGGCCCTGGGGTCGACTCAGCCTCTAACAGAAATGGGTACCAGGAATTAATTAAATAATTTTCCTGGGGAGTAGAGCGCGGCCGGCCCGTAAGGCTGACAACCTTACCGCCATCTTTGAGCCGATTGTCTAGATAATGTGGGACCTTCAATGTCTCACAACCCTATGGGCCTGCATGGCCTGGTATAGAGGTAGCTTTACTTTTTTTTTCTGTTATGACTGATCGAGTTGTTACGGGATGAAATAAACGGATGTCTCTTGTCTAGTGGCGAGGCGGGCAGCGGCCGTTATAAACTTCTGTTACCGGTTGAAGTGAAATAGACTTGAGCATTTTTTCCAAGTTTCTTTTAATAGATAATATCTGCCCAAAATATTGTCACGTATCGGTGGTTACCGTGACGAATAACAATGGGTTCTGGATTTGATGATTTGATTTATTGGCATTTCTTTACAATTATAATCAGTTATTACAGCTCACACTCAATCTTGACCGCAGAGGACCCTCTTCGTTCTTCTTCTCGTTCTGCGACTGGCTACAGACGATCTTCGTTGTCCCCTATAAACCTTCGGCACGGACCACGCACAGAAAACACATTGAGAACACCGTATTGTAGCAATTCCTCTATTGTTTTAGAAGTGTGTTTACGTTGTCGTTGCAAAGAGACGGCTGTTGTTCTATTGTTGCTGTGTATTCGTTGCCACGAGAATATATTTAGTGACCCGTTGCCTAGCAATGGATATACACGATGCAATACTTCCTCTAGATAGCAGCATCACTTACTGCATGTTGTTATTATATCAAGTTTGATGCCTTAGAATAAATATAGCTTTAGAATGTTCCAAGTTATTGAGGTTAAGTGCTTTGATGAAGTTTGTTATTAACATTTTCCCGTTGAAATTTCAACGGGATTTATACTAGTTCGGACCATGAAAACAGTTGAGTTAAGCCCCTGACTATATGAAACTTGTGCATATGCATCTGCGAATCAGCTGGCCTTCCTATGAGAGGGTATTTTCCCTTCTGTTGTCCTGCCAGATGAAGACTTAAGGAGCACTTCGCTGCAGCTGACTGACTCACACCCCTTCAGCCCTTCCTGCACTACCCATGGACCCCGTGGGCTCAATGGCCGAAGTTTGCACAGTCTGTGTTTTGTTGCAAGAGACAGCCCTGCCACCTGGGCGAGAGTGAGGGCTACGTGTAGGAGAGAGAAAGGAAATAAGAAATGTAATAGACGCAAAAAGAAGGAAGATAAGTAAATAAAAATACAGGGATATAAAGAAGAAGGAAGTAAAAAAGAGGCAACAAAAATGAGAAGCGAGAGAAGGAGAGGTAAAGGCAAGAAAAAGACAAAATCGTAAAAGAGAAAAAGTAAATAAAGAAAAATGAAACAATGAAGATGGGACGAGAGAATGAATCAATATGTTGAAGAAGAGAAAAAATAAATATAAAAGCGTACAAGATAAAGAAATTAATAAAAAATGCATGGATATAAAAATAAACTAGAAAGATACAAAGAAATAGAAACAATACAAGACGAAAGAAGAGGAGATATGTGGGAATGGAGAAATACGGACGTAAAGAAGAAAACATACAGGAATAAAAATGAGAAATATAAAGAAAAATATGGTATACTAAAGCAGAAAATAAGTGAAGGAGGGAAGAAAGACAGACACACTGTCATACCCCAGAAGACAGCAACCTGCACAACACTGCCCAGTCGGGTTGGGGCTCACACTGGCAGCCTCATGTCAAGCTTCCCTAAGCCGAGCGCTTGTGCCAGGAGCGACCGTGTATTGAAATCTGTGATCTCCATAAGTCCGCTTAACCCACGAAGTGAGAGCCCTTCCAGTTCCCACAGACAGGACTCAATTAACACATTTGCCATTCAGTTGGGCCGATTGTAGTGGCCGCGCGGTGTAAGGGCGGCCGCACACCAACTGCGTCAAGACAAAGTTCAAGACATGAGACAAAAGACGCAGTCTTGTTTCATTCATATTTCGTCAGCATGAAGCTGACGTCAGCATCATGATTCAGACTGGTGTGTGGCGGTTTCATAATCTCATTCGTTTCAACTGTGCTCCTTTCTTTCATCATGTCGCAGACATCGTGTCTTGACTGTTACATGTCTTGACGCATGCCGGTGTGCGCCCTACCTAAGGTATCAACTGTCTTTACCCGCTCAAACACTGGGAGCGTGGGTTCGAACTCCGCTCAAGGCATGGATGTTTAGTGTGTGTTTGTGTTTAGGTAGCGGCCTTCGGACGGGCCGATCCCCCGCCCAAGGAGTCCTACCGACTGTCTTAGACCAAGAGAAAATAAAATTTACTTACCTGGACGCCGTAAAGCTATAAACGGAGCAGATTAAGAAAGAAAGAAACAAAGCCATTCAGTTGAAATAGCGAAAGAAAGATAAAGTTGCCCCTGTGCATAGTTGAGCACCACGCCATGAAGACGTATGGTGGAGTCGAGTTATAGCTCCAAGCATTCACTATAATGACTGCGCTATCCCAACAACTGCGCTACTGTAAAATAGGCTGCGGGAGCTTCCTACCCAATCCTTTCAGGTTTAATGAGGGCCACTATTTAACCGCTGCAGTTGATAAAACTTTGTTAAACAGCATATGATCCAGACATCACTCCAGTGGTGTGTTTTTTAACACGACAATCAATCCTCGGGTTAGATTTCTTAGCTACCTCAGTGGCTGCCAGCTTCTGGAGAAGCGCTCTGCCCCATTCAGTTCGCTGAAAGGCGTTTGAATCCAAAATATCGCGACACAAACGTGCAAACACTGCTCCGGGACACGCGGTTCTTCACGAATATTACGGCTGCATAGTGCGGTACATATATATATGTATATAAAATATATATATTTTATATATGTATATAAAATAAATTACCGCAACCTAAATTTTTTATTGATTAAGGTTTCCACATTTTTACTGCCACGCAGCCCCTGTAAATCAGGCCCTGTTCCCACGGACACAAATCCGATACACAATTTTATGCTCTATCTAAAATATTTTTGACGGTGCGTCATCATTAGATAGTGACGTAGATCGTTACGTCATCATTTACTAAAATCTGTTTTCAATCTGCGACGTACATTCAAAGATGATTTATGCTACATCTGCTGTCAGAACGGAGGTCAATCACTGTCATTTAGTAAAGTAGGCCGATAAGTCATCATTGTCAAGTCACTCGATTCTGCTTTCAACATACTTCCGCTATTCATAAGCCAGTGGGAAATTCAGACATACATGCGTAGGAATTGTATTCCGTAAGGCTGGCTACTCGAGGAACGACGTACACTCAAATATGTTTTAGACAGGATATATACAGTAGAAAACGGGCCGGGATAGCGCAGTCGGTATAGCGTCTGGCTACGAGCTGGACGACCAATGGGTACGGAGTTCGAGTCCCGGTAGGGTCAAGAATTTTCACTTCTCCATGTCGTCCAGACCGGCTCTGTGGTCCAACCAACCTCCTATCCAATAGGTACCTCGAGATTTTTCCCCGGGGATAAAGTTGCCGGGACGTGAAGCTGACCACTCGCCTCCAGCTAGTGCCGAGGTCAAGAAAATGTGATCTATATATCCACTCCCCCCTACGCCTTCATTGCTTAATTAGTTAAGTACAGTAACAACTTTACCTTATAGACACCAGAGGATCCTAAGCAACCGGGAGATATGAGGTATTGACGTCGGTAACTATCAAGATTATGGTTTATTCGAATGTGACGCCGTGTAGTTTGCTGCATCTTCAGGGTAGAGAAGATACCTTCCGAAACGTTGGTATATATATTTCTTAGAATAATTAAAAATTCAAACTAACTTTTCGTGATTATAAAGAAGTAAGTGTCTAAATATAGGCTGTGGATTCTATTTATGTTGCGTGGAGGTCCCGGGACGACCGCCTCTGTGCCCCCCCCCCCAATTTTGTGTGAGAAAGATTGATGCTGGGATGAGAAAATCTGGACGCGGTGAGGGCTATGGGGCTCTGTGTACATCACAGGAAGCTACGTCAACGTTCGGTGAACAATATTGATTCCCTAGGTCAAGTCGGAAGTGGACAGGGTCCGCTTTTTGGCTGATTCAAGATCAACCACGCGTAAGCCGGAGTGAGCTGCAGCGGTTGACTAGGCTAGACTCACAACGTTCGACCAATGGTTTCTAAAACTGTGGGTCGCTATTTTAATAGAGGTTCGTCGGCCATGACAGCCGTTACCGAGAACATTTCGCACAGCACGGAGCAGCAACATGCATGTACCACATTCGTGCTCTTGCTGCCAGTGGTACACCTCCCAGTAGCTCTGGCAGATCATGTAAGTGGTTGCCTGTAAGCGTATGGGCCTACCAAACACTAACAGTCCCTGCCAACACATTAACTCCGAACTGCATCTGGAGTCTACACAATACCATTTAGCTGTAATTCACAAAAGAAATGTTTCCGGACACATGTTGATGTGGACATTTCTTCTCGTTTTGGTATGTGGAACTGGTGCCCAAAATCTGCCCGCAGCTTTCAGTTACACTCTGTATAGTTGTATACACACTCTTCCGGCAACTCAACAGGTCAGTGATGTTCAGTTAGAGGAGAACATGGCTGAAGTCAACAGACAATATCGTGTTCGGTTCACTTCCATTGATGCTGACAAAAATAGCCTAAATTATGGAGAGTCGCATAAATTTCTTTTTCTTTTAAGGCGTCTTTGGATCATAAAATTGGTGAACCCACTTCTTTAACCCTTGGGGTACGCGGTAGCGTAGTTTGTTCAGGCAATGTGCTACAAGCCGGAAGGCCGCCGGTTCGAGTCCCTATGAGGTGGATGTTTTCAATTGACGTAAGCCTTCCAGCCGAACTATGGCCACGGGGTCGACTCAGTCTCT
>NW_019740656.1:1526162-1651988 GCF_002891405.2 Cryptotermes secundus | reverse complement strand
AAGAGCGGCCGGTGCGTAAGGCTGACAACCTCACCGCCATCTGTGAGCGGATTGTCTAGAAATTGTGGGAGCCTCGACGTCTCACAACCCTATGGGCCTCCACGGCCTGATACAGGAATAACGTTACCTTTTTTTTTATTTAACCCTTTAATACTTCGCATTTCTTCTATGGATTTGAATTATTTTTTTTCGGCTGATATCAAGTTGGAATCTTCAGGATACATGTCACGATTGTCACAGCTAAATTAATGTTTTGCTGGGGGCGATGACGAAAATAATTGTTTCGGATAAAACCAATGTGATGCAACGGGGCTCCTATATTGATTGTTCAGCCCTTCAACGCTACAGATGTATTGTAGTTCGTGCAGATTCCAACCAGCGAACGCAGAATTGTTTGATAGCTGAGTTGAAATATTTGCACAGCACTTCACTGTGGGCTTATCTGTAAACTCTCTCGTTTCTACCCACAATCCACTGCGGTGCGGATGGTGCTGTGTATTCAAACCTATTATGAGATTCGCATAGAGAATACGGCTATTAATAGACATGTGTCGAGATTACCATCTTCAGGGAAGTGCTGCCGTGTAATGGAGCGGATGTTTCCCGCAGTTTTGGAGGAATGTGCTGCCTCCTTCTTCTGGGAGAAGTAACGACTCTTTTACCCTGAAGATGGAGACAGAAAATTCTTCCAAAATATCGTAAGTATCTTTCAGATTATGCAGCATTGCAGAGTCAGAGTTACTGTGCGACTCGCAGTATACCGCAAATCAGTTCGTCTTAGCGACAACCTTTGAGCCACACGACCAGCAGTTTTATTTTCCCACTTAACCCTTGCAGTTATAGTCATCATGTAACATCCTCTCTAATGAGAGAACGGGTCTGTCGTTTATAATTGCTGCTGATCCTCGCCAGCGCAGTCATTCTCAGGTCCGAGTCCTACGGGACTCATGACCTCATTTTTCTGTCTCAGATTCGAGACTCCTCCAACCTGGAGGGCCAGGTCCCCGTATTTGTATCCCACAGGAACACCGTGGCCTAGTTATATCCCCAGGCACTGGTTTTCCTTATCGTCACCTCCTACGACTCACGGGGCTACGGTGGGGGTATTCGACCCCGCCTCCACACGTGACTACGGCATCACATCTCAGAAGACAGCAATTTTCATAGTCGATGTGCGAAAGTCAAATACCACATATTCTAATTTATTCAATTTATTTATCTTTTATATGCTATAGTTGTTGACCGTCCGTGTGGTCTGGTGTTCAGAGTTCCTGGCTACAGATCCAAAGCTCCCGGGTTCGATTCCCGGCGCTACCACATTTTCTGAGAAGTAGTGGTTCTGGAACTGGGTCCACTCAGCCTCGTGAGGATAACTGAGGAGCTGTTTCAAGGAAATAACGGCTCCGGTCTAGATTTGATTCCCAATTAGGTCACTGGATTTTTAAATTGACGTAATCCTTCCAGCCTCACTATACCCTGGGGTCGACTCAGCCTCTAACTGAAATGAGTACCAGGAATCTTCCTGGGGGTAAAGGGCGGCCGATGCATAAGGCTGACAACCTCACCGTCATCTGCGAGCCGATTGTCTACAAGATATGGGAGCCTCGACGTCTCACAACCCTATGGGCCTCCACTTACTTTGTTTTCTTGTGGCTTATTTAACGACGCTTTTAGTGTCATCGAATCAATTATGGGAAGATTTCCTAATAATGAATTACGAGGGATATGGTCGTGGCCTGATAGTATTCCTGCATTTACCTGGATAGAATGAAGAACCCAAGAAAAACATAGCACAGATGATCACCGTGGCGCGATTTGAACTCAGGGCCTCTGCAATACTAAACAGGAATGGTACATATTCACACTGCGACATTCTGTGCTACTGGAACTGCAGCTTGATATAGGAAGTAAAAATGCTCTCTAGGGTTATGCTATACACAGAGCAAACTCTGTGACATTTCCACTTTCCCATTCACAACCAGACACACTCTAACAAAATTAATTACGTATTTTTTATATTTAAAATGTCAGCATAGCAACATTCTAATTACGTTTACTTTAAATACACTCTTAATTACGTTTACTAACAAGATCACGAAAACTAATTAAAATAAACGATACTTAATTTAATTTCGTTATATCGATTTGAACAGCAGCCATTTTCAGTCGAAATATCATTAAAGTGAACAAGGGAAGTTACTACAATTGGACTGATTGTGGAACAGAAATTGATAGGGCCAAAGGGCAGAGGTCACCGCTCACATAATTAACTACTTACATAGCCCAAATTGAAATATTAGGTTCTGGATTAACTTCACAAAACCATTAACAGTGCAAGGACTTCCCTAAACGAAGCAGACATCTAAGAAATACGTATTAGAATTACATATTCCTTTAAATCTTTGATTCATAGACGACCTAGCAACAATACGGGCCCCTATTAATTTCTCTAAGTTCTTCCGTCAGTGCGCATAAAGCAACTTGAGAACAGATTTTTATTAAATTTGATATTAGGAATAAATGTCCTGCTGTCCAGGGGTATCGACCAGAGGCAGAGTTCTATCTTCTGTGATATGACTTCGTGTAATCCACTGAAAGTCGGCCGACGTTTCGGAGGAACATGTCATAAGCACAGATTGCTGCCTGCTTTAATCTGGTTTCTTCTTTGGGCTGTTCTTTGGACCTGAAAATGAAGGCGATATGTTCCTTCGAAACGTCGGCTAACTTTCAACGGACTACACATCGTTATATCCCAGAAGGTAGAACTGTTCATAACCACCGATGTGAGAACCTAAAATCCTACACCGTGTAACGACCACTTTGGATGAACTCCTACGTGTACTTGTGTGGAGAACTCACCAAATATTTATCGAAGAGAGAAACGTTTCAAACAAACTTTGCCAATAAAGATAAGAAGTTTTACATCCTGTTTAATTTCTCCGTAAGCCTTAAAGTTTACGAGCTAATTAAACGGAAAAGTTGTTATGAGTGCACTTTCGAACTTCCGCATCCAACAGTCAGCAGAGCCCTCTGTACACAGACTCAATTATGAAAGAAGACAGAGGAAAGAATTTGTTGAATTTTAAAAGAAATTTATTTTATTCTATTAATATAATGCACTATTACAATGCAAAACATTAAACAATTTCTGTATTATATATTTAATTTTAATTTGTTACTGATTATTTATCCATTTTCTTCATCTGCATAATTTCGAATACTCTCTAATCTAAATAACTGTTTCATTTATGGTTCCATCTGCCGAACGCCCCTGTTAAGTTTACATTGTATAGTACTTTCATTTCAGTCATGTTAAAATAATTATGTTTATGGATCCGTATCGTAGTTGGTTGAGACACTATGCTACAAGCCGGAAGGTCGCGGGTTCGATTCTCGATGAGGTTATTAGATTTTTCAATTGTCCTAATCCTTCCAACCGCACTATGGCCCTGGGGTCGACTCAGCCTCTAACAGAAATGAGTACCAGAAATATTCCTGGGGGTAAAGGGCTGCCGGCGTGTAAGGCTGACAACCTCACCGCTATCTGTGAGCCGATTGTCTAGAAAATGTGAGAGCCTCGACGTCTCATAACCTTATGGGCCTTCACGGCCTGTTACAGGGTTAACTTTTACGGATGTTTCGTGTTTCACCCTTTTAAAGCCCATCCCATAACTTAGTCTCTGTAGGTGTATTGACTGAGCTATCCAGGGTCCCAAAGTGAATTTCCTGGTTTATAAAGGGAAATACAGGAGCTCTGCATATATATAGATTATTGACAGTTACAGAATTTTCAACGTAGGCTTCGGATCACAACATAATGATCAGTTATCACACGAACGACGCTGTTCAGTTTTCATTAAGATTGTAGCCTCTTCACCCGTGATTGATAACGTACTATTCACGATCTCTTGGAGTTATTAGCTGAAGTTCTTCTGCTCTACGAATCAGGCAAGCCATAACTTGCATAGGCAACCTCACTGGAAATAATATTTCTGTGTAAGAATGTCCGGATTCCTACGGCAAAGGAGGCTGCTACTTCTTCCCAGAACTTCATGTTTACGTTCCCTTATCTTATACATTTTAGTCTCCCTTGCTGTATTCTTCCATTTACATTTGATCTTAAATAATTTCTTGTATCCCTAAGATAACTTTTCTAGTGCAGTTTTTAATTTCCTTGTTTACTAGTACATTCTTTCTTAATAGCCACTCCTTACTCAGCATTTCCCCTAGCCAATTTCTCCTTGCAGTACCGCCTAACGGAGCAGGCACCGCATCTGCTCCGGGACACAGAGCCACTTCCTTTCTCTGCCTCTCCTCTGTTTCCTTCTATTTTCCCCTTTCCAAATCTGCATGGTGTTGCACCTCTTCTAGCTTTCTTCCGCAAAGACTCATATAATTTTTCTTACCCCATACACATTTCTTTCTTATTATTTCTGCTTTCCTAATGTAGGCTTCTGCTAACTCCACCCTCTGCGTCTATGAATCCCCCCAGTCAACTTTTAAATATCTCATATAATATTTATGAAACTCGGTGTGTATATCATGCCACCTGAGCCTATCTCAACGGCGCATCTCGTAAATCCCTTCCATTAGTCTCTGTGTCTCTATATGGCTCGGTGAAAACGTTACCGCGGGAACGAACACACAAAATAGAAGAAGAAAATCACCATCATCTCAAGAAGAGACTGTGTCTTGGCGGAGATTTGAACCAAGCACCTCTCGAATTCAGATCTATAGTCTTACCCCTACATCAGTGTGCTGGAGCCCACATATGATTCATACGAGATTATATATTATACAATAAGTGCAGGGAAGAACTAATCATCTACTTTCCTTTTATATGACACGGACAACATAGAAAACGAAAAAAAATTAAGGGGGTCATACAGACATCCAGACAGCAAGATGGTATCATAAACCTCGTAACAAAACTAGGGGTGATACCCAGACAGATGGACAGACACAGGCCATACACAGACAGACAGCAAGGTGATCTCATGAGCCTCCTTTTATTTTTCCAAATAAGGGAAGCACGCTGATAAAGGCCAATAAAATGTTACAGTGCTAATAAAACGTCGCCAGCGGTAGGATTTTATTTTGGCAGTTCATATTTTGCCCACCCAACCTCTAAACCCATGTTTGACATAATATGAATGTAATTAATGTACAGAAAGGTTGCTGTGATATATGAAAGCAATATTTAAAGCATTCAGTATGTCGAACATGGCACTCTGGGGCGCGACTTTTATTGACATGACAGGTTGCCATGGAGACGTCTTGCATCTGCACATCAGTATGTTCGAGCAATAAATAAGTTCTGCTGAAATATACCAATAAAGTAATTTGCCCCGAACAGAATTTCAGTCCTATGATAAATTATTACAGGTTCTTTACATGCCCCAGCTGACAGCTTAATTGGAAGGTCGTGTCTGACTGTCCCTAATCATGTTTCGACTCTAAACCTGCTCAGAGGATCTGGATGAAGTTTTGAATTGGTTCGTACACTAAAATGTTCCTGAAGAAGTTATTTTGATCCAAACGTCAGTCAGTCTGTTAATCAGTGTGGTTGGTGTTGAAGGCAGTCCTGCTAAGAGTAAAGAGGTTTTCCATACCAGAGCAGTGTACTGATTTGCTGTCTTACTCTGAGTGTGTAACTCAGTTATTAGTTAGTTAGTTAGTTAGCTATTCAATTAGGTTTTCATTCGCTTGGTTTGCTTCATACTGAAGACGTTCTTACTAAAAGGAAAGAGTTTGCATGTACCAGAATTTTGTATCATTTTAATGGTTTAGTGTGAATGTATACTTGGCTAGTTAATCAGTAAGTCAGTTAGTTGATTGGTTGGGCCATCAATTGATCAGTAGGTCAGTAGGTCCGTTATTTAGTACTCCATTATACAGTCAGTTCGGTTCGTACTGAAGACAGTTCTGCTCTAAGTACAGAGGTTACGTGTACAAGAGTTCTATAATGTTCTGCTGGCTTAATGTGTGTGTAATCGAATAGTAAATTATTTAGTCAATCAGTTTGTAAGTAAATTACTCAGCTAGCTGTTCAGTTAGTGTGTTATTCAGTCAATTCAGTTGGTATTCAAAAGACTCCTAGTAAAACAGAAAGTTTGTATCAGAGTTTTTTAAAGTTTTGCTGGCTTAGTGTGTGTGTTACTGCATAGCCAATCAGCTAGTCAGTAGGCAGCGCCAGAGCTCAAGCGGTTAATCGTTGGCTTCCCACAGCGACGGCCCGGGTTCGATCCCGGGTCTGGTCAAGTGGGATTTGTGGTGGACAAAGTGGCGCTGGGGGAGGTTTTCTCAGAGTACTTCGTTTTCCCCTGCCAATCTTCATTCCACCAATTGCTCCACAATCGCCCTCACCTATCATCTGGGGCTGGTACAATAGGCCAGAAGTGGCCACAGTACAAGGGACTTAATCCCACCCCACTAGCAATAAGAAAAAATAGTAAGTCAGTTATTTACTTACTTACTACCTGTTTGGTTAGTCTGCTATTCAGTTAATTCAGATGGTATTAAAAGGAATCCTACTAAAGACAGAAACTTTGTATTTATCAGTGGTTTGTAATGTTTTGCTGGCTTAGTGTGTATGTAATTGAATAGTCAACCAGTCAGTTAAATAGTTAACTATTAAGCTAGTCTATTATTCAGGCAGTTCGAATGATAGTGAAGGCATTCGCACTCTGAGTAAAAGTGAGGTTATGTGTGCCAGAGCTGTGTAATGATTCGCTAGCTTGGTGTGAGCGTGTGAATGGACAAACATCACACAAACCACAGCCACCGCAGAGACTGGTAATTGGCTTCTGGAGTGGGAAATAAGGCAGTGGTATGCAATTGTATGCGACTAACCGCTAAATAACTGCTCTCTGCAGGTTCTCCTGGAACACTTGGCACTTATTCGTATAACATGTCAAGAGTTTTTAAGTTTGAACTCAGACCGATACATTTTTAATCATTTAATAGGCGTAAGACTGAGCAGGGCTGTGTTACTGGAAATCTTGCTGCTTTTTGTTACTATTCTGTTGACACAGCTGTTTGTATCAATTCACTATGTGTTGTTCATTAATTACATGATTCGGCCTTATGGCGCCTTTCCCGAGTTGTTACCTAGCAATTATAGGGGATACACAAACACACGCATGTCCAACAACTCTTCTATTGTTGTGTGTATTCGTTACCGGGGGAACTGCATAGCGAGCAGTTGTCCAGAAACGGCTCTACATGCTACATTATGAGTAAAAAATCTAAGAAATTACACCATTAAATAAAAGCAGAAATATAATTTACTTGTCTATAATTGTTTAAAGCCGGTCACGGTAGCCGAGCGGTCTAAGACATGCACTGTCTTCGCTCGCTTGGAAACCGGTATCATGGGTTCGAATTTCACTCAGGGAATGGATGTTTAGTTTGTGAGTATGCGTTTTTCTATGTTTGTATACAGGTAGAGGCCATGCGACGAGCTGATCACCCGCCCAAGGAGTCCTACCGAATGTGTAAGATCTAGAAAAACCGAAATGAACGGAGAAGTTCATGGAGGTAGGCCTAGGCCCACTGGGGCTGTAGTGCCAAGGGAAAAAAATAATTGTTCAAATGCGCAAAGAACAAACATTTAATTACTACAGGTAAACGTTCCTAGAACTAGGGCATGTCATTCCGATAATTATAGTTATCTAGCTAACTAACGAACCCACCAGTTAATCAACGAAGTAACTAACCAACCATAGCTCAAGCGGTTAGTCGCTGGCTTCCCACCACGGCGGCCCGAGTTCGATCCCGGGTCTGGTCAAGTGGGATTTGTGGTGGACAAAGTGGCCCTGGGGCAGGTTTTCTCCGAGCACTTCGGATTGCCCTGCCAATCTTCATTCCACCAATTGCTCCACAATCACTCTTACCTATCATCTGGGGCTGTACAATAGGGCAGAAGTGGCCGCAGTACAAGGGACTTAGTCCCGTCCCACCAGCAATAAAGAAACCAACCAAGTAAACTCCGTGGACCCGAGTGTCCTTGAAAAGCCAACAGTCGCTCAGTCACTCAAGGTATTCCCAACATTTTAAAGAAACCGAAAGTTTGTTACCTGTCAACAGGATCCCGCTACTGGTATTTATCACGAACCCAATCCACACCCCACCATTCAATTTCTCTAAGATCAACTTTAATATTACCCTCCTAACTACGTCTAGGTCTTCTAGTAGTCTTGTTCCTTCAGGTTTTCCTACGAAAATTCGCAGCGTAGTTTGTTATGCGTTATACATGTTCTGCCTAGCTCACGCGATAGCTTAGTTGGTTGAGGTACTATGCTACAGGCCGGAAGGTCGCGGGTTCGATTCCCGATGCGGTTACTGGATTTTTCAATTGACCTAACCCTCCCAGCCGCACTATGACCCTGGGGTCGACTCAGCCTGTAACGGAAATGGATAACAGGAAACTTCCTAAGGGGTAAAAGGCGGCCGGCGCGTTAGGCTGACAAACTTATCGCCATCTATGATCAGATTGTCTGGAAAATGTCGGAGCCTCGACGTCTCACATCCCTATGGGCCCCCACGGCCTGTTACAAAGATAGCTTTTACATGTTCTGGCCACCTTATCCTCCTTGGCGTGGCCACTCTAATTGTATTTGGCAAGAATTACAGCATCTCAATCGGCTTGTAGTAAACAATTTTAAGTCTCCGGTTGCTGAAATAAATCTACACAGATTTCAAAATGTAGTCCCTGTCTCACAGGAGACTCCATATCAGCGTTACAAAGAACAGTTGCTTAACTATGTTTAGGAAAACCGTGTTCTCTTCATAGAACCCTAGGAAACGTGTTCAGACAGGCTCTGGGGTCCACCCAGCCCCCTACAGAATACGTACCGTGGGCTATTTCCCTGAGGGTAAAGTGGCAGAGGCGTGAACCTGACCACTACCATCTAGTAAGGTAAAGGTAGACCTATCCCTATAGCAGGCCATGGAGGCCCATAGGGTTGTAAGACGTCGAGGGTCCCACATTTTCTCTAGACAGTCGGCTCACAGATGGCGGTGAGGATGTCAGCCTTAAGCGCCGGGCGCCCTTTACCCTCAGGAAGATTCCTGGTACTCATTTCAGTTAGAGGCTGAGTCGATCCCAGGGCCAGTGTGCGGCTGGAAGGATTAGGTGAATTGAAAAAATCCACCTCATCGGGACTCGAACCCGCGACCTTCCGACTCGTAGCATAATGCCTCAACCAACTACGCTACCGCGTGTCCCCACTCCCCCGTACGTCTTCATGAAGTGGTGCGTAATGATGAAGCGGTAGTACGTTGCCAGCTGCCACGCAGTGAGGACGTGGAGACGTAGTGCAGCAAGGCCCCCTGTTTAACTGGGGTAGTGCAGTGTTCAGAGTTAGTAAAGTTGTGTTGATCGCTGCTCTCTCATCTTCGTTCGTACGAAAAACGCAGTGAGTAAACTACTGATAGTCCAGTCAAATAGTTTGATATTGCAAAAAAAAAAAAAAATGTTCCAAGCCGGAAATGGGCCCGGAACAAACACCAATGTACAATATTTTCCCATAGTACATCCACCAAACTTAATACAAAATCAAGTTCCTATGCAGACTTCGCAAATATATCACAACCAAACAAGTCAACTAACTTCAAATATGCATTTGCCACCAATGCAACAAAACCAATTAGTTGGATTCTATCAACCACAAAACCAGACACAGGTGCCGTCACTGTATGCAAGCACAAATCCTAGCACAAGCTCAACCATGCAATACAGTGATATAAATGAATATGAAGAATGGAACAGTGATGAACAAACTGATGACCAGATTAATATAACGCACTCTTGGCAAACTGTAAATAATAAACGTAAAAGACTACGACGCCAAACTCCTATGGAAATCACAGACCAAATCAAAATAACAAACAGATTCCAACCTCTCCCTACTGCAGACAGCGACAAAAATTATTCTGAAAATAACCAGACAAATCAAAATAATGACCAAGATGTCAGCCATAAACCGCCACCTATATACATCTATGGTGTCACTAACTACAAAGAAATGGTTCAAAACTTGTCATTAGCCACCGAAAAGGGAACCTATATTACTAAAGCAATGGCTAATAACATAATAAAAATTAATCCGAAAACTCCTGATACCTACAGAAAACTAGTCCACCATCTAAGAGAGCAACAAATCATTCATCATACATATCAATTGAAGGAAGAAAGAGCCTTCAGGGCAGTTATACGGGGATTGCATCACACAATACCAACCTCTGAGATAACAGATGAACTTGAAAAACAAGGCCATAAAGTACGGAACATCATTAACGTCAAGCATAGAGTGAGTAAAGAACCACTCCCACTACACTTCGTTGATTTAGAACCCCAAAGAAATAACAAAGAAATATTCAATATAGAATTCCTACAGCATATCAGAATCAAAGTCGAACCACCGAAAACTAAGAGAAACATTATACAGTGCACACGTTGCCAGGACTATGGCCACAGTAAAACATACTGCAGAAAACCCTACAACTGCGTAAAATGCGGAGGACCCCATGACACAAAAACTTGCAGAAAACCCAACAACACTCCAGCGAAATGTGTCCTCTGCAAAGGTGAACACCCAGCAAACTACAAGGGATGTACTGTATATCGCGATTTGGTAAATATAAGGAGCAAAAATAATGGACATCCAACAATCAGACAAAACCCAACCACCGTAAACCCATCACAAGTACTAGACCAACGGCAAAATACTCATCAAAATGCTGCCACATATGCACAAGTTCTAGCAGGAATACCAAATAACAAACCAATTACAAATGGTGTTGAACAGTTATCTGAAAAACTGACCGACTTCCTTGGCGAATTCAAGAACATGTTTACTCAACTTTTAAATCAAAACAGTATGATTCTTACCATGTTAACAACTGTAATAAATAAAATAACAAAGTAACGGCCTCCTCACTGAGAGTTGCAGCATGGAATTCCAACGGATTAAAAAACCATTTGCTGGAAATAGAGTATTTCTTAAACGCCAACAAAATTGATCTCCTACTAATCTCAGAGAGCCATGCAACCCAACAAACTGTAATAAAAATACCTTACTACAAAATCTATTATGCAAACCATCCAGACGGGACAGCACACGCAGGCTCGGCGATTATTATCAAGTCATCCATTAAGCACTATATTCTACAGCCCCATATCACTAATAAAATTCAAGCAACTATCTTAAAACTAGAAACGTTTGACTGGCCCCTGATTATCGCCGCAGTATACAGCCCACCGCGCCACGCCATATCATCGGATGAATACAAAGATCTCCTCCTACCGCTTGGCTCGCGATTTCTAGCGGCAGGTGACTGGAATGCTAAACATACAGCATGGGGATCGAGAATAACCACACCTAAAGGCCGAGCTCTACACAAAGTCATTCAAGAAAATAATCTGAATACCATATCAACCGGAGAGCCGACTTACTGGCCGACGGACCTAAACAAAATCCCGGATCTGCTGGACTTTGCTGTAACAAAAGGAATAACTGACGTTCATTACACCATTGAATCTAACCTCGACTTATCATCTGACCACAGCTCCATAATCATAACCATTAGCACACATATAATATGGAAAAAGGAAATACCCAAGTTCTGCACTAGAGATACTAAATGGGAGTTATTCCGAGATATACTAAATAAAAACATCAGGCTGGATCACCGGATGAAAGAGAACGGCGAAATTGAAGAAGCTATACAATACCTAACGCGGAATATCCAAGATGCCTCGTGGAAAGCTACTCCCCCAGTACACAGAATGAACCACAGAAGACAAAACAAACCACTCCACATCAGACAACTGATTTCAGAGAAAAGAAGAGCTAGACGTATCTGGCAAAGAACCAGAAATCCGTTAGACAAGACAAACTTAAATAGAGTAACCCATAACCTAACGAAAGCTCTACAAGAGGCAAAAAACGAGAACTTTTACACGTATATTACGCAACTTTCCTCCGATGATTACTCTTTATGGAAAGCAACAAAGAAATTTCATCGACCAGTCGTAAGCATTCCACCTATAAGAAACACTGATAGGACATGGGCACGTTCTAACACTGAAAAATTAGCAGCCTTCGCAGAACACCTAGTAAATGTTTTCAGTTCCCCTCAAGAGCAAAGCAATAACGACTCTGGCATTGAAGACTTCCTAAATGCTCCCCATCAGTTGTCACTTCCAATAAAAGCCATCTCACCGACAGAAGTATTTCAAGAAATAAAACTCTTAAATCCCCGCAAAGCTCCTGGACATGATTTGATAGTCGGAGACATGCTCAAGAATCTACCACGAAAAGCAGTAGTCCTATTGACCACTATATACAATAGTATACTGAGACTTGGACATTATCCCATTCAGTGGAAACTAGCACAAGTCATAATGGTAGCCAAACCTGGAAAGCCTCCAACTGAAACGAACTCTTATAGACCGATAAGTTTACTACCAATAATGTCCAAACTCTTCGAAAGGCTCCTTCTTAAGAGAATTGAAGAAGCAGCGCCACTAAATGAACTAATACCTGACCATCAATTTGGGTTCCGAAGAAAACACTCAACAATCCAGCAATGCCATCGAATTATCAATAAAATTAAAACCAGTCTTGAAGGAAGAGAGTACTGTACTTCAGTATTTCTAGACGTACAGCAAGCCTTTGATAAGGTCTGGCATGCGGGACTCCTATATAAATTAAAAACATACTTACCTGAACGATTCTATATTATTTTGAAGTCGTATTTACATGATCGATACTTTCAAATAAAACTAGACGATGACCTTTCCGATTATAAACCCATAAAAACAGGAGTTCCCCAAGGTAGCGTGCTTGGGCCGTTCCTCTACTTAATATTTACTGCTGATCTCCCGCAAACTAACGACACCTTAATTGCCACATTCGCAGATGATACTGCTATACTAACGTCAGATCTAGATCCAAGAAGAGCATCTGAAAAGTTGCAGTACCATCTCGACACCCTTCACATATGGTTACAACGATGGAAGATCAGCGTCAATACCAACAAATCAGTCCAAGTAACATTCACTACAAAAAAAAGTAGATGCCCTGAGGTTAACATAAACAACAACCCTATACCAGTAAAAACAGAGGTCAAATACCTCGGACTCCACCTGGATGAGAAGCTGACCTGGAAAACGCACATAAAAGCGAAGAGACGCCAACTTGATCTAAAGATCAAAAATATGTACTGGCTACTCAACCGCAAGTCCAAACTATCTCTGGAAAATAAACTGATCATTTACAAATGCATAATCAAACCAATTTGGACATATGGTATAGAACCATGGGGCTGTAGTAAACCATCAAATACCAAAATCCTTCAGTCATTCCAATCCAAAACACTCCGTATGATATCTGGAGCACCATGGTACGTCTCTAATCAAACTCTACAAGAAGACTTCAAAATACCATCAATACAAGATGAAATCAAGTCAAACATAAACAGATACAAAGACCGAACAACAGAGCATGTAAACCAGCTCATAAGTGACCTATTCACTCATCCCTTAGAAAACAGAAGACTGAAAAAAATCTGGCCAGAAAACCTTCTCGATGAAGTGTAACCATACGGAGAACCATTACTGAATGGTACCCGTCACAAGCCTCTGAATTTTAAACCATTTACTAATTACTCGTGCAGCTACTATGGAGTAGATTGTAAATTTGCAAGAAATAAATAAATAAAAAAAAAATGATGAAGCACAGTGACACATTTTTTATAAGAAAACTGCAGAATTTCAGGTGTTCTGTATAAAGGAAGTGTAGTCAGAGAGAACGACTAGTGTTGAGGTTATGTCTGCCGTGCCCGTTACCCAGTGAGTGCCTAAATCGCTGGACAGATTTTGTTAAAATTTGAAATGATTTGACTTTTAATATATTTTATCGGGGAGTTTCGAGTATCAGTCATGTTGCCTTAAGGCAAAATCTGTTTTACATGAGGCCGTAAATTGGTGTTTTCATATTCAAAATTCGGCGTTGTTCGTTGTTAGAGAACTTTTTCATTGTATGTACTGTGTGCTAGTGTGTCCGTTGTTGTGTGTGTAGTTTTGTGTGCTGTGTTTTGTTTGAGCGTGGTGTGTTATTTTGTGTGATGTGTGCTGTTTGTATTGTAGTACCACTGTTACCGAACAAAAACCCATTTGTATGTTAAATAAATAATAATAATAATTTTAATAGTTTCTTTCATCCTGTTGTGTGTTTAATTAATAGTAGAGTGAATTTGCCGACTACACAACACGTTTTTTATTATCATTATCTGTTTCGACCTCAAGAGGTCATCCTCAGGTGTATGATACACCTGAGGATGACCTTTTGAGGTCGAAACATATAGTGATAATAAACAACGTGTTGTGTAGTCGGCAAATTCACTCTACTATTAATTAAACACACAACAGGATGCANAATAATAATAATAATAATAATAATAATAATAATAATAATAATAGAAAGCGACAAAGGTCCAAAGGGCTGTAGAGAGACAGAGGAGAAGTTTCGTGAGTGGGAACAGTGTACAAGTTTTTATGACAATTTACCGTATTTTGGTTCTGTAAAAAATAGGGATCTGTTATAAATCCATTCCTTTTCAGTTTACGCTAAACAAGACATTTATCCCCAGAGGAGACACCGCGTTTCTTGAAGCATGTTACGGTTTCCACATACGAGTAACTCTGGACACTGTTCTATAACACGCAACGGCTTTGTCCGCACCTACGCCGTCAGACCTCGTTATCTGTAGTCCTGAGGCACGGATGGTATCAAGTGACGTAGTTACGGAACTTTTCTGATTGACAGCCCAGTGAAAATGCAGTGGGTTTTCCTAGAATCGGTCTGCAACGCAAGTCACATTGCAGGCTGCCAATAGTGAGCAGCGAGTTTTTGTGAGGTTTTGGAGTGGAGGTGACGGACTTGTGTATAGTTTGGTAGGCAGCTAAACTACTTCCGGCATAGCCTTTAAAGTTTTCAGTGCCCCTAGACACCCTCAGCGTAATCAGGAGGTGTTAAGGCTGCGCTAGGCTTTATTAGGATTGAATATACTGGTGTAAGGCTGTGAAAATAATCAGTACGTATTACAATTTATGAATAGGGACAAAATTGTGAGCCGGGATATTGTAGTCGGTGTAACGATTAGCTACGGACTGGACGACCAAGAGGTCAGAGTTCGAGTCCCGGTAGGGTCTAAAATATTTTCTTTTCCACGTCGTCCAGTCCTCCTATCCAATGGGTACTGAGGGACCTTCTCCCGGGGTTAAGCGGCCGGGGCGTGAACCTGACCACTCACCTCCACCTAGTGCCGTAATCAAGAAAGTGTGGATTTATACACCAACTCCCCCGTACGCCTTCATGGTGTCGTGCTTAATTAGTTAAGCACAGGGAAAACTTTACATTTGTACAGACAAAATTAGTTGAACCAGAGATTTACAAACTTTATACAGTGGCGCCCCCTAAACTTAACAAAGATTTAATCGTGCCCCTCCCCCTTCTTAACTTTGTGTTTGTGTATACAGAAAACATTTTCTTTCTTTTTTTTCTATTTTTAATTTGTAAGATCATGAAATTTTTAGATTTTATAAACTAATATTTACCAAGGAAATTGAAATCAAACACGTAGAGTTATCGCAACTCTACGTGTTTGAAATTGAGGGTAGGATGTTGGCTATGGACTGCATTTAACTGGCTCAGGGGACCAGTTGGGAGGGCTGTTGTGAACACGGTAATGAACTTTCAGGTTACGTAAAATGCTGGGAAGTTCTTGAGTAGTTGCAGATTTGGCTTCTCCTCAAGAAGGGCTCAGCTCCATAAGTAAGTAAGGTGTGAACACGCGGCCTGTACACTGTTCCTGCTCCGGCAGAGGACATAGAAACTTTGCGGTTAATTGGAAATCCATAATTTGAAATGTGTGGACGTGAGGGGAAGGTTCTTGCCCTGTTACGCTCCTCAGTATATGACGCCATGCCTGCGGGCGGAACAGCGATATTTCGCGAAGACTGAACACACGAAGGAGATGAAGTGCTTGCCCTTCTGCAGACCAACTTATAGACCTGTCAGAGAAATTGTGTTTGGGCTTCACGCTTGAGCTCTACATGGCGCTTAAACATTATACCTGTTTCGGCGTTTGTTTAACGAAGAGAAACAGCCTATTCGATTTGAGGTTACCACAGCGGTGCCTGTGTCATTGTACTGTCCAGACCGACTCTGGGGCCCAACCAGTCTTCTTCCCAATGAGTACCCGGGGGCTCTCTTTTGGGATTAAAGGGACTGGGGCGTGAAGCTGATCACTCATGTCCATCTAGAGCCGAGGTCAAGAACTGTGGAGCTACACCTCCGCTCCCCCCAAATTCTTAATATAATGGTGACTAATAAATGTGCTGATACACTACATGTATTAACTGTATTTACTGTGGATGAACTGGGGTTATGAACAAGTAAGAGGTTTATGCTGACACTCCCTTCCCGAATGCCATTGAGGTAGGCGGATAGTGAGTGTAGCCACGCGGATTTGCTCGTGGCTGTTGTTTGCAATAAGGGACGGCCGGGGTTCGATTCCCGGAAGGGTTACAGATTTTCCTCCACGGTTTCCAGACCGGCTCTGGGGTCCACCCAGCTCTCTAGCCAAGGGGTACTGGGGGCATTTTTCCGGGAGTAAAGCGGCCGTAGCATGAACTTGATCACTTATCTTCATCCAGTGCCGAGGATAAAATTGGTGGAGATATACCTCCACTCGCCCATTCATCTTCTTGGTTTTGTGCTTAGTTATTTAAGCCCATGGGAAACTTTACCTTATAACTTTACTATCGCGGTATTTGTCAGGAGGAACTGAGGAAATCAGCGACGTGGCTTGCCTCCGGGTCACGATTCGAACCCATTATCTCGCGGGGCGCTAATCACCGGATGGAAACAGCCGCTAGGACATGTTTCCGTAACTCCGGAATTAAAATAAATAAATTGCGAGCAATTCTTAATGATATTTACATTAAAATGTACAAAATTGTGACATAAATGTATATGCGTTTTGTACCTGGGCCCTTTTGAACAGATCCGGTCTGTGCCATGCTAATTACATCTGTCAGAATCACCATGGCAACAGCTGAACTCTCTCGTGGAATCCTCAGCGTTAACTGTTTCCTTTGTTAACTTAGCAATTTGCCAAATAAGATCACTCCATCGTTAATCTCTGTTTGCGTACCGAAGTAGTGAACAAACGAACTCTCTTTCTGTCTCCCTCTGAATTCAACTAGGGGAATCTAAATTCTAGCTCTCTGCTCAGCTGTTGGCAAAGTCACAGAGCATTTGATATACGCGATGGAAGTTCCTTAGCAAATACTTAACTTAGTTTCATCAGTTGAACTACGCGTGGTTCTCTCTGTAGCAAGCACAGAACAGAATTTCGGCAGCAGAACCTCAAGAGCCGGTGACGGTAGTCGCGCGGTCTTCACTCGCTCGGAAGCCGGGATCGTGGGTTCGAATCCCACGCAAGTCATGTATGTTTATGAGGTACGTTTATTGTGTGTTTGTGTTGTCCTGTGAGTCGTTAGCGGCCTTTCGACGGGCTGATCCCCCGTCCAAGGAGTCCTACCGGTTGTGAAAAATTATTACGGAACTGAATAAGAGGCCTGCGCCCTGAATGGGTTGAAAAAGCCATTACAAATGAAGATCTTTATCTGAGTTACATTTTTTTTTGCAGCTAATTATTTTCCTGTGTGCTGTGTCCTCATTCGTATTCAAGCATTTACGGCATACGAGTTCTTGTCTGCACTTTATTGTTTCAGGACATTTTAGCAACATGCTCTAAGCATCTCCCACCCCCCAAACAAAGGGGTAACTTCCTCTCTCACATCCCCTCCTTATCCCTCTGTTTCCTGATCCCCCGCTTTCAGCCGTATTGTTCTCATTGTCTCGTTCCTTGTGCGTCCGTCCGTCCGTCAATGCAACTCTCCTCACCCCTCGTTTCGTCTCACAGTAAAATGCCAAGGAAATATTTGCGTTTATTTTCGAAAATGCAGTCTCTCTCTCTGCATCATTGCATTACCCCTATCTATCTATCTGTCTATCTATCTATCTATCTATCTATCTATCTATCTGTCTGTCTGTCTGTCTAACGCTCTACAACCCTCGTGGAACTTGGCCTCGTTTTGAATTTCCTAATCTGTACACAGTCGGTAGGACTCCTTGGACGAGGGATCAGCCAGTCGCAAGGTCGCTACCTGCACACAGAAAAATACAGACACTGAATAAGCGCACACAGACATCTATGCCTTGAGTGGGATTCGAACCCACGACCCCAGTGTTTGAGCGGTGGAAGACGGTTCCTGCCTTAGACCGCGCGGCCACTGTGCTCGACACACTTTTCCTGGTACTTCTTCAGTATCGGAGCAACTGTTAGCTTCTCTAGAAGGGCATAGGTCCATTAAGTTAGTGGTTTGAATTTTCAGTAATTTAGTTACTGAGTTTGTAGATGTAAAGTTGTTCCTGTGCTTAACTAATTAAGTACTACACTATGAAGACGTATGGGGGAGTGGATGTAAAGATCCACATTTTCTTCACCTCTGCACTAGTTGGAGATGAGTGGTCAGCTTCACGCCCCAGCCGCTTTTCTTCCCGGTACCCTTTGAATAAGGGGTTCGATGGACCACAGAAGGTCCGGACGACATGGAGAAGAGACAATTCTTCACCCTACCGGGACTCGAACTCCGACCCCTCGATCGTCCAGCCCGACTACGCTATCCCGGCTCCTGAGACTGTAGATGTAGATGGGAGAATAATATTAAAATGAACTTTAAAGCGATAGGATTGGGTGATGTGCACTGGATTCATCTGGCTCAGGATAGAGTTCAGTGGCACGCTCTTGTGAATACGATAATGAATCTTCTGTTTCCATGAAATATTGGATTTTCTTGAGTAGCTGAGCAACTGTTAGTTTCTCTAGTACTCCGCGGCGTCCATACGGCCTCGGGGGCCCACCCAGACTCCTATTCAATGTGTACTGGGGGTATAGCGGCCAGGGCGTGAAGCTGAGCATTCACCTCCATCAAGTACTGGGTCCTTCATGGGATAATGATTAATTAATTAATCAAGCACAGGAAGAATTTTGCGCTTACCTTTGAAGGGCTTAGCTACAAGGAGCTGGAGTTTGTTAACATTTCGCAGCGAGTTCAGCTTAGAGCTGAAATGTAAACATAGAAAGTTTAATAACAGGAGACCTGTTGTGGCATTTTTCTGCTGGGGGCGTTTGAACATTTCCTGTTACAACATAATGACTTTACAAACCACACCCAGTCTGGAGTTTCATTAAAACAACAGGCCTAATGACAGGGTTCGAAGTCAACATCTCATCCAAGTAAAAAACATGTTTTTCTTCCAACGTCAATCATGCCAGAACAGAAACTTCGCGCACGTGTTTAATTCATACAAAACATCGCGTAAAATAACAAAATAAGTGAGAAATAGATGAGTAGAACACACAACACCAAAGTATGGCTCCACATGGGTGTCACTGAGAAGTCAAAGTCACATTGCGACTGACAGTCAGTAAGTCTTGCTGTCGAGCCCCGTCTGGGTCTCATGACGAAATATTTATTCTTGTTTGACAGTTATGGTCTTTTGTGTGGGGCACCCTCTCTGACGAGATGATGGGTCTCTCTTTTGTATATGCTGCTGGTCCTTGCCAGTGCAGTCTTCCTCGGGTCTGAGTCCCTCGGGACTCGCGACCATATTTTACTGTCTCAGATTCGAGACTTCCCCTTTCGTCTCCTCCTACGACTCGCAGGGCCACGGTGGGGGTATTTATTTGAAATGTTTCACCGACTGTTACAATGTTTACTCGTATGTGCGTGTTCTCCTTTACGGAACCGGCCCGGCCGCTTGAAATACTAATAAAATAAACGTTTCAAACAGCAGCAGCTTTTTGTAGCGGGATCTGCACATATAAAACAGAAATAGAATCGGCGGAGCCTGCCCCTACATGCCCTAGAGCTCTGATAATTTGTTTGATTTTCCAGTTGTAACTCCGAAATGCACTGCAACTTCACACGTGGAACGGAGACAGGAATAACAGCAATCTCTTGCAGCTGGGACCACATGACATAAAGATAGGAAACAGATGTTTTGAAAATGTGGCACAGTTCAGATATTTGGGAACGACGATAACAAATGAAAACCTGATTCAGGAGGAAATTAAGAGGAGATTGAACTCGGGTAATGCTTGCTACCATTCGGTCCAGAACCTTTTGTCTTCTCGTCTGCTGTCCAAAAACATAGAGATTAGAATATACAAAACTATAATTTTGCCAGCGCCGGTCACGGCAGCCGAGCGGTCTAAGGCATGCACTGTCTTCGCTCGCTCGGAAGCCAGGATCGTAGGTTCGAATCCCACTCAGGGCATGGATGTTTGTGTGCGTTTTTATGTGTTTGTCTACAGGTAGAGGCCTTGCGACGAGCTGATCACTCGCCCAAGGAGTCCTACCGAATGTGTAAGATCTAGAAAAACCGAAGTGAACTGAGAAGTTCATGGAGGTAGGCCTAGGCCCACTGGGGCTGTAGTGCCAAGAAAAAAAAAATTGCCTGCGGTTCTGTATGGGTGTGAAACCTGGTCTCTGACATTAAGGGAGGAACATAGACTGAGGGTGTTGAGAATATTTGGACCGAAGAAGAATGAAGTGACAGGGGGTTGGAGAAAACTGCATAATAAGGAGCTTCATAACTTGTACTCTTCTCGAAGTATAATTAGAATGATCAAGTCAAAGAGGATGATGTGGGCAGGGCATGTAGCACGAATTGGGAAAAGAGGAACGCATGTAGAATAGGATGGTATCCTATAGAGAGATAGGATAGGGTGGTATGGACAAGAACAAGAATGTTACGAGAATGTCTGTAATTAAAGAGATTCCTAAGCAACAAGAATCAAACAACTCTTCAGCATTTGTCCTAAAGTCTGTTTCGCCACGAACATGTCCGTTACACTGATTTATACTCCTGTCAAGTGCCTTCATGACAATGATATACATGGATTTACTGTGAATAACAGAGACTCTGCCTTACCCTCATAAATGTCTTCATTCAACAGTTAGTTCACTCTCTTGACTGAGATGTTATAAGCAAGGGACAATGTCAGTTCTGCACAAAAGGCTATGGAGATGGAACCTGAGCCCGTGAAACTTAAGAATTTCCACAGTTAGAAGCCGTTACCAGGGAACGGCTGGGGAAGACACAGCAACCCGGAAAAAGCTTACCGAATGCTGTGGTGATTAGCAGCGATAGTGCTATAGTTACTTGTAATTACGTGTTGTGTGTCTAAGTGGCCTATATATCAAGTCACCAATCCAAACCCCGTCTATAGTCACTCATACACATGAGAGTACATTCCAGTGACAAGCCCCCATGTTAGAATTACAAATATTGCATGTACTGTGTTATTGTATTTTCCCTTTGCGGCCCTTTTCGCAACGTACAATGCTTGGCATAAGACGCCCACTCAGTACATATAATCGCATCCGAAAAGCAAATGTTTTTGCGTATAATCGATAACTCGTGATTTTCGATATTTCTCCTTTCACATTTCCGTGTCTCAAAGGAACAGAGAGCTGGAAACTGAAAAGTCGTGGGTTTAAAAGTTAAGGGTGCGTAATGCAATTGCCTGGAAATTTCGTAAAATGTGTTAGCAATCCCCTCACCCCATCCCACCCCACGACCACCTGTTGACTGCAGACGCATTACAAAATTGGATGGACTGTAAAAGGCTGTGTGAGCAGCTGTCGGTAGAGGGGCGTATCGATTCAATCGCGGTTGCAGTCCCGTAACGTTCGCCCTGTTTTCGATGTAATTGGTTTCTGTAATCATTACGCAATGGAATAATTACCAAACGTCAGGCTTGTTCATTTACGAGGCACAAAGTGTTTATGCCCGTGGTTTAACACTTCAAACACACAACACCGTGCTCAAATGGGTGCCACTCCTACTTAGTATTCAGGGGGATATGGGTTCAGAACGACTGCCTCTGTGGTCTAGTGGTCAGAGTTCCTGACTAAAGATCCAGAGGTCCAGGGTTGGATTCCCGATGCTGCCAGATTTTCTGCGAAGTAGAGGGTCTGGAACGGGGTCCACTCAGCCTCATGAGGACAGTTGTGTTATTTGAATGGCAGAGTAGCGGCTCCGGTCTAGAAAACCGAAATCAAAAGCCGTGGGAATTCGTTGCGCTGACCACGAGATACCCTCTATCCGCTAAAGTTAGCACTAACTTCGCCGACAAGCGGCGGTCGCTCGGTCGGTATATTTCGCTTGTGGACTAAAGCCACGGAGAAAAAAGTGCTCAGAACTCGGATCGAATACGGTTATCCTGAAATGTTTCATGGATTTCCTCAGTAAAATGCTGAGATAGTGTATCAAATCAGGCCGGTAACTGCTCCTTCCGTATCCTTTCCAAATCATTCACAATATCCTGACATTTGGCCTACACGAAAGAACGAAAAAGACAGACATAGCAGGAGATGTCAGTACAACTGCCATGAGGCGTCAGTACTGGGTCCAGCATGAGTAAGCTTTCCTGGTCAGAAGTTTGTGTCATTTTGCTAAAAAGTGCAAGTGTCAAAATTGTATCCGTTAAAACAATGATTAAATTTTTTGGACATTCTCCATCACCCTGCTTTTTATTTAAAACACGACGTTTCGGAGACTTGAATTTGTCTTCGTCCTCATGTAAAAATGTACTGAGTTGGGTCCAGTCGATATATCTACTCCCCATCTTCTTTACTTTGATTAATTTATTTATTCGTTATCTCTCTCTTCTCCCTTGTAAATGTCTCTTTTATGTCCTCGTGTTCCCTCTTGTACTCCTTGTCTTGTCTCCTCATTTCGTTGCAAAAGCATATCCCGTCATTTCGTAACGCATCTTAACAGAATTCTGGTCAGTGGGCTCCACACACACAACTCTCCTATTGGTTCGTTGGGACGCGTTCAGTTTCTCATATATATGTGTGTGTTGCTATAGGTTAAAAGGCGAAACTAATTTCCTTACAGTTTCAGAACTCAGTCCGGGGGCCTTACTTTGTCACAGAGACAGGTCAGCTACTGAAACCAAAGAGAAGCCAGTGAAATTAGAAAATCTGACAGAAATGGTTGAGTTGTTTAGCGTCATCTATCTATCTATCTATCTATCTATCTATCTATCTATCTATCTATCTATCTATCTATCTATCTATCTATCTATCTATCTGTCTGCAGTCCTTTTAGTAGTGCCTTGGACGCTTTTTAAGCTTCTTTTTCTTCTTTATTATTGCTAGTGGGGTGGGACTAAGTCCCTTGTACTGCGGCCACTTCTGGCCTATTGTATCAGCCCCAGATGATTGGTGAGGGTGATTGTGGAGCAATTGGTGGAATGAAGATTGGCTGGGGAAACCAAAGTACTCGGAGAAAACCTGCCCCAACGCCACTTTGTCCACCACAAATCCCACTTGATCACACCCGGGATCGAACCCTGGCCGCCGCGGTGGGAAGCCAGCGACTAACCGCTTGAGCTATGGCGCGGCCTTTTGAGCTTCTTAATCCTATACACAGTCGGTAGAACTCCATGGACTGGGGATCAGACCGTCTCAAGGCTGCTACATACACACAGAACAGCACAAACAGAGAATAAACTCACACAAATAGCGGTACCTTGAGTGGGATTCGAACCCACGATCCCAGCGTTTGAGCGAGAGAAGACAGTTCATGCCTTAGACCGCGCGGCTACTGTGATACCCAAGTCAACATAGATAGTACACAAAATTACCGTTACCCTTTACAATTATATTTTTATATCACATACTAAAACTAGTAATTTATATTAATTTTTTTAATGCTTCGTTGTTAATAATTGTAACGTGGTTCATGTTAAAGCCTACTAAAAACTTTTCTTTTTCCGAAGAACCATAACTTCTCATCCAGAACGCAGGACAAGATCATAACAGGAAGATAGCTAACATATTCTCTGAAAATTTGGCAAAGTTCAAATATTTCGAAACGACGCTAACAAATCGAAATTGATTTTATGAAGAAATTCAGAGCAGAATAAATTCGGGTAATGGTTGCTGCTCTTTGGTTCAGAAACGTTCGTCTCCCAGTCTGCTGTCTCCAGACCTAAAGATGAAACTATACAAAACTGTAATGTTTCCTGCTGTTTTGCATGGGTGCGGAACGTGGTCTCTCACTGTTTGAGAGCAGGATGCTGAGGAAAATACTTGGACGTAAGAGGGATCAAATAACAAGAGGCTGGCTAAAGGTCCTTAATGAGGACCTTAATAGTTTGTAGTTCTCGCCATACCTTATTAAAATGATCAGCTCAAGGAAGATGAGATGAGCAAGGCATGTAGCAGGTATAAAAATTTTAGTAGGAATACCTGAGGAAAATGTAGAAATTTATGTTCTTACAGCGCCGTGCAGTCTGCTGTAAGTCAACCGATGTTTCGCAAGAACATGTCGCATCCATCTTCAGGGTCAAAGAATAAACTAAGCAAGAATCTAGCTTGAAGCAGTTAGAAAGTAGAGCTCGAAAGATGGAGCCTACTTCCTCCTCCGAAACGTCTGTTGACTTTCAACCGACTACACAGCGTTATATCACAAAAAATAGAACTATCCTAAAGATCTAGGTCACGTGTGGAGGCGGGGTCGAATACCTCCACCGTAGCCCTGCTAATCGAAGGAGGCGACGAAAAGGGAACCCCGTGCGGGGGGGTATAAATGGGCCACCCTGTCACTGGGGGTCGTAAATACAGAGACCTGTTCGTCCTTGTTGGATGCTGGACGCAAGCCTGACCTTGCTCTGTTGCGAAATCCAAAGAAATGAAAACCGGATGCTCTATTTCGTGACGCAATAGACAAGTCTGGTAGAATCTTCTTAGGAAGGCTGTGGCTCAAAATGGCTGTGTTGCCATTGAGGATGATGATTTAGAACTAGACGCAGATGGGAGGATCGTATCAAGATGGTAAAGCTATCCCTGTAACATGCCGTGGAGGCCCACAGGGTTGTGAGACGTCGAGGCTCCCACATTTTCTAGACAATCGGCTCACAGATGGCGGTAAGATTGTCAGCCCTACGCGCCGGCCGCCCTTTACCCCCAAGAACATTCAAGGAATATTCCTGATACTCATTTTTGTTAGAGGCTGAGTCGACCCCAGCGCCATAGTGCGGCTGGAAGGATTAAGTAAACTGAAAAATCGAATGACCTCGTCGGGAATCGAATCTGCGACCTTCCTGCTTGTAGCATAGTGCCTCAACCAACTAAGCTGCCGCGTGTCCCCTTATTAAGATGTAACTCACAGAAATTTGTTGCACGGATATGGAGTGGATTCACCTGTCTCAGAATAGGGACTGAAAGGAGGATGTTGTGAACACGGTAATGAACATTTAGGTTCCGGTAAGGGCTGGGGAATTGCTGAGTGGCTGAGAAGCTGTTGGTTTGTCAGGAAAGGCTCTGGTCCAAGGGGCTAGTTACTTCTCATCGGAGAATTGAACCAAATTATGAGCCTGGAATATGCCTGGTCTGGAAGGGAAGGTCCTCGCTTCGAAAGCCATCTGAACTTCCGGAAGTAACCTCAATTTGACGATGTCAGAGCTCCTCTCTCTTCACAGGTAAATGATAGGGACAACGGCTTTTAGTTAAGTAAACACCACGCCATGAAGGCGTGTGGTAGAGTGGGTGTGTGGCTCCACTATTCTCCGCACTCGAGGGAGGTGAGTGGTCAGCTTTACCCCCGGTGAAATAGCCCGAGACATTCATTGTAAAGAAGGCTGGATGGTCCTTGAAACCTATCTGAACGCTGTTGACAAGAGAAATATCGCTTGCCCCTGCTAGGAATCGAACCCCAGCTGTCCAGCCCGTTGCTATAAAGATACAGCTATCCCGGCTCTTATGAATGGATAAATAATATATTGTGACGCATTCCTAGGTAACACGTTTCCGTGTGTTACGCTGTCAACGAGAATAGACGTTCGTTGCTCGGCAACGGGTTTGGTTACCACGGTATTACAGGCGTATCCGGCACGATTCAGATAGGAACATCAAAATGGAACCTTTTGGGGCGGGGATCTATATTCGGTCGCATGAAATTAGTTCAGCCCGGGAATCAGAAATCCAGATAAAAAATTCGAGGATCTAGAGACCAGTGAAAGATTTGACGTCGTTAAAAAGGAGTTCAATGTGTGAGCCGTTATACGTGTTAGAGTCATTAAGTTCGTGGAATGGGGTTTTATCGCATCATATTACAAGGCATTCACATACACTTACGCAGATCCACATCGGCCCTCAAAATAGTTGCCGTTGGCCGCTATGCAATCTGCCAACGTTGTTATAGCTGTCGAAAACATTGCTGAAACATATTGGCAGGAAATTCCCGTAGAGCGTCTCTTGTGGCACTGACGACCTCCTCGGACGACTGAAATCTACGACCACGTAGCTTTGCTTTCACGCGGTGAAAGAGACAGAAATCGCGTGGTGCGAGATCAGGTGAGTACGGAGGGTGTGGCAAAACGGTGATGTGCAGGGGCGTTGTCGTGTAGCAACAGCCAATTCTTCCTACGCCAAACTTTTCGCTAGGGGATTTGCCTAGTTTCTGGCAGAACTTGATGTTTGCCTGTTGGTCAAACTGCCACATTTTCGATCTCCGCCACTTGCATGTAACTGCAGTACACAACAGAGGCCGTAGTTCTACTTACACTGTTTGCACACAACTGCCTCTTGCTGTGACGAGAGATGAACCGACAGGGCATCATATCGTGCCTCAACCTATCCTCTGTAGTGCACTGCAACGACGCTTTGCGGCCATTCCACGAACTTATTGACTGTGTTAGTAGAAATAGAAACGTCCAATAAACCCATTCGTCAAATCTATAACCCACAATTATTCGTCACGCTAACCCATTATACGTGACAATTTGTTAATTTTCCCCAAGAACTTAAAATGTTGGGAAATGTTCCCATCAAATGTTTCGTGCTTATGTAGTTCAGATACCATGCGAACTAATGTCATGCAATTAGATGTCGCAGTGGTCTAGTGGTCAGAATTCATGGCTGTAGATCCAGAGGTCTCTGGTTCGATTCCCGGCGCTAACAGATTTTCTGAGAAATAGAGGGTCTGGAACGGAGTCCACTCAGCCTCGTGAGGATAATTGAGGAGCTATTTCAAGGAAATAGCGGCTCCGGTCTAGAAACCCGAAATTAACGGCCGTGGGGATTCGTTACACTGACCACGCGACACCCTCTATCCGCTAAAGTTGTCACTAACTTCGCCGACAAGTGGCGGTCTCTCAGCCTGTATAGTTCGCTTGCGGACTAAAGCCACGGAGTTTTTCAAATTTGTCTGAAAATCCGCTTCTGTTTAGCCCTACCGATCAGGTTGGCGTAACGATAAACCTGTAGACTAGTAGTCGGGACGTTTCTGGTGTTGAATCTCGGTAGAAACACTAAAACATTTCGTTGTTTTCCTCAGACCCTCAGGGCAACTCACTGGATTAGTACACAGCTTAATTCCAAATCGTTTCCAGTTGATCAGCCATCGACACTACATAACCTAGATGCTGACAGCGTCGTCAAATAAGTAAGAGTAACGATAGCTCAGTCGGTATAGCGACTGGCTACGGCTTGGAAGGCCGAGGGTTCAGGGTTCGAGTCTCGGTAAGAGCTCGTCACGCAGACCTTTTCAGGGGCCACCCAGCTTCCTATCCAACGGGTACCTGGGGCTCTTCCGGGTATAAAGCGGACGGCGCCCCCCATACGCCTTCAATACGTAGTGCGAAGTAGAATCCAAACTCAAGGTATCCATTCCGTTACGTGTATTTCAACGGGTCACATATTCTGGGCTTTTTGAAAACAGGGTTGCACAGTCAAGGGCAGCGAGGCCCACTGAAATTGAAATATAGTGAATTGATCCACGCCCCTCTGTGCACTGTGCTGGAATAACCCGGTTAGTCCAAGCTTAGACAGGCAAAGCAAGTGAGAAAGTGTTACTCTCTTTATCTCGCACTGTGAAAGGGAGATGAGAGCGCATGTAGCTCAGTCAGTATAGTTACAAGACAACGGATAACTGGAGTTCGATTCTCGGTAGGATCAAAAGACTTTTCTCCATAGCGCCCAAACCGGTTCTGGGTTTCGCCTAATACCCTTCCCGATGGTTTTCCTAAAACTATTTCGCTAGGGGTAAAGCGGCCGGGGCGTGAAGCTGATCATTCAGCTCCATCTAGTGCCGAGATTTAGAATGCGTTGAGCTATGCCTTCACTCATCGATGCACGTTTAATGCATATTGCCTAATTTAGCTTAAGAAAAATTCATCTTTGTTTTACTTGGGTGTGAAGCTGGGTTTCTTCAGCCTGAAGGAATACGTTAATAGATCTGAGGTGGCTTGTTTTGTTATGTACATTGCCTTGTAGCGTACATAGGAGCCGGGATAGCTCAGTCAGTACAACGACCGGTTACGGGGTGGTCAGCCAGGGTTCGATTTCAAGCAGTGGCAAGAAAATTTCTCTATTCCGCAGCCTCCAGACCGGCTCTGGGACCCAACCAGCCTCATACCCAATGCTTACCAGGGGCTCTTTACCCTGAGACAAAGCTGCCGGGGCGTGAAGTTTATCATTCATCTACTGCCGAGTTTAAGAGTGGTGAAGCTATATGCCCGCTCCCCCATACGTCTTTATGGTGTGTTTCTCACTTAATTAATCATAGAGACAACTTTCCCTTAAGGTAGCTTACATATACAGTGTAATCCCAGAGGACAATGTGATCTAGGGAGACCAAAAAATAGAAGGATAAATCAGTTTTGAACCTTGTGAAAGTCGAAACTAGCTTTGAACAACCAATCTTTCAGCTGGAAGGAGAAAGGTTAGTTTTTTTTTTTGTGTTTTTCGACTGTTTTATCAACCGTCTTAGCTAAATGATCAGTATTTCTGCTTCGCATTCGGGACGTCCTGGGTTTAAGTCTGAGCGCGGAATCATGCTGTCCTGATATTATTCACGGTCTTCGTCTGTCCCTTATTCAGAACTATAGTCCGCCCACGATTTAATGGTCCCTTCCTTAGCCTTGTGTGCCTCGAAATAGCATTGACCGGCAGTCACGTGTTGTCCAGGCGCGTCAGCAGGAGTATGATCACGGTTCTACTAGACGTATTGGTATTCACTCTGCAAAACTGCAAGCTTGCGACTGCTTTCTGCTACCGTCTTGAGATGATATAATGTGACAACAGTGCTACATTCTTCTGCTGGAGTTGGGGCAGGGTTGGAGCTACACTACGGGTAAATGCAAATGAATTCACCCTGCTTTACGCTGCTTCTGCGGTGCGCGATGATACGATAAGAGATCCGGGGCCTGTGAGTGCTGTGTGGGCGGGCGGTCGATGTCAGTGTGGGGGCGAGAGGCGGCAGGGTTGAGCGAAGCGAGAGATTCATGCCAACGGGCGTATTCTACTGGCAACTGCGTGCTTAACAAGTGTTTCAGTAAGTATGAATGTGTTCTGCACCATAAATCCGGTGCAACCGCCATCGAAGAAAGAAAGAAAGAAAGAATAACAAAGGTCATGAGCCCAGCGTGCAGCCTGCTTCTGCTTGCCTAAGTCAAAGTTAAAGTTAAAATTGCTGTACGACTGGCAGTTTACCGCCTTGGCTCCAAACCCCTTTAGATTCACGGCCAAAATTTTCTTTTATCGACAGAACCCCTGTCGTCATAGTCCTTATGTAACATCCTCTCTGACGAGAGAAAGGGTTTGTCTCATATGGATATGCTTGGCCTTCTGTCATGTGTGCGTCTGAATAATACGTACAAAGTCAGTTCGTACCTCACAGAAAACTCATTACGTCTCCGCTACAAAGCCCAACCGTTAAATGTTGTTTAGGGAAACAGTCGCTGTTTATTGTGACAACCATACGGAACACACAAATACACTCTGTGGGCAGAAAATTCAGTCCGTGACTCACAGGAAACACATTACGTCTCCGCTACAAAGCCCAACCGCTTAATGCTGTTTAGGGAAATAGTCGCTGTGTATCGTGAGAACCATACGGAACACACAGATACACTCTGTGGGCAGCAAAATCAGTCCATGCCTCACGGGAAACCCATTCCGTCCCCGCTACAAAGCCCAACCGGTTAATGCTGTTTAGGGAAACAGTCTCTGTTTATTGTGAGAACCATACGGAACACACAAATACACTCTGTGGGCAGAAAATTCAGTCCGTGACTCACAGGAAACACATTACGTCTCCGCTACAAAGCCCAACCGTTAAATGTTGTTTAGGGAAACAGTCGCTGTTTATTGTGAGAACCATACGGAACACACAAATACACTCAGTACGCAGAATGCGGAGTTTTAGTGTGTTAAAACAGGTGGTACATATAGTGACTATTGAGCTTTAAACGGTTAATCTTGATTAAGTTGATATGATTCTCCGAAACGTCGGGCTTTTACCGAACTGCAAGTGGTTACGACATAGATGCTGGGGACACTACACGAACAAACATCAGGCTGACGTTACCTACAAAGTTAAAAAAAAAAAACGTTCGCAGTAGCTTTTGACTTCAAACGATTAGATACAAAACGTATTGTTTGCCTCTGTAACTGTAGATTAACCGGGCCATTTTAAAATTTCATGCAAGATTAGTGAGGCATGTGATGTTCTCAGTCAAATACCCTTTGCTTTTTCATAAACGGGCACAATGTTTGGGCATAGCGCAGGCGTTCAGAAGTTTAGGATAAAATGAAATCAGAGGCTTCTAGGCGACTAACTAGCAAACTGACTGACTAACCGCTAAGACCTTAAGGAGCGTGAGTTAATTTCAATATTATTTAAAAAATCATTTTCCACCTCACAGAAAACAAACACAGACCAGTCTGTTTAGGGACAATAATCGCTGTTTATTCTGAGATTCATGCGAAACTCTCACAAATACGCTCTTTGGGCTTAGTACAGGCTTTGTAAAGACGAAACAAGTGTACATAGAACTATCACTCTTCTTCAAAACATGGGTTCCCAAACAGTTTTAACCTTGGGCTTCTTTGATCTGAATGAAAACATTTTAGGCGCCCCAACGTATAAAAGTGACTTACATATGATTACAAATTTACAAAAAATACTAATGATCCTTGATGCAGGCTGCTAATGAGAATATTTGGACTGAAGAGGCGTGAATTGATGGGAGGTTGGAGGAAGCTGCATAACTTCCAGTCTTCACGAAGTATAATTATAACGACGAAGTCAAGAACGAGGAGACGGACAGGGCGTGTAGCACGCGCAGGGCAAGAGAAATGCATACAGGATTTCGGTGGGAAAGCCAGAATGAAGGAGACCACTAGGAAGACCTAGACGTAAGTGGAAGGATAATGGTAAACTGGATACCAGAGGAAGAGAATGGTATAGACTGGATTCATCTGGCTCAGGATAAGGAACACTGGAGGGCTCTTGTGAACACGGTAATGAACTTTCTGGAAATTCCTGAGTAGCTGCACAACTGACGGCTTCTTAAGAAGGGCTCTCAGCTCGATGGAGTTAGTGAACTGACATCCTGTTCTTGAACACCGTCAGTCTGTGTTGTTTCCTTTAATGCGAGAAACCAAGTTTCACACCCATACACATGTACTTTACGTGGCTTTCGTCAGTACTTTCAGGTAAATGCAGGGATAGCACCTCGATCAGGCCACGACCGCTTCCTTCCAAATCCTTTCCAATTAATTATTCATCATTCATCTTACATTACATAGCGAAGGTAAAGTTCACTGGAAGACTTGGTCGAGTGGAGGTACAGCTCCAGCAGTCTTTATCTCCGCACCACAAAGACGTGAATAATTAGCTTCACTCCCCGGCCGCTTTACCTACGGGAAAAGTTCCCCTAGTGCCCATTGGATAGGATGCTGGCCCAGAGGCGGACGCTATTTCTGCCCCTTCCAGGATCGAACTCCGACCTTCCAGCCCGACCCTATTCCGAATGAGCTAGCTTTCTAGCTATTCTGCCTAGAAAGTGTTCGATGTTGCTAAACTAGAAGTAAAAGCAGCTTTCGTTCTGTTCCTGAATTCTTCACGCATGCGCACAGATTGTGATCCGGAAGCGGCAAGGTTAACAAGGAAAGTGCATTCAAAACGTACGTTTCCTGTGAATCATGCAGTAGTAATGTTGGCAGTTACAAACCGCTGTAAAAGGAACGCGGCCGGTCCTCAGACTCTGTTTATAACAAGGAAGTTACAAGTCATGTTACGGTTGAACGGTGCAGCTGTACTGTTCGTTACGAGAAACCTCTGGTTCAGCTAATGGTTCCTTGCGGGAAACATAAAAAGTTTGACGACGTCCGTTTGCGTAATTGTGCAGTACAATTCCTTAAAGAGTAGAGTTAACTAACTCCATGGAGCTGAGCCCCTCTTGAGAAGCCTCCAGTCGCTCAGCTACTCAAGAATTTCCCAAAATATTATGGAACTCGAAGATTCATTACCGTTTCCACAAGAGCTTTCCACTGGTCACTTACCTGAGCCAGATCATTGCAGTCCATACCACCCCATCATATCTCTCTGAGATCCATTTTAATATTACCCTCTTACCTATGTTTAGGTCTTTTTCATTTCGGTTTTCCTACCCAAATCGTCCATGAATTCCTTTTTTCTCCCATGCATACGACATGCCCTGCTCACCTCATCCTCCCTGACTTGATCAGTCTAATTATACTTGGCGGAGAGTACAAGTTATGAAGCTCCTCATTATGCAGTTTTCTCCAACCTCCTGTCACTTCATCCCTCTTCGGTCCAAATATTCTCCTCAGCATCCTCAGTCTATGTTCTCCCTTAATGTCAGAGGCAAAGTTTCACACCTATACAAAACTACAGGCAAAAGTACATTTTTTTTAATATTTTTACTTTAAAGCTTACAGAGAGCAGACGAGAAGGCTAAAGGTTCTGAACTGAGTTAAACGAATTCTAAATAATTTTTCAAGTCTGCATGCCCTGCCAGAAAGGAAGTTCTTCTGGTTAGTTATTCTACAAAATATTTAAAAATCAATTTATTACAGCGGTGGTTTTCAGACTTCTGACATTACGACCTCCTTTTGTTTATTACGAGTTTTTACTTGAAACAAATATAATCCTTCCTGTTCATGTTATTGCTTATGATGAAACCCTTAATTAGCACCAATCAAACTTCACATCTTTAAAATTAAAATGTTACACAGTTCTGTTCATTTGGCGACAAATGTTGGAATCTAATTGCTCTGATTTGTTGAACTATCTGTATTAATGCGCACCTCCACCGTAGGTCTGCGAGTCGTAGGAAGGAACCCGGTGCTTGGGGGTATAACTGGGCCAGCCTGTCACTGGGTGAACAGACAGAGCTGTCAGAATCTTCTTAAGAAGCGGCTGTTTTGCCGATAATCATGGAAATAATGATTAATAATTCTGATTGCTATTTACAGAAGTGATGATTCAGTACCGCCAAAAAGAGTTATTTCCGCTGAATTTTGACGCTAAAATATATTTTATCTCATGCCCTTAACCCCTTAACCCCCAAGAACTTTCTCACCCTTCCCACTGGTGCGCCCCCCACTTTTTAAACAAATGCATTAAAATATGGTGCTTGGTCACAGCGATAAATTAACCTGCACACTGTAATTTGGGGCAGTCCCTCGAGACTGTAATACCGACTGAATCAGTGACGTGTATTTATGCCAAGTTCTGTTCATGTCGTAACCATATTACACTAGTTTTGTGTTTAGTTTCCAGGGAAACGACAAACACACTCCCGCTTAGACTAATTATCGTACTGGCATATAGATGTGCCCCTTTATGTTATTAATGAAAGGAAACTTAATTCTTCTTGCCTCGCGCTATGACGCGGGTTGAATGCGAGAACAGAGCCATTGTTTACGCTTCATTATCCTTTCCTTTCGTTCGCTTTTATCCACTTATCACTTCTTCTAATATTCCAAGTTTTCCTTCTATGTGTTCACATTTGTAAGATTTATATACCCTTGCCCCTAAACATTCCGTAATGTGCCCCCCTGTTCTCTTATTAAAATGTATGTGTCCTTATTTCTGCTGTGCTCGAAAGGTAAAGCTACCCCATTAACAGGCCGTGGAGGCCCATAGGGTTGTGAGACATCGAGCCTCTCATATTTCCTAGACAATCGGCTCACAGATGGCAGTAAGGTTGTCAGCCTTACGCGTCGGCCGTCTTTTAGCCCCAAGAATATTCCTGGTACTCATTTCTGTTAGAGGCTTAGTCGAACCTACGGCCATAGTGCGGCTGGAAGGATTAGGTCAATTGAAAAATCCAATGATCTCATCGGTAATCGAACCCACGACCTTCCGGCTTGTAGTATTATATAATTTTATAGAAGTGTACGCTACTGTTATTTCTACACGTATGGGCTCGTGAATCTAAATATCTAGAAGTTTCTTCGGGACAGAGGAAGCTCAGTTGATGTAGAGTAGCGTTTCTCAACAGCCGGGCCGCGACCCGGTACCGGGCCCATGTCTAACAGAAAAAGAATATACCGGGCCGCGGTCTGACAACGGTTGAGAACCAGTGATCCAGAGCATTAATTCCCAAACCGGTCGCCAAGGGGGAGCGAGCAGTTCCCAGGGGAGACGTGAGATAGCAACTTTTTGTCAAATTCTGTTGAAATATTCCTTTTGGCTGTATTTATTCATCTGTTCCATGAGAACCCGTCCGGATACTTCCGAAGTCACAGTGATTAGATGTCAACATCTGTCAGCATATTCACTGCCAGATAAAGTGCACCCTGCAGCATTTTCATATCAAAATCTTGAATTGTTTAGTCACAGTCTTCATATGGCTCTATGAGATTGCGAGTTTCTGAATCATGAGCAGTAACACATGGAAGAAAACGCTTTTATTTATATCGATAAAACTGACGAGGGCCATGTTGGCTTAGTTAAAACCAAAATGGGAGCCCCATTTTAAGAATTTTGGGAACTAAAACTGCATGGACTAGGCTGACGATCGAGGATTCGGAGTTTTGTTTCCGGCAGGAATAAGATATTTTCCCCTTCTGCACAGCGCCCAAGCTAGAGACCCATCCAGTCTCCTATCTAATCCGTACCAAGGATCTCTCCGTGAGGTAAAGAGGCCCGGGCGTGAAACTGACCCGCGCCTCCATCTTGTACATGGAGCTATACCTCCACCTCCCCCCCTCTGTCTTCATGACGTCGTACTTACTTGAGCACAGAGCCGGCTTTACCTTTACTTTTACGAGTGTCAGATTTAGTATTTGGAGTGGGGTTTGGGCGTGGTAGGCAGAATAGCTGCGTCTTCTGATAATCGAACTCCGGTTGTGACGCTTGTAAGGACTCGCTGACGTATCCCTTCTCGTTCCGATTTACTAGACGTTGTCGTCAGGAATTTGTGCCACTGCGATCTTATGGGAGTTGAGATTGCCGTGGCGGTGAGTGTGAATGGGATGTGATGCCGTGTAATCTGGTAGAAAGTTCTGGCAGAATACATGACATCAGACCCAAGAAAATATTACTCAATTTGGGTTTTGTAGGATTTGGGGTTCTCAGGCCGGTGATTATGAATAGTTCTATCTTCTGGGATATAGCGCACGCTTAAAGTCAACCGACGTTTCGAAGGAACATGTCGCCTCCGTCTTTAGCCTAGAAGAATAAGCCAAGCAGGAAGCTAGCGCGAAAGCAGATTGCAAACTTGGCTTAGTTTCCGATCAAGATAGTGGAGGCGATATATTCCAGCGAAACATCAGTTGAACTTTAACTGACTACACGGCGTTATATCCAAGAAGAGAGAACTATTTTTATTTGGCTTTTGATAACAAATTTCTGTTTCCATATTTGCATAACGCCGTGAGATATTAAGACTGGCTCCAACGTAAATACATTTTCCCTCCCACTCGCTTTTCTTTTTTTTTTTTTTTTTTTTTTTGCCAGTCAGAAAATGCGAGTGATGATATTTCAGTAACGCCTTTCATCACGTCACGTGACGTATTTTAACAGGCTTAAATGTATAAATTCTGTTTTCTTTTAATTTGCCGTGTTTGTGTTCCCTTTCCAGTGTTCGTTTCTTTCTAAAAACCCGAAGTTCAATTAACTTTTCTTTTTTTCTTATAAATTCAGTTCGAACCTCGCAGGAAACACAACGAACACAAGAAACTTAAGGCTGTTCATTCTGGAAACCATGCGAATGACATAAATACACTCTGTGGGCAAAATGAAGGCAGTAAAATTGTCCCCACTTGTGAAAGGTGCATAGATTCCAGGCACATATTTTCTATGTGATTGTGAGGCCGTAGCTTATTTAAGATTTCGTTCACCCGGGCCAGTACCTTTTGGAACTAAGTGACTTGTATGACGCCGCCATAAATAAAGACCCATGTTTCATCCGAAGTGTAAATTAGTGGGAGGGGGGGGTGTTGAGTCCAACTGGGTCCACTCAGCATGGCGGCTACTGATTGGCCTATTGTACCTGCCTCGGGTGATTATAATGATGGAGAATTTGGTGGAATGAAGATTGGCAGGGGAAACCGAAGTACTCGGAGAAAACCCGCCCCAGCGCCACTTTGTCCACCACAAATCCCACTTGACCAAACCCGGTGGGAAGCCAGCGACTAACCGCTTGAGCTATGGCGCCGATTAATAACGGGTTAATCAAAAGGGGAAGCACAGTAACTCAGTGATGGTCGCAGTGCTAGGGCCGGATTATAATGGCCCACCCTTACACATTCATGTCCCCTGTGATTAATTAATTAAGCACTATGCCATGAACATACGTGTATATGGGGGAGTGGAGGTATAGCTCCTCCATTCTTGACCTCGGCACTAACTGATGGTGAGTGGTCAGTTTCAGGCCCCTGCCGCTCTACCCCCAGGGAAAGAACTCCCAGTACCCGTTGGATAGGAGGCTGGGTGGACCCCAGAGCCAGTCTGGACAACGCTGAAAAGAGAAAATTCTTGACCCTACCGGGACTCGAACTCCGACTCCTTGGCGGTCCAGCCCGCAGCCAGTCGCTATACCGACTGCGTTACCCCGGCAGATAGTGCATGCAGTAATCACTGTGCTGTTTTGTGTACAATCATATTTATGATTTTGAAGCAGAGAAGATGGCAGGAATACAGCAATGAGTTTCGAGTGATTGTTGAAATCCTCAGGCTGTGTAGTTTATACGTAGTCTTGCAACCCGTTTCATATTGATTACTCAGTGTCGTTAAAAACACTGGGACCGAAAACCACTTTTTCATAGTGCGTTGCAGCAAAACTAAACATGGCTTCTACAGCATGTCGTAATGTTAACAGTTCTGCCTTCAGCTGTTTGTAGTCGCCCACTTTCGCAAACCCGCAGAGCCCGTACCAAACTCGCTCTGCCCACCTTGACTGCTGAACCAATTTCAAACAAATTTCTTACTTGCGAGTTTGATGGGTGACCTGGTTGTGGAAGCGTGGTGTTGGTTGTGGTGTGTGCATTATGTACGCAGGTTGAAGTGTTATAAGTATGTTTAGGCCGCGCCATAGCTCAAGCGGTTAGTCGCTGGCTTCCCACCGCGGCGGCCCGGGTTCGATCCCGGGTCTGGTCCAGTGGGATTTATAGTGGACAAAGTGGCGCTGGGGCAGGTTTTCTCCGTGTACTTCGGTTTCCCCTGCCAATTTTCATTACACCAATTTCTCCACAATCACCCTCACCTATCATCTGGGGCTGGTACAGTAGGCCAGAAGTGGCCGCAGTACAAGGGACTTAGTCCCACCCCAATAGCAATAAAAAAATACTTGCGAGTTTCAACGAAACGTCTCGATATCTTCGAATAATACTTAAAATCAGTAAAAAAGGAGTACTTTACTTGAAGACCCACATGCGTTTCTGCTTGTGTCTAGAAAATAAGAGGAAACATGGAATTTGACAAGTCTCAAGGACGTGACTCCGTGTTATTTCGTAGAATGTTACTAATATTCCAGGCCGCGCCATAAGCTCAGGCGATTAGTCGCATGCTTCCCATCACAGCGGCCCGGGTTCTATCCCAAGTCAAGTAATGCGAGAATTGTGATGACACTGAAGCTGGTTTATTTCGGGTTTTCATGCCAGTTCCCATTACACCAATTGCTCCACGTTCATTGATCGTCCTATTTTAGACGCTGACTACAGCGTCGCTATGCAACGAACAGTATCCGACGTTTCGGGAGAATCTGATGCATCAATGAAATGTGGCGGTAGCAGATTCCTCCGAAACGTTGATGACGTTCCACCACACACCCAGGAGACGGCAATGTTCCAGGTACACAGTCTTTGAGGCAAACGATGGCCTTGTATAATTCCGGCTTTCCTAAGATGTAATATCTGCTTTGTAGCAAACTTTCTGTTCTCCCCTTGACCTGGCCTGGCGTAATCGCGTAACTAGTGTTGAATGAGACAAGGATTGTCACGTGATGGGAGTTCAACCAATCAGTGTCAGTGTTCGTACTGCTGTTGTATGTTTTCGCTGCAGCTGTCACACAACTTTACAAAATTTTAGTGAAATTAAAGTGTTTCGTTTCGCAATTTGTTTGTAGTGAAGTTCTACCGCGTCTCTACAAAAGGGAGGCGTATGATGTAACCGCTGTTAGTGTGCAGATGACAGCCCCTGCTAACCGCGGTACACAAAATGGCACTTGTGATTTCTGACCCACTTACGTTCGTAAACTCGGTTCGAATTTGCTTCTGTTATTCGCATGGGCAGTGGCTTCAGCCTTTCAAATTTGGAAGATGAAATGACTGAATCATTATACATAATGAACTAAGTGGAGCACAGTCCATTTTGAGAAGCCAACAGTTGTTCAGCTTGTCAGCTCCCCAAATTCTATGGAACCCGAAAATTCATACCGTGTTCACAAAAGCCCACCACTGGTCCCTATCCTGAGTCAGATGAATCCAGTCTTTCTGTCTCGTTCATGTGCTCTAATATTATTGTCACTATTTTTAAGTGATTATAAACGGGATTTGGATTGCTAATGGCATTTACTGAACACTTACACTCATAACTGCAAATAACTACGTCAGTCTCACTAACTCACATACTCTAAAGATCCCTGTAACTACAGCACACATAAAGTTTTCTCAGTCTTCCATGGCCGTTGCTCGGTAGAGGCTTCCAATGGCGGACGTCTCCCTTACTCTGGGTTCCTGAACTTCCCTGACCTCAGGCACAGCAACCCGATCACTGACTCTGCTGCTTATAACATCTCGGCAGGAGCCACACAAAAACCCGTTACTCTGTTGCTGTTTCCAATTGTTACCCTGCCGACGTGCATATTTGCGAAGCCGTTGCTAAGTAATGGCTGTTGTATAGCTGTTTCTTTCGCGATCGTTGCCTACCAACGGCTCAACATGCCACACTATCCTCCCGCATACGTCTAGGTATTCTGTGTGCTACGAACACTGCAAAATATGAACATTTTTCAAACATTGTAAGATTTATTTCGCATTTTCTTACTGAGTTAAGTCTACAACATGAACATTTAGTAGAGTATTTATGCATAGGTCACGAAGTAGTTCAGAGGGCTAGGTGCTGGATTTCCACTGCGGAGTCTTGGGTTAAAATCCGAGTCGTATCACGTGAGATTCATGGTGATCGAAGTGGCTTTGGAGCAGGTTTTTCTTTTAGTTTTTTCAATGTTTCCTTGCTAATCATCATTCGACCATTGCGCCATACTCACCTGTCATCATCGCCTAAGTATACAGTAGCCCTGATCAGGCAGCACATTATCACATCTTATCTTCGTCTCTGACCAGGCGCTTGGTTATAGAGTGAGAAATTTTGTTTTTGTGTATTTATATCATACAGCAATTGTGCCACAACTTGCCATGCGTTGCATTTTTCGAGAACAGGTGGAGGGAGGATGAGGAGACGATAGAAGATAAAGAGAAGAAGAGAACATAGAGGGAAGGGACGAAGAAACAAAATAAGACGAAGGAGGACCAAGAGAATAAGGAAACGTGCTTTTGTAAAGAAATTTAAGAACCTTCCGTTTTTAATAATATCAGAGACCGAAGAGGCTAGTGTAAAAGTAAAGCTGTAGACTTATATGCGGGGGCGGGGATGCTCGGTTTGAATTTCGACCGAGACACCGGCTATCGTGACCATGATTTTCGTGGTTTTCCTCAACCCCTCCCAGCAAATAGTGGGATAGTACCTCGTTCAGGCCTTAGCCACTTCTTTCCAAATTATCAGTCAGTCTGCTATCCGACACTATATAATCTCATTAATGAAAGTGTCATTAAATAAATTTACGGCAGAATAAATTAATAACAGGGAAATTCTTGACGAGCTGAGCAACTGAAATTTTCCTCGGATGCCCGCAGAATGAAGTCAGTTGGCCAGACAGTTAAGTTAGTGGAATGCTAAAGAATTCCTGCATAGACAAAGCTGCTGTCAGATGAAGACAGTGATGTCTGTGTTCTCCACATTGCAGCAGTTTGAAGCTACAGTGCGCTCAAACATCGAGAGAGTGTGCGCGTTTTTCAGCGCTGATGACTCATTCCGCTATCGGCAGTTACAGCAGCAATCTGTGAGAAATGTTGTATCCGACTCACGCTGATTCCCCGGTTTCCTCAAGGATTGAACGCCCTGTAGTACCACTCGTTTCGCAGGCGTCTTGCGCTTTCAGGAAGGGGAAATTTCAAAAGGCTTTCGCCTTGGGAAATGGATGATGCACCTGGACTCCGTGGTGCTTTGTTTTGCGTGACGATGTCAAACATTACCCCTGACTTTGGGAGAAAGACAAAAATTGCGAACATTTGAAACCGAAGCCCTAAAGTAAATGTTCGAATTGGACTCACTGATCCTTTGCTTTCTTAATAATGTCGTTTAAAGAGGCAGTTTGAAAGCGATATCTGAGAGGAAAATATGATCAATTGTAAAGAGGTAATGGACTGCAAGATAAGAGTAGTGACCTATTTAAAAGCAGGATCTCGGTACTTGTCTTGAGAGACAGAAAAACGACTAAATATGTCACGATTGACAGTAATCCTGCCTTGACCCGAAACTGCCACATATCAAATGCAAGTCTGTAGTGTTAGAGCAATACAGATACGCTTAGATATATGAATATCGTAGATAGAGATGTTCCTTGTCACGTGCTAGTTTCCATTTTGATATGTTCGACTAATTGAGACCAATTTCGATTAGTGGGACTCATTTTAAGGTGAACTGCTTTCTTGCCAATACAGAGAGGCAAGGTGAAAGAAGGGACAGAATACTGTGAAGGTGCTGTAAAAGGAATGCCAGGAGAAAAATGAGAATTCTGTTCTATTGATATGTTTTCTACCCTCTGCGCCATTTGTGGAACACAGCTGTCACATACATATATGAAGTGGTTATGTTGTTGACAAAACTAATAACCAGGGCCCGGATTTTGATGACCTGAAAATATTCAAAAAATGACCTATAAAATGACCGAAAAATCCAGAAAAATGACCTAAAGGAGAAAACAGAGAACATTTCGCTTCCATGTTATTCACATTTCAGAAAACATATGAAGAAAAATTCCCTAAAATGGCAAAAAATGACAAGAAATACCCTTAAAAGTCCAAAAATTTACCAAAAAAATACCGCAAAAATGAAAAAAAGACCTTAAACCTAAAAATGTCAAAAAATGACAAAAAATTACCTGTAAAATTTACATTTCTGTAACCAGCAGCTCATATCCGAGACTTATATATTTAAGAGCATCGCATAGGTACAAGGAAAAAAAGATGACATGTCATCAAAATCCAGGCCCTGCTAATAACAAATGGAGATATTTCACTTCTCAACAGCATAAATATCTTTTGCATTAATTTTGTAACACGAAGTAAAAATGTTGCAAAGTTACTTCTCTGCATAATTAGACCTTTCAGACCCTGAAGCCACGGCTGTGTTGGCAGAATATTTCAGAAGAAAAATGGAGGAGGAATAGAAGAAGAACAAAAAGATGATGAACAGGATAAGGTGAGAGGAAGATAATGACTGAGAAACAGAAGAAGCATAAGAGGAAGATGAAATGAAGGGAAAGGAAAGAGAGAATGGGAGAACAAGAAGAGAAGGTGAAAAAGAAGACATGGGGAAGAGATGAAGACCCTGTAGGAAGAAGAAAAATAATTTAATTTAATTTTTAAAAGGTAAAGCTCTCCCTGTAACAGGCCATGGAGGCCCATAGGGTTGTGAGACGTCGCGGCTCCCACATTTTCTAGACAACCGGCTCACAGATGTCGGTGAGATTGTCAGCCTTACGTGCCAGCCGCCTTTTACCCCCAGGAATAATCCTGGTACTCATTTTTGTTAGAGACTGAGTCGACCCCAGGCCCATAATGAGGCTGGAAGGATTAGGTAAATTGAAAAATCCACGTCATTAGGATTCGATCCCGCGATCTTCCAGCCTGTAGCATAGTGTCTGAAATAACTAAGTCCAGTCGTCCAGTGATTGAGGCCAGCTCTTTCTAAGGGACCCAACAGAATAGGTGTTTTCCCTCACCTGAGGATGGAAACAGATCCAGTTTCCGAAACGTCGTGTTTTTCTTAGTTATCTTAGAAACCAGGACGATGGATAAAGTCCGAAAACCCAATATCTCTATGAACTAAGGTACCGCGTGCCCCTGTAATGTATCGATACAAACAACAATAAAATTCCTGTGATAATTGTTTAGTTCAGTTCCGCAGATATTTCAGATTCTGTTGATTAATTTTGAGATGAACTATATAAGCACACAGGACGATGAATGAAAGAATGTTACCTCACCATTCTGGTTCATTTCACGGGCAAACACGTAAACACTAAAAAGATATGTCAGTAAGTATTCTGGTCGTGTATTTGAACATGTGTGTGTGGAATTAAAATTTGGTTTCTATTGCATTTCAGAATGAGCAGAAAAAGAGTGATGTACACTGGTACATCAACCACACTCTTTGCTCTGAAGAACAGGATGTAAGCAGGCACTGAAGAGGGAGGATGGATGAGGGCAAGAAATCAGATGAGAGAGGAAGAAAAGAAAGTAGCACTAGTGGAGAAGAGCCAGACAATAAAGGAGGGACAGTTGATGATGAAGAAGGAACAGATCCCACAGACATAAATGGAAGGGGGAAAGAGGTGGAGGAAAAGCCATTTAGAAATCCTGAAAATGGGAAATGTCATGATAGAGAGAAGTGTGAAGACAAAGAAAATAAGAAGGATGATATAGAAAAGGAGGCTATAAGTGAAGCTGAGAAAGACAATGATGGCAAAGGAACAAAGCAAAAAATCAAAGAAAGAAAAGAAGATGAAGCAGAAATGTCTGTATACAAAGATGAGACTGGAGAATGCAAGGACAAAAGTGTGAAAGAGGGAAAAGAAGAAGTATTTAAGGATGGAACTGGAAATGAGAAGGGGAGAGAAGTATTACAGGTGGCTGATGATAAGGCACATGAGACTGAAGTTCAAGAGGTGATTGATAAAGGTAAGGTAGGTTTGAAGATGTTTCCTATGGCATTTCTGCCATCCAAAGAGGGGAATATTCAGCTGGAAACTGCAGACCACACAGTTACAAGAAATAACCAAGACCCAGTGACATACAAAGAAGAGGCAGGCATTGAAGTTAAAATGGTAAGTGGGAACACAATGCAATCCAATAACCAGGCAACATCATCAAAGGATATAATAATAAATGAACAGGGTAAGAAAACAAACGAGATACCCAAAACCGTGGAATGTCCTACTGAGGCATCACTGGACAAAAGCCAGAAGGAATACGCCACAGACAAATCCATGCGAACAGACAGTGGAGACAGTGATAAAGAAAAGAAGAAACAAGACCTCGAAATATCTGAAAATATGAATAAAGAAGTGGAAGAGGGAATGCTTACAGAAGTAAACAAAGTGAAGCCGTGTAAAGAACATGACGTTACAAAGAAAGAGAGAGAAATGAAAGATGGTAGAACTGTTACCATATTTAATAACGCAGTGCATGGTATGGCAGATGTCGAATTAAATGCCAGTGTAACTTTAGTAAACAATGAAGTTTGTCACACACTGCAAAAGGAAGCAAAAAATCGAGAAGACTTATCATTTATAGATGTGGATGAAGGACCGAAGGGAATGATTAAAGCTACCCAGGAAGAGAAAAGTAAGGATGAAGCAGGAGAAATGTCTTCTTCAAAAGAAACAATGAAACACTTAGTTTTGACTGAAACGGCTACTGACAAACAAGAGCTTTGGAAGACACATGAAAAAGAGGAGACTGAAGCTAATAGTAAAGCAAATGAAGAACTCAACATAAAAGACTTCAATGATACAGAAAAAGGAAAAAGAGAAGAATATGAAAATAGAGAACAACAAAAAGAACCAAATGATGATGAAAGAGTGTTAGACTTGGATTATAAGTCAAGTTTTATGGTAAAGGTAATTCCAGAATCGTCAGCACAGAAATCTGTAGAGAAAGATATGGAACACAGTCAAGAGAAACAAACATGCACATCTCAGGAAACAACTGTAAAATTAAATGAAAAACATATAGCCAAGAATAACAAGATTCTAGCATCTGAAATGATTCTACCACCAAAAAAATCTTATGAAAGCGATCAATCACGAGGTATTCTTGATATGTCAGTCACAGATAAACCAATATGTACGGTGTTTCAGGGAACAGTTACAAGAGATGCAAAATGTGAAGAAAGCATTCAGCGATCTGATGTCACGCATTCAAGTCAAAATCAAGAAAATAACAAAGTAAAGGTTGGTAATTCATTCTCAACAGAGGCTGCTATAAGTGATCAACTTAAGCAATTAGAATGTAAATTTCAACAGTCTATACAAGAGAAACCAGCACCCTTGAAGCCACAACCACTGAGACAACAAACACAGCAGAAGGAACAAAAGCAACAGACACAATTACAAGAAAAAACACAAAAGCAGCAACAAGAACAAAATCAAATGAAGCAAAAGCAACAGAAAGAAGAGAAGATGCCTGCACAGCAAAATGAACAACAGCAGAAACAACAGAAAACACAAAACAGACACAAGAAAGAAGAAAAAGAACAAGCTGAGCAGAAACAAGTACGACAGACTCAGCAACCAGTCAAGCAGAAAATTGAGAAGACTCAAAAGCATGAAGAGAAGAAATGCACACAGCAGAATCAGCAGCAATCAGTAATAGGAGAACAAGTAAAAATCCACGAACAAAAACTAGTGGAGCACAAAAAACAAAAGCAACCACAGACAAATGAAAAATCACAACAAAAACAGCAAGAACAAATGATAAAGAAACAATTTAAACAAGAAATAAAGAATGAAACTGAAGAACAACAGTGGCAACCAGAACAGAAATGCAAGCAACAACACATCCAGTCACATAAGCAAGAAAAAGAAAGGGACTCAAAGACGCAGCCGAAGCAAGAAAATCAACAGCAACAGCAATTTCAATTAGTAAAACAGCCCCAACAGGAAACAACACAGAAAAATCAATCAAAATGGCCACAACAAGAACAGAAGCCAAAAGAGCAGGGACATAAGCAACCAAAACAACAGGTACCAAAGCAAATAACACATGAACAGGAAGAAGAAAAGCAGAAGCAACAGAGCCGGCCAGACAAAGGGCACCATCAACAAGAACAACAACCAACACAGCAGTCTGAGGAAGGTGAAGATGACAGTGTCCCAGGATGTGGAGGAACACAAGGCAGGAGTTGCCCTATCTACTTTGGAGTGAAAAGTTACCTTCACCATTTTTATGATTCTGCCCCAGTTAAAGATTCTCAGCTCTATGAAGATTACATTGAGGTTAGTCACTCTTTTGCTTGTAGAATAAATGCCAAGTTTACAGAAAAAGGAAACTGTTTTTTATTATGGAGAGAGAGATTCAACAGCAAACAGTAAAATTATAATGCATTTAAGTTTATTCACCCAATATTTGCACAGTGGCACTGGCAGATATCTTGTAAAACATTCTGTTGTTTTCTATGTTCATGGTAACCTATAAATTAAGTTACCAGGAAGCTGCAGATGGTTAGAATTAAGTGTCAAAGGATATCAGGACAGATTTCTTTTTACTGATAATGTTACACATGAAAGATATACAGGTAAGATGAAACATTATAAAAAAATGCATCTCATTGCATACATTGGTAAATTTTGTGCCTGACACCATTGTAAGTCATCATCTGGTAATCATAAACGAAATACCAGTACATATAAATCCAAGATGCTAATTTATTTCTGATGTTACAGGAAGATGACTTTGAATATACTGTGGATCCAGTAAAACACCGAGGCTGTCGTAAATGCTGCCATGGATTTTGGTTCCGTGCTGGACTATGGGGAGGAATCAACCTTATGTTAGTTGGAGTCATTACACTCCTAGTAGGATATTTGACACCTCAGCGTGAGATGATTGTAGGCCATCATAATAACTTGGAAATATTAGATCGTACAGCCATAGCTTTTAATCGCAGACTTGAACTCTGCCGTCTTGCTGGACTTGCAGTGTTTTGCTGTGGAGGCTTGGTCCTTCTTATTACTCTTCTGCTTTCCACATTCTTACATATTGGAGGCCATAACAACAACAATGGGCATTGCTGCAGTAATAATGCTTACTATGGCTATGTTACAACATCTTTGGTAGAACCATTCATTGCAGGTTCTCCTGTATCAGCTTCAGCAGGTATCAAGATACCAATCACAGAAAATATTAAATCAGTTCAGCCACCACTGTGGCCAGATATTGCCACTGTCAAGGATGGTGCAATTGTGCCTCACATGCCTTGAGAAATGTCAATACAACAGATCCTACATGAATCAAATTATTTTATAATGAATTCTGAATAGAAATAATAAATTATTTTTGGAATTCTACTCATTAATTTAGAAGTTCTTAAAGGAATTATGAATATAGGTATAAGAATGTTGATTTTTTAAACATTTACATCAGGTTGGTATGAAATGGTTTAATATTTTTAAAGTTCTAATTAATTATTTTCAAATATTCATTGTATTCTAATAATGATAATTTGTATTCTAATAAATTGCACGTTATTTTTATGATAAGGTTTGTACCATATTCATAAAGGTAATCCAACAAATGTGTGCATACCTTTACATCAATATTGTGGATTCTTATGTGGGATGTCAATGCAAATAATTTACTTGCAGGGACTCCTTATTTAATTTATCTATGGAGTCAAGTAGGCATAAACTCCATCCAAATCACCTAGTCTTCCTCATATACTCAAAATAGTATTATTTTGAAATGTATACAGAAAATTAATTCAAGCTTAAAGAACGGAATAATAAGAATTATAAATATGTTATAAGTGTGGACCAGAATCCAGCATTTATCCAGTTTGTGACATACTCCACATTCTGGAACTTGATCATCCATAAACTTACTCCTAATCTGAAATGTATTTGAATCTTTCACTTGTTACGTGCCATCCAAATAATTTACAGCACGTTACCATTTTGCTATATCTTTATGATAGACACTGTCAGACATGGTCAGACACTTTCTTGAGTGCTGGGGGGCGGGGGGGGGGCAGGAATATGCATCCTCAATTGANCCCCCCCCCCCCTTTGGAAAACTTCTGGTAGCTCCCATGATCGCTACAACAAGAAAATAACAATGGACAGCCTATATGTTTATGTACTGCATGAATGGAAGTAACTCAATTACTATTTCAATCAACTTGATACATAAAACTTATGTAATGACACTTCTTTCTTTTAATGTGGTCATAACCTAAATGTTTCTATTCACAATTTGTAAGCCAAACCGTTTATATGACGTTCTTCTTCAGAATTGGATTCTGGAGGACATCCCGTCTCATGCATGACTCTGAAATAACACAAAAGCTTAATGTTGAGTGACCTTATAATTATTCATTTTTAAAGTTCTAGAGCTTTGTGCTAGTATACATACAGTTTGGCAATACCTCCAATACCTCCTTGGGCTTCCTCATATTCTTCACCTCTATGATCATATTTTCATGTTGCTTTAGCCACCTGCTTTCACACTTTCTATGCACATTATCTATCCAACAATTCTGCATATAGAGTTGCCATCTTCTCGGCTCTTCAACTGTGGAGATGCTTAGAGGGAGTAAAGGTAAAAGTAGAGTTGTCCCTGTGCTTAACTAATTAAGCACTAAGCCATGAAGGTGTATAGGAGAGTGGATGTATAGATCCAAGTTTTCCTGACTTTGGCACTAGTGGGAGACAAGTGGTCAGCTTCAAGCCCTGGTCAATTTACCATCCAGGAAAGATCCCCTGGTAGCCACTGGATAGGAGGCTACATGAACTTCAGAATCGGTCTCGATAGCATGGAAAAAAATCTAGAGAGCATAAAAGGCATTATTGGGTACATTTTAAAATACTTATCTAGTAATTATAACAGTGCAATGAAGATACAGAATAATGAAAAAATGTATAAATTTTTTGTACATTTCCGCAGTTACTAAATGTAATTATGACATAATACAATTACCCGTTCTAATGAGATCAACCATTTTACCTGTAAATGATCATTCTGTGTTGGCAGCATTAAAAAATTTCCCTTAATTTTGAAACATGACAAGATAAAAATATTATCAATAAAACAGAACACAGCAAATGTTCATTTCCTTTGACAACAGATGTGAAATAAGTTGCTTTTGACTAAATAAGGTATTCGAAACACAAAAATGAGAGCCAGAATGTTGTAACACACACAGTTCTTTATTATATCATATTTATTGCATGCACACATAAGAACACACATACCATGTATTAAGAACTGACCATGGACTCAAAGTTTTAATCTGCTTTGTTTCCTGTATATGAGCTGACAGAAATTATCAAGCTCTGTCTTATTATTGCAAATACAGTTTACTTGTAATGTAACAATTTACTTCAGTCAATTTTCTCTGTAAAAAGTATTGATTACATAAACTACAGAAATCGTCTTTATGTATATGACACTTAACATTTATGGTATTAATATTATCAGCTCAGATAAATCTAAAATGTCTCATATTTTATATTGTTTTCCAGATTGTTATTTAGACTTCAACTGTGAGGAGGCATGCAGCATATTTCTGGCAAAATTGGTGCCCCTTGCCTTCCGATATGGGAAAAAGAACAATATTCAGGAACATGCAATTTGAAACTATGACATGAGGTTTGTTTGCTATTTTGGGTATCATACTAAGTTAGAATGGATCTTGAAATTTTGTTCTCTTGTAAATTAACGAATTTCTGGGGGTTGTGTTAGAAGATAAAACATATATTGGCAGAAGTATACAAATCAGCGTTGCTTCTATTAATAGCTAACGATTTGATAAAATACATAAAGGTTATCGTACATAAATGGTCATGTGTGTACAACATTATTGTTTCAATCTATACGATTGAAAATTAAACGAAAACATATAGCTTCTACATTAATTCAACTAAATAATCATGTGTTGTCAGCTTTAAATATAAGGTTGAAGATATAATCCTTGTGTCTTTAAATCTGTGTCTGATAATAAGAGATATATCACTCTTTCACTTATTGCCATTTGTAATGCAACACAAACTGTTCACAGTCTCACCNAAAATATTAAAATCCTGAACAGTTTTAATATTTTTAATATTTTTAATAATTAATATTTTTCAATATAGATGATGAACATATCTTTTAGTTATTTTAGTATGAAGACGGCAAGGCATGCAGTGAAGTAGTTTAACGTAAATCGAAAAGCACCTGAAGATGGCACCTTTGTGCCGAAACATGTAGTGCAGGAGTGAAGAGTGAAGTGGATGAGTGTATGCACTGTAAGACGGCTGGAATAAATCATGGACATGAATCAGTGCAACGGGATGCTAAAATATAACATTATTAATAGTAGTCTCACCTTTATTTTAAATGTCATTAAAATTCCACTGAAGAAGCCAGGATAGCGTAGCTGGTGTAGTGACTGGCTATGGGCTGGATGACCAAGGGGTCAGAGTTCAAGTCATTGTCCAGACCTGCTCTGGGGTCCACCAAACCTCCTCTTGAATTTGTATTGGGGACTGTTCCCCATGGGGTAAAGCAACTGTGGCGTGAAACTGACCACTCACCTTCACCCCGCCTAAAGATGAGGTCAAGAAAATATGGATCTATACAACCTCTCCCCCTTATGTCTTTATGGTGTAGTGCTTAATTAGTTAAGTATTAAAATTACATTTAATTGCAACATGTTTCGGCTTTACAGGGCCATCTTCAGACAGTTGTTCTACAACTGAAACTGCCTTCCTGAAGATGTCCTTCTAAGGACAAAACACGTTGCAATTAAATGTGATTTTAATAACATTTTAAAGTAAAGGAGAGACTGTGAAAGTTTTGTGTTGCATTAGAGATGGAAATGAGTGATCAAGTGATACATCAATGCAACTGGATGCTGAAATATAATATAATACAAATATATTTTGATGTATTAAAGCGCTAGAAGTGAAGTATTTGGGTGCTTTATATTTTTGCATAGTTAAAAAATTAAAAGCATCGTATACAGTCTGCATTATTGGAGGTATAAAATGTAATTATATGGAATGTATTACAATACATTTACCTTATATTTTGAAGTGACTATAATGCCCATTATATTTGTTAAGAGCACTGAAAATATTAAATGTTTATTAAACGAGTGTTACATAAACTACATGAACATTTCAAATCCACTTGGTCACAAATAAAAATAATGGCCTTTCCCTGTCCTTCTCTTTGTAACTCATCATGTTGATTAAGAAACTGTAAACTGTAAGATGTGGATTGTACCAAATTCGTGCACTGTGTACAGATTGTTGAATTATATATTTGTTTCTTGTTGTTGTTTATGTAATAATCTAATTATATTTATTAAAATGGCAGAATCCACTCTCTGAAAATGTTCCCATAAGAAATAAATCAGAGAGTTTATGCAGTACTAACTGGTGAATTGTGTTTATCTCCTCTGTAAGTTCAGAAGTTACCCAGGATGTCTCAAAACTCAATGAACAAGATCCAAACTATGCAAATGAATATCCATACAATTTCTGGACATCAGCACAACTAATAGGACTCATACACAGGGAGCCGGGAAGTTTAATAACCATAAAATTCTGAAATCAGAATATATATAAATTATTATTCTGTTGGCATGAATACATTTGAGTTTCATTGTAATATAAGTTGTGTTTATCAATCTAGTCTTGGGGTATAATATAATGGGAAATGGAAGTTCAGTGTTGTCTGTATTTACAGCAGAACTTAACTGAATGTTATCCCTGATGAGACAGCTTTCAAATACAAAACATGATGCCATCTAAAGGGACATGATACTCATAGATGCAGAAAGTGAACCAACCTCGGGACCTTCAGATGAGTAGAGGTCTTGTTCCTAATCGAGAGAAGGGTATGTTTCTAGCAAAATTTATTGGGATTCGATAACTGTTACCTTCACCTGAGTAAAGTATTTTACCCATTTTATATGGGCGTGAAACTATCTGTAAGCCTAGACGATGACTAGAGATTGGTATTGTTTGGTTCAAAAAGCTGAAAATAATAATTGGACATAACAAACAAGATGTAACAGGAGGATTGAGAATGTTAAATGATAAGAAGCGTCATAATCTGTACTTTTCACGAAGTATTATTACGGTTATTAGATCAAGGTTGATGTTATTGGCAGGGAATGTAGTACGCATCAAGAAAAGAAATGAATTCAGACCTTGCAGAAAGAGGTTGTGATGATGTGGGCTGGCAATGCCATGTCTCAAGTTGTTAGTCACAAGCTTCCCACTGCGACAGACTTGGTTCAATCCAAGGTCAGATCATGTGGGATTTGTGGTGGACATAGTAGCACTGGGGCTGGTTTTATTCAAATGCTTCGGGTTACGTGTCTAATTCTTACTCCATCATTGGTGCTATGTACAGTAGTTTCAATACTAGGATAGAGCTAAATGGCAGACTGTTGTGAGCATGGCAATGAACTTCCAAGTTCCATAAGTGACAAGGACCATCTTGCCCAGAAGTGTAACTGTAATCTTTTTAAATGAAATTCTGCACCATGGACCTAGATAATTAAAACACAGTTTTTCATCTTATTCATATTAGAAGGAAAAGAGACAAATTTCGCCAGAAAAATGTTCTTTATGTTATTTTGGAGCATTATAGTTTATTAAGGATATCATGATTTTTCTCACCTCCATTTTCACCCCTCCCCAATCAATTGGATGACTTCTAACAGTATTTTTTCTGGAAAAGCAAGAACGTCATTTTCCATGATTCAGAAGTGTTCTAATTTTTTTCCAGCACACACTGCACCATAATGGAATGGTGTTAGAGTTGGGGGGAAGGGGAAAATTTACCACTTTGCTAACTGACTAGTTGAATAGACTAATAGTCTTTCTTCATCACACGGTAGTTATTAGCCCCATTAAGACAGAAATTCATCTAAATTATATTTTTAATTCAGCTCCTACTTAACAGAAAACACAATGTATCTCAGTTATAAAAATGAACTAGTTATTCCTATTTAAGGGAATAATAGCTCTTTAGTCTGAGAATTGTATGAAAGTCATAAATATGAGTACAGTCAGTGGATAAAATGATGAGTTACATTTAAATATTCATGCAAGTGGTGTATATATTAATAGTTGTATGCTAAGGGGTTAAAATGCTCAAGAAATTTCTTATTGTTATGAAACCCTGCCACCATCACAAATTCCAATTTTTCCTTTGTTGTCTGTTGCTTTAGTTATGCAAGAGGATATGTCTTTGTTCAAATCGTTTATGATAATCTCATGACAAATTGTATTTTAAGGTAAGTTATTTGCAACAGAAACAACTCTGTGTGAACCACTGCTTTGAAGGCTTTCCACAGTTTCCCTCCAGATATTGGCGAGGTGGGAGGCAATCCAGGCATCTCCCCCACCCTGAAATTGTGAAAAAATAAATAAAAGACTCAAGGGCAATATAACAAATACTATTAATATGAATGGAAAATATATATTTTTATTTGTTCCATTATCCCAAATACTCTAGGACATTCAGTAAAACACGTTAAATGGCTTCTCTTCCACCACTGAAAACAATCCTAGTGGTGCCCATAGCTTCAAGCATGAAACAGTTTTTGCTCCACCCACATCTGAAGACACAGACTACTATTGTGACAAGGTAGTCACTTAAGATCAACAGATTTATTATTATTATTATTATTATTATTATTATTGTTATTATTATTGTTGTTGTTGTTGCTATTATTATTATTATTATGTGTAAGAGTAATATAATGGTCATGCAGGTTGGTATAGTGATAGCGACCTTATCTTGTATTTGGGAGGTACTAGGTTCGAATGCCGGTAAGGGAATGCCAACTATCATAACTGAGGATTTTGTGGTTTCCTTCAATTCCACCAGGCAAATGACAAGATAGTACCTCGATTAGAAAGCAGGCACTTCCAAATCGTTTCAAATTAAGCATTTATCAATCATGCTACCGTTACATAGGCAAGATACTGACAGCATTGTTTAATTAACTACAGAAAAGGAAGGAGAATAGATACTTTTTCTTTGTACAAAATTCATTGTCATCATAAGGTAACTGAACTTTGTCCTTTAATATGTCTATATAAATGGTTACCCATGTCATAAATGCTTTCATCTATTTTTAATTTGAAGTGAAGTTTCTAGTCATTATGGTAATAACTTTTGTGAGCACACGACTATAGTGTTGCATGAAGGAGGCGTACTGATACAAGGCTTGGTCGATGCGAGACCCTATATTTGAACTTCCCTCCTTAATACAAGTCATATCCTGTTTCGTATAAATAATTTGTCACAGGATGAATATTTTTATATTAAAAGTGCCCACCGTCTTACAATTTATTTTAATCGATATTAACGTGTTTACAAATATATAACTTCACCTACTTTTCCAAAATTTGCAAAAAGCGGGAAAGAGACACGTTCCGACATAGCTCCTGAATTTGAATTCGAAATTGCTATTGGATTACGCTAGAAAAACAACGCCTACTGCAGAGTCTCATTGGTGTAGAAGGCAAACATCTGATGGCGCCAAATTTTCCCTCGTAGTCATACGCGTCGAGTTTGGTTGTAATTAAATATAACAGCAATTTTCACGAGGGTTCACGATTGTTCGCTGCCGGATTTTGAGGGAAGAGGACGCAGAGAGGATGTCTCAGACAATTAACGTGATCCAGAAGGAGAATGTGTCTCCAAAACTAGATAAACTGAACTTAAAGGACAAGGTAGCGTATTTTACTAGAGTAGTAGTGGACTGTAATGAAGAATTTAGGTATGCAAAATGAAAACTTGTTCTCAAATTGAAGCCAGCAGCTACCTTCCAATTATTTGTTTAATATGCGAATAAAATTTATAAACTTGATGAAGAAGGTACAGAAGGCTGGGTTAATAATCCACATGAACCAAAGCATTTGTTGTAAAGAAAGTTAGCTACTTATGGTTAAATTTATAAGGCCCCTTCTGTTGCAGGCAAGTTACACCGGATCTAATACAAAGGCAACGAAAGTTCTGCAGGACAGCAGTAATCGTAATATCACAGGTCATCATATAATCGTAAGTATGAACTGTAGGGCTATCGCCGAAAACTAGTGAGGTTAGACGTGTAGCCTATATTCTGAATTACTTGGTTGATTTGTTCCAGGAAACTGCAAAAAAAGATGTTGCCACCAAGAAGTTTGATGTACAATTGGAACCCTTGTTGAGAGAGAACCCTAGACGATTTGTAATCTTCCCCATCCAATATCAAGACATATGGCAAATGTACAAAAAGGCAGAAGCATCCTTTTGGACCGCAGAAGAAGTCGACTTATCCAAGGTAAACTGTACAGTCAAGATGAACCCAAGCCTTTGCAGTTTTGTTACAGTTTTTGTGACTAATGTTGGGTTAGCAATTCTTCTGGGTGTTTACTGATGTGGAGGAACCTACTGATTTTATCTATAGCACAAGTGGTAATTTCTTACATAATTTTAATTCTGGTTTATGACACTTTCTCTGAAGATAAAGGCAGTAGGTTCCTCTTAAACATTGCTGAGCACCTACTGGAGACTGACGTATTGTAACTCAGAAGACGACAGTTAAGATGGTCAGGGTTTGTAGTTATGGTGGTAACTGAAAATTAGTCGTGTGATCTTATGTAGTTGTTAGAATGTCACCATTCATATTCTACCAATCTGCATCATCATCTTGACAGTCAAAATCATTTGTGCCATGATATTCTCTAATTATATGCAAATTTCCCCATGATTCTCTTGAGGCATTGTTATTATTTTAAAGTTTTTTTTTATAGAAGCAATATTTTATTACTGCCAGTGTTTGATTTTTCCATATTTGTGGGTTGCCTAAGAACTAAGCCTGGATTAAACTGGACAAGTTTGGTACTCGCCAGGGAGTAGAATAGCCCTGAATAATAATGCTGGCATTGACAGCAGGCAACAAAATAAAGGCATGCAGGATATCTTCTTTGAAGAACAGAAAATCTTCTTCTATGATGCAACAGCCCGATTTCGGGCCTTGGCCTCCCTTATCAAGCCCCTCCATTCCTCTCTATCCTGTGCAGCTCTCTTCCAGTTCCTTACTCCCATTAACTTCTTTGCATCTTCCACTGCATCAATCCATCTAGTTCTTGGTTTCCCCACACGTTTCCTACCACCTATTGTTCTGTTTAATATTTTGTTTGGGATACGCTCCTTATCCATTCTGTGTACATGCCCAGCCCATTGCAATCTTTTAAGCTTTATCGTCACTGAGACCTCTGGCTCCTTATATAATTTGTATAACTCTTTATTATATCTTATTCTCCATATCCCATTCTCTTTTATTGGTCCATAAATTCGTCTTAGGATTTTCCTCTCGAAAGAATTGATGACTGATTCCTCTTTCTTGTTTAGCGTCCAACTCTCACATCCATAATAAAGCACCGGTCTTAACATTGTTTTATATATTTTTGTTTTAATCTCTTGGTGTATATCCTTTGATCTAAAAACTGATAGTAACGAGAAATATGCATTATTTGCTAGTTTTATTCTTCTTGTTATTTCATGATTTTCCTCTCCATCTTCGTGGAATTTCGATCCTAAATATATGAAGTCTTCAACTATTTCTATCCCGTCCCCTTCCATGTTAATTTCTCCAGTTTGCCTTGGATTCCGTCTAGATTGTATCAGCATTTTAGTTTTATTTACATTCACCTCTAGAAGAACAGAAAATAATACTTCTTAATTCATGTTAACATTGGGTATATTTCTGTCTTAAGTTTTCATTTCCAGAACTCCAGAGGAGGGGCATACGTGTGTCCCTGCTAGCATCTATCCCCAGTCAGTGATTTTAGCCATGATATGACTGTCTCATTGTAACAAGATACCCAATGGCTGGTAAATTGACCGGCAAGTGATAAGTAAAATTGCCTGTTCCCAAAATTCTACCTTCTGAATATAGTCTTGTATTGTTTCAGGACATGCCAGACTGGAATTCTCTGACATCAGATGAAAAACATTTCATCTCGCATGTTCTTGCCTTTTTTGCGGCTTCAGATGGCATAGTTAATGAAAATTTAGTGGAGAGGTTCAGTCAGGAGGTACAGATAACTGAAGCAAGGTGCTTCTATGGTTTTCAGATAGCAATGGAAAATGTCCATTCAGAAATGTACAGTTTGTTGATTCATACTTACATCAGGGATTCTAAACACAGGTATGCAGTATAAAATAGAGTTTGATGTTTGTACTTGGTTTGAGGTTCTCACAGCATTTGTAACTCTGTGTAGTCTGGTAGTTCACACTGATATTTTGGAGGAATGTACTGCTTCCATCTTCAGGGTTAAAGACAGCCAAGCAAACTGATCTTGAAGGTAGTCTGAGGACAGTCTACCAGTGTTTTAGAGGAATGTACTAATACTGTTTTCAGGGGCAAAGACAGCTGGGCAAGTAGCCAGTAAGGTAGGCCGCACACTGGCATGCGTCAAGACATGTAACAGTCAAGACACAATGTCTGTGACATGATACAAAGAAAGAAGCACAGTTGAAATGAATGAGATCATGAAAACCGCCGTACATCAGTCTGAGTCATGATGCTGACAAATCACGGATGAAGCAAGACTGCGTCTTTTGTCTCATGTCTTGATGCAGTTGGTGTGGGGCCACCCTAAGATGCAGAGAATGGAAGCAATGTACTGCCAGACTATGGCATTACATCAGAAGAGATAGCACTCCTCATTTTTCTGTCTAGTTTCACAAAGTAATGTAGGAGTAAGCTGAAATCACGAGTTTGCCAAATAGTGCTGTCCCTCTCCTGTATATCTACATACATGCATATGTACTGAACCTGTCCTGAGTTATATGCATGACATTGATTCTAGCTATGATGCCAGGCTTGTACTGGAGTTATACCTTGATAGAACAATCAGCATTCAATGGTTTAAGAAGGAGAATTATTTTTTCCCAAGAAAATCTCTTATTTAGGAGCAGAATTTTTGGGGTTTGAAGCTGACCACTTAACCTCCGACTAGTGCTGAGATTGAGGAAATGTGGCTCTATACAACCACTGCCCCATACACCTTCGTGGCGTAGTGCTTAATTAGTTAAGAACAGCGACAACTTTACCTTACCTTTATGCCCCCATACACACAGTTTGGCCTGCACAGTTGAAGACTGAAAGGCAAAACTGACGTATGTGGTGCGGCCGGCTGGCCGGCCAATCGTTTGGGCTGTTGGCCTGTGGGAAACCCATCAGTTCTGCCTGCAGGACCGTAGCACGTGACGTGTGTGACTCAACATTATAGGCTGGAAGACTGTGATTGTGCCATGAAGCCTGCCGCTTTATCTGTGCGTGTATGGGGAGGAAAGGGAGGGGGTAAACTTTCACAGTTTTGCCTGTAAGGTCGATCGGAAGGCCAAACTGTGTGTGTATGGGGGGCCTAAGAGCAGACTTTATTTACCTACTGACTCATAAGACTTGTGTATTTCTGGGATTTTAACATCTCATTTTCATTTTTCCCTGCATATAACATGGATTGCAATTCTTTGGGGTTATTTCAAAGAAAAATACATCTTATGTACACGGGGAAATTTGATATTCTGAGGTAAATTAGTAATTTTAAGTATGCATTGGGAAATGGGTTATTTTAAGGTAAATTTGTGATTTTTAAGTAAATGACTGGGATTTGAGGTTATGTTAACCTTCTGCAGTTCTATGTCAAACTTAGCCCACCACATGCTCTATGAATGTCAGACAATCTGGAGTCAGTCTGCGGGAGACAGTGTCAGTGTACCATTCAGTTCTTCCTCTTTGCAGTGGTGTTAACAAACCTTTTGTTTTAATACTTTTGTGAATTTTATAATAGACTTTTTGAAGGGTCTGCATATATTTTTCTCTGTAGTTATATCAATGGTGTTTTCCAGTGAGTGTGCATTGGGCAGCAAACAGATCCATCAACAATTGCATGACGACTCAAATTCTTTCATTGTATTTAGCTAGGATTTAGGTGTTGATATATTTGATCATATTGACCTAACACGTGGGCCTGATTGTGGGAAGCTGTCATGATTGCACTGTATATTTGCATCCGTAAGAATTGTGCGTTTTGCTTGTTAAGTGCCTAAACTCATAAGTTTGGGCTTGCGTTTGTTTTTGCATATAAACTTCTGCTGTCGGCAGCACTGATATGGTGAACATGGCAGTAAATTTGAAACCGACTTGGGTCACCCAGTGATGTGTAAGTATGCCTGTGTTGCCAGATGTTGCTATTGTGACTTTCTCATTCTACACACAGGGACTTCTTATTCAACGCTATTGAAACAATGCCGTGTGTAAAAAAGAAGGCAGATTGGGCTCTTCAGTGGATCGCTCATGAGACTGCAACGTTTGGTGAGAGAGTTGTGGCTTTTGCTGCTGTTGAAGGTATCTTCTTCTCGGGAAGTTTTGCTGCTATCTTCTGGTTAAAGAAGCGAGGACTTATGCCTGGTCTCACATTCAGCAATGAATTGATTTCAAGAGATGAGGTTAGATCACTTTCTGTTTCCTCTTTTCCAACAAAGTTAAAGTAGATTTTAGAGCAAAAAGGGTATGAGGTTCGGTTCGGTTCGGTACATGATTCAGTGAGCAGCAAACGTGGCGCTTAGAGAACATGGCGTTTGGGTTGTGTTATCACATTATTTTGCAGAATAAATATGTTAGTTTTGATTGTCTTTTTAAATTCTACATGTGAGCCATACCAGTGAGCAATAATTGGATTATTAACAATTTCCCTCCAGTATTCCAGGGTGGCTTGTATGCTGGTGCTTTGTCCTGACTGCGATACCCAACCCCCCTGCCCTTGTTGCTAGGTGATATGCAATTTCTTGGACATATATAAATCATTTGATATTCATTTTACCATGAAGGCCGCAACCTGTGTGGAAACGGGGTTGAATACCTGCACTGTGACCCTGCGAGTCGTAGGAGGCGACAAAAAGGGAAGTCTCAAATCTGAGACAGTAAAATATGGTTGTAAGTCCCAAGGGACTAGGATCTAAGAAAGAGTGCGCTGGCAAGGGCCAGCAGCATATACAGAAGACATGCCCATCCTCTTGTCAGAGACGGCGCCCTACAAAAACAAGACTGTAACTGCCAAACAGTAATAAATATCTGCTCATGAGGTCCAGATTGGGCTCAACACCAAGACTGACTGATAGCCAGTCGCAATGTGATTTTGAGTTTTTACCGTGAAGTAACTCAACTGATGAAGTTGATGCAAGCAACACCACTTCTGATCTGTGTTTGAGAGGTTTTCCAATTTGAATCTGGTCCATAACAACTGGTCTGGTTGAATCCCCCCCCTCAGTCCCTTGAGGTATATGCTGAGACAGTACCTCGAATAGGCCACGACCACCTCCACATCATTTCCTATTCAGTAAACTTAACATTTGATAGTATGAGGTCCTGAATGCACCATTAATAAAATACACAAAATAAAGAATTACTGCAGACCCGGGCGGTAATGTGTGGCTTCAGCATGTTCATTGGTAATCATAATTTGCTTTAGGGGCTACACTGTGACTTCGCTTGCCTCATGTTCAAGCACTTGGTACAGAAACCTACTGAAGAAGAAGTAAAATCCATTATCAGGGATGCTGTTGCGATAGAACAGGAGTTCTTAACCGAAGCTTTACCTGTGGCAATGATTGGCATGAACTGCAACCTCATGAAGCAGTACATCGAGTTTGTGGCTGATCGTCTGCTCGTTGAACTGAACTGTAAAAAGGTGGGTTAATTGAATTATTTTCATATATGAAAGCTGCACTTATTTTAATGTGTGAACAGGATAATAATCAGTTTGATCCAATTGTATGGACAGTGGTAAATCACTGCAAAATAGTTTTCTGTTTTAATCATACAGGAGAAGCTTTTATGCCCAAAATAAGCAGGAAATGGAATTAAAATATCTTACAGTTCCAGCGCTTGACCATAAAAGCACAATGGCAACCATATGTTAGTTGCTCTAACCATTTTGTGTCCCTATCCAAGGTATGTAGTTTGTCCAGACCAGCATATCCAATGAAGGTTGAACAGAGACATGCTGTGACATACTATTTATTTCAGAAAACACTTTGAGTGTGATTATTTGCTGCTGTTAAATGTTTGCGCATTTGGTAATTGATGGATACTCATAGATCCTTTATCAGTTGCTTGAACTGCAAACTCCCAGGTTAATAGGTGGGCAGGGAAGCAAGTGGCAGAGTCTCTGGAGTGGAAGTGTTTATATTCACAACCCCTGTAATTTGTATGTATGTATGTACTAGTATGATTCTCAGACTGTGCAGCAGTTATATCTCTATAGAGCGTTGACCGGTTTATAATTTTTATAAGGAGAGGTCTAGTGGTCAGAGTTCCTGCCTACAGATCCACAGGTTCCAGGTTCGATTCCCGACACTACCAGATTTTCTGAGAAGTAGTGGGTCTGGAACGGGGTCCAGTCAGCCTCATGAGGATAATTGGGAGCTACTTGAATGGAGAAGTAGCGGCTCCAGTCTAGAAAACCAAAATTAGCAGCCACATGACACCCTCTATCCACAAAAGTTGGCACTAACTTTGCCGACAAGTGGCGGTCGCTAGGTCAGTATAGTTCACTTGTGGACTACAGGCTATGGAGTATAAAGGAGAGGTAGAGATTGGGGGAGGGGAGGTGGGAACTGAATTTTTACATGGTATGTGTCTGAAATAGCTGGGACACAGGCTTGACCAATGTCTTTTGTAGTTTTTTTTTAGGAAAACTGCCTGTGCACACTTAGCCTTAGTCCCGCCAGGCAAAACTCAGGATATTACCATAAAAATAGGCCCAAACCAGTTCCACATCCAGTACAAGTCATTACTCAGCAGCGTTCAGCCATTTGTTGCCTGTAGTCTCAGTTAACAGTCATTAAATAAAGTAGAAATAAAACTGAAACAATGATTAACCACAGATGCAGGATAAGTGTAATTACAGAACTTTACAACTTATTTCAGATGTTTAATTCAGAAAACCCTTTTGACTTCATGGAACACATTTCGTTGGAAGGCAAGACTAACTTCTTTGAGAAGAAAGTTGGGGAGTACCAGAAGTGTGGAGTGATGGCTAACAAAGAAGAAAATGTTTTTACATTGGATGCTTATTTCTAATTATGATATTGTTAGAAATAGTGCCATTGTTTAGTATTACTGTGTGGCATATATGAAGTACTGGTTGTGTTCTATTGTATCACTTTTGAGTATTACATTCCTGCAGTTAAGCAAATGCTGGTTCTGCAGGAATGCTTTGGCTACATATTAAGCTACCTACTTTATTATATGGGGTAACAGTTGTCCTGTGTATCACACCATACTCGTATGTACATAGTTGGCTATAATTTCGACAAGATTGCATTTTTGTATTGAATATAGCCTCCAGGGCTGTGATTGAATAACAGCAGCTATTGGGAGGTCATACATTCAAAGTTTTATCTGTGGACTTGAACTGTAGCAGAGAAGTTTGAAAACTCAGGATCCTAACATGTGATAAGGAGCCAGAGGTTGAGTGCGAATTTAGTATGCTACAGGTAAATCCTTTATCTGTGGGCAAAAACTGTTGAGAAATGTGTGGACTTGATCTAGACCAAAGTATTGTAACATGTTTGTCTGCTGAAGATTCCACTCAGATTGTTAATTGGTTTTATTAACAATTGACAAGTCGTAACTACAGTAACTTATGACCAGGGCCCGGATTTTGATGACCTGAAAATATTTAAAAAATGACCGAAAAAATCCAGAGAAATGACCTAAAGGAGAAAAGAAAGAACACTTCACTTCCATGTTATTCACATTTCAGAAAACATATGAAGAAAAAGTCCCTAAAATGGCCAAAAATGACAAGAAATACCCTTAAAAGTCCAAAAAATTACCCTAAACCTAAAAATGTCAAAAAATGACAAAAAATTACCAATAAAATTTACATTTCTGTAACCAGCAGCTCATATCCGAGATTTATATATTTAAGAGCATCGCATAGGATACAAGGAAAAAAAGATGACATGTCATCAAAATCCGGGCCCTGCTTGTGACACTTGCTGATTCACGCAATTCACGATCACTACATGTTAATCTTCTCAAAGAGAAACTTTCCAGGGCTATCTTCTACTGAGAACCCTTTCCCTGTCACCTAAACACTCAAATATGCCAGATTCTCGCAAATACTGACATCTGTTCTGTCTGTAACTGTCATTCTATAGCTTCCGCACTGACCACGCAGAAAACAGTCTATATTGTTCAAACGTATTTACCGACTCATTGCATAGCAATAGTCATGGCACGGACTCTATAGAAAGCCAGTTACATGATAGATATCACTGTTGCGTGATGTCACAGCCTAGCATGGAAGGGTGTTTACCGAGTGTTGTGTAGCATGTCGTTTGTGGAAACACAGAAGTCGTGTGAGCCTTGCTTACTGTTGCGCAATCCAAGCATTCACAGAGCTGTCACCTAGCAAAATGCCGATACAATCCGCAACTCTCCTGTTGCTCGCATGCCCCCGAGGCCTCTGCGGTTCAACAGTTCCTGAATAGATCAAATATGCCACAGTGTTTTACTTGGCCAAAATTTTGATCCACAGTTTTCTTGTGGCAGGTAAGTTATGTATTCACATTAGAAGAGATGTGCATCTGTTGTATGATGTTTATTAATAATATTGCATTAACAAGTGTCTAAATGCCATAACCAAATCAGTTAAAAGTTGGTCTTGTGGAAAGGAAAAATACAGTCCTGCACCTTTAAAACATCACTGCTGTATACCACCACACTTCTAACCCACTCTAAATCTATGTGCATGGAGAGTAAAAATGTGTGCAACAAGTCTGAATGGATCCAGATCAGTACTGTGACTGCATGCGCAGTTATCTCCAAGGTTCATTACCATGACAGTACAAAACTGTAGGCATCCGGAGAAGACCTGTTGTATAATATATAAATAACTGCTGATTGTGTTTTACTTAAATATCCCTGGTCCGAGGATCTAAAGATACTGATAGTGGGTAATACTCATCTTGCACTGGGAGATGTCAGCATGTTCTCAATTTGGTATTTTAACTGTGTCAAACTAATTGTGCCTTCATGTTCATCTACTTTTAGCCAAATTACAGGTAACCATTTACACATCCTGTCTAATCCGACACATTATGTAAAGTCCCTGTGCTTAATTAATTGAGCACTGTGCTGTGAAGAAATCAATTTTTTAAGAGAACATGTAAACTACTGTATATTATATTGTCTTACATTTGATAAATATACATATTTTAATTTAAAATTTACTCTGTTTGAAATTTATCCCCATAGGCTTAAAGAGATGTAATACATTTTTATTTTGAAATATACTTTTGATCAATCTGCAGTGTTGTTAATTTTTCCACCATTTTAGATCTTAAAATTGCTCTGTTGAGAGCAAATTGCATTTTATTAAATATGACTTTACGCACAAAGAGAAATGTTGGAAGCCATTTCAGTTCTCATTTTAATTGTCACTTCAGGACCTTAAAGCATTCCTGCTTGTGTGTCAAGTGTAACTTGCTACAAGTTTATCCGAGTGAAAAAATGTCCTGAACGGATTAAAATAAAAGTTCATTATGGATTTGAAGAAGTAAGTGAATACTCCAAAATGTTTCAAGTTTTGTACATTCAATGAACAGTGAAGATTATTGAAGCCATCTGTTTATAGTTACCATAATTTTGGCCCTGGAATGTTGTGTTAAAAGTAGAAGGATGCATATATGTGTTTTTGTTTGAAATGTTATTCTATCGATAGGATGGCATTAAAACTCATTCACACATTATTATGGAAGAATTGAGTGAATAAAATTTGTATACTATGAATGTATTTACCAGCTCCCCCCCCCACAGTATATTCATTTCTACATAGTATACTTGTATCTTCTGTGTACATCATTCAGTGTTCACATGTAGATCACATTTTGATTTCTATATTTTTACATACCAGCTGTGTATTTACACTTACAGTATGATCTTTCAGTGCATTTAACAGAATTGAGGCAGGGCAATAGACTAGTACATGCAAATAAAAATAACCTTCCTTGGTTTATTTGAACCTGGAGATGAAGGTAACATGTTCTTCTAAAATGTCAAGTGTTACAGCCCAGTAGACCACTCCTAGTTATGAACGTGTTAGGAAATTATCAGTCATATGATAGGTGATGAAATGTTTGGAAGTGTTGAGAACTGAAATGCATTTTGGCCCCATGGTTTATGTACTTCAAGCTAGAGAGTTTTGACTTCCGGAAAGAATATAAGGCACAGCCATAAAATTCATTGATACCATAAATTTGCCAAATGGAAAAATGTGAATAAATATTAAAATTATAAGCATTGCTAATAATGAAGGCAAAAGTGATTAAGAAATTCCAGGTGTCATCTCCACATATAGCAAGAGTATACACAAAATTACCATTCTTGTTGCTGTATTTTATGATGCACATTTTTCAGGAGCACCCCTTACATGTTGTGGACTAGATCTCTTCCGAAGGGAAGATGTATATTGCTGGTATCCGAAATACTTGTAAGAGGAAGTGTTACCAAAGGAAACTGCAGAATGAATTTAATGGCCAATATTCATGCGTTTATTATACTGGTCTACATAACACTTAAGTCAATTATCTTACTACCTCGTTTGAGGTAGTATCTTTGTATTCTGGAATTTGCATTGAGAGGAAAACCAGCATGTGTTACAACTGAGATTTGAACCTGGTACTTCTCAAATATGGGCTTGGGGTGCTATATATTGAACTGCAACATTCAGCCTTTATTCTAGTATTGAAATATACAATCTTCAAGCATGAAGAACTGGATATGGTTAGTACTCTCCATGCAAGGAACAAAATGCTATCCATATTCTGCCACAAAGAAAAGAGACTAGTTTCTGAGAAGCATGCATACCTCCACTTTCTGTTGCACAGTGCATAGGAAACACTGTGAACTTGCTGTTTCTATCTACTGCAACATTTCTCAGACTGGTGTGTAGTATTGTATAGCCCATGTAGTTGTATGGCATGTAATAAAATAAATGAATTATTATTTAAAAATATTTACATTCATGGCTAGAAAAAAAAAGTGGTTTACAGCAACTTTATAATCTATTTGCAGAACAAGTGAAATTGCATGCTTTTTGTAGCTAAGGTGATATTATGATAGCTGAGTGGACTGTGTGTGTAGTGGTCTGCAGTTGCCAAATTTTGAGAAACACTGAGCTGCTTATCCCCATTGGCAAAAGAGGCCTTTTGGAGCCCTAGCCTTATAAGATTCTGCCAGATTGCATCCTGTTTTTGTTTTGGATTTTGTGACAATTTCTTTATACAGACCAAGATCATGGGCCATGCATCCAGCCCTTAACTTGGAGGACCAGATTCCTGTGTTTATGTCCCACATTGACAGGGTGGCCCACTTATACCCCTAGCCACCAGGTTCTATTTTCATTGCCTTCTACATCTCATAGGGCTATGGTGGGGGTATATTAACCCACCTGTACACATGGTACCTTGATCTACTGGTTCTCAGTAATACTGATGAAACACTCAGGAACGCTGGATTGTCACAGCCAACTTAAACTTTACTAATATATCACTGATGGCCATGCCATGGTTCAGGTGGTGGTTTGTCTTTGGCCAAGTTCAGTCCAAAGAGACTTCATGTAGGATTTGTGGTGGACAGTGGCTCTTGAGTACTTTGTCTCTTCTAATTATCATTGCACAGAAAGAGTAATTAGAGACTAGTACAGAGGCCATTTATGGCCTAAGTACCAAGGAATTCTGCCCCCCCCTTGAGTATGAGGGGTGAGCCACAAGCTGGCCCTAGCACTGTGATCTTCAATGGTCTATCCTCCATCCTCAAAAATAAAGAGTGTAACATTCAGTTCTCAACAACATACACCATTATGGTACTGCTGTCAGACAAATTTATGATTCACTCTGTATCTATATTACAGATTGAAGTTATATGCTCAAAGACAAAGCGTGCAGGAGACCCTAGAAGAGAAACTGGGTGCAATTGAAGGTGAAAGGGGAAATGCTGAAGTGCAGTGGAACAATATAAAAGAATGCATGTTAGATACTATCAGTGATTTGGTTGGTAAAGTTGAGAAGATAGCAAGAAAACCATGGGTTACACAGGAGATGATGAGTAAAATGGAGGAGCGAAGGAAATGGAAGAATGTCAACAATGAAGAAGGCAGGAGGAAATACAGGAGACTGAGGAATGGAAAAGAGCCACGGACAGGGCCAAAAAGGAATATCTTGAGAAGATATGTAATGAGATTATGGAATTTCAAAGAACAGGCCGTTATGATTTGATGTACATGAAGACAAAAGAACTAGGATGGAAAGAGAATCATGGGATTCAAAATGTTGGCATCGAAGACTCCCAGGGGAATAGAATAGTAGATCAGAGGCAAGTGCTGAAAATTTGGGAAAATTATATTTCAGAACTATATGATCGACCTAATCGGCCAGAAACCTTAGAAGTTGAACCGGAAGAAGAAGTAGATACAGACGAGAAAGGACCATATATTTTACAAAGTGAGGTGGAAACAAAGTGAGGTGGAAAAAGCTATCAAGGAAATGAAGGGAAAGGCCGCAGGAGATGAGATGTGCTCAAGTTACTGGGAGAAGGTGGTTTGAAAACACTGACAAAACTAATGAACACCATATATGAAAGTGGAGAGTGGCCCAAGGACTTTATAGAAGTTACAATGATTGCCTTAAAGAAAAAGACAAAAGCTACAAAATGCAGCGACCATCGCACAATAAGCCTTGTTGCACATACAGCACAAATAATGGCAAAGATACTTAAAAGAAGAATTGAAAGGAAAATAGAGGATGTACTTGGAGAAGATCAGTTTGGATTTAGAAGAGGAAAAGGAACCAGGGATGCAATTGGGATGATGAGAATTATAGCGGAACGAACTTTGGAGATAGATGAAGAACTGTGTGTTTGCTTCATAGACTGGCAGAAGGCATTTGACCGGGTAAACTGGACCAAATTAATGCAGATCCTGAAAGAAACAGGTATCGATTGGCATGAAAGAAGATTGATTAGCAAATTGTACATGGATCAGAAAGTTAGAGTACGACTGGACAGGGGGGAGACAGGAAGTGTGCAGATTGGAAGAGGAGTTCGACAAGGATGCTGTTTATCACCAATTCTGTTCAACTTGTACAGCGAATGCCTTACCAAGGAAGCTCTGGATGGGCTCGGTGACTTCAAAGTAGGAGGGCAAATTATTCAAACTGTGAAATATGCAGATGACCTTGTGTTAATGGCTAAGGAAGAAACTGTGCTACAGGGCATGATTGATAGACTAATTGAAATTGGAAGGTGCTATGGCATGGAAATGAATGTGGAGAAAACAAAAGTAATGAAAATTTCGAGACAACCAACCCCAGTCACAATAAAGATAGACCAAAAACAAGTGGAGAATGTGAAATGTTTTAAATATTTGGGTAGCTTGTTAACAGATGATGGAAGGTGTACTTGTGAAATTAAATCCAGGATTGCCATGGCAAAAGCTGCATTTAGCAAGAAGAAGAATCTTTTTACCAGCAAATTGGACTTAAATTTGAGGAAGAAACTAGTGAAATGCTACATTTGGAGCATAGCTCTGTATGGGGCTGAAACATGGACACTTAGGGCAGTAGATCAGAAATATCTGGAAAGTTTCGAAATGTGGTGTTGGAGAAGGATGGAGAAGATCAGTTGGACCGATTATGTGAGAAATGAAGAAGTGTTAATTAGAGTCAGTGAGCAGAGGAATATCCTACACGAAATAAGAAAACAGAAGGTTAATTGGATTGGACATGTTTTATGCAGAAACTGCCTTCTAAAAGAAGTTATTGAAGGAAAGATAGAGGGGCGGATAGAAATGACAAGAAGACGAGGAAGAAGACATAAGAAGATGCTGGATGACCTTGGGGACAGAAGAGGATACTGTCATTTGAAGGAGAAAGCTCTAGATCGCATTAAGTGGAGGAATTGTTTTGGAAGAGACTGTGGACCTGTCGTCTGACAGATTACTGATGATGATGATTACAGATTATCCCAGCATCATAGAAGGTCTAATATTTGTGCATAATTTAGTATGATAATGTTCTGTTGTGTCAGAGGACCCGGGTTATGTGCAATGGTTTGAATCTTAAGCATATCGTTGTCTGGAGATGTAAACATAGACATGTGAATACAGATAGTAGATGCATACCTACATTGAATATCTCGGTAATATCCGAAGATGTATGGTAACTACATACTTCAATCGTTTTGCCCTCGCCTTGGTTTCATCATCGTCCAATTTCGTAGCATCGTTCTGATTTTGAAGGTTCCCGCCTGTTAGATATTCCTTTGCAAATTTCACAGATTATATTTGTTATGAATGAATGCGAGAAATGCATAACAGTAATTTTATTTGTGATGGTATTTGTATAATTAACCTATCAAAAACTTACCGAAAATACTTACGAATCGCAAGATATAGCCTAATATAAAAAAAGGTCACCACGTAATTATGTAGGTATATGGTGCCAAAATCGTTAAGGATAAAAGTTTGGTTAAAGGTGAACAGAAGGAAATTGATTTCAAACAAATACCACGAACGTTTCACTTACGTAATTCTTTGTGGATTGCATAAAGTGATATTTTACAATGCATCCTCTGTAAGTTAGGTTGTAACGAAGGTACGGAATATTATGATTAAGCATATATCCTGTCAGAAACCATATGGACGAAACTGGAATGGAGCAACGGACCTGAAATTCGTTAAACATGATGTTTCGAAGTTATTAAGGAGAATTCCCACTGCCTCTTCATTTGGCAGGCAAGTCTCAGGACCTGATTTCAATGTAATATAGATCTGTTTTGTGTATTGCTGCTTTCGTATTACAAATTAACATTGTTTTCTCAATTTGGATATACAGGTTTTCGAAATTTAAGTATTTCTACAAACCCCGCATAGTACGTATAAGAATTATATAACGTCAAGTATTTAAAATAATACCTTACATAACTTTTTGTTCCACGCACATTTCGATTTGTTGAACGAAAATAGAAAATCAAGTGTATTAAATGTCCATAGGAAATGCCAAAGTATTGAAATGTAACAAATTCAGGGGCCTACATTAATATAATTTTGGTGACAATAAATCACAAGCAGAGAGGAACTGTCCTCAAATATGGCATATTTTCATTAGCAAGAAGTTATAAAACTAATCGCCTCCACCCCTACCAGGTATGGTAAGATATATCATCACTTTCTGTTTAGTTCCAGAAGAAATATCAAGTTTTTTTATTCTTTTCAATCATTCAAGTTTGTATATGTATTACATAAGCCAATTGTAGGCACACATTAAATAATGGATTACANTCTCACGGTCTTGTCGCTTGCAGATTTCTTATACTTTTTCTTCTACCCTGAAGATGGAGGCGATACGTTCCTCCGAAACGTCGGTTAACACCACATATACACGGTGCCAAATCCCAGAAGACTGCTTTCTTTACGTAAGGTTTGTTCTGCCAGTTTTTCATATACAAGTGGATTAGGAATGATTGTTAGGATCTTCCCACCTGATGGACAGAGAATTCTTGTTTGTCACCTGCTTCTTGCTTCTTGCTTGTTTGCCTTACTTTGCGACCCTGAAGTTGGAGGTGGTATGGTTCTCTGAAATGTCAGTGAACTTCTACCAGACTAGATGGTGTTACATCCCAGGAGAGAGTACTTATCATAAGAATGCAACAGTGAAACTTGGTCTTCATGCAGCATGAAAAGGTGTATGACAAAATTAACAGAAATAAATTAATTTAAATTCCTTTAAGAATAATATATGCAATCAGCTGGTTATGACAGCATATGAAACTTACAAACGCAACTTGCCAGTAGTAAGAATACAGTCTGAAAGCTTTGGGAAATTAACTGAGGTGTGATCTCACACCATTATCATTTGTGATGTACAGGAACAAAATAATACATAGAGATTGACCACACATGGAATCATCTCAGTTAGCAGACGTTTTAACTTTGATACTATTTATGGCATGCGGTAGCGTAGTTGGTTTAGGGGCTATGCTACAAGCCGGAAGGTCACAGGTTCTAGTCCTGATGAGGTCACTGGATTTTTTTCAGTTGACCTAATCCTTCTAGCCGCAGTAGGCCCTGGGGTGTGCTCAGCCTCTAACAGAAATGAGTACACAGCCTCTAACAGAAATGAATACCAGGAATTAATGAATTAATTAATTTTTCTTGGTGGTAAAGCGCATCCAGAGTGGGACCCTCAATGTCTCACAACCCTACGGGCCTTGACGGCCTGGTACAGGGATAGCTTTACTTTTTTTTTACTATTTATGGACAAATAGGTGCTTCTGGCTGAATCTCATGATTATCTACAGTAAACACTGGTAATATAGCTGCAAAATTTTCTGTAAATTTTGGTTATATGAGAGTTCATTAACTGAATTTTTTTGCAAGACTTACAGAAATGTCACTGTTTATAACAAATTTTGAGAATTCTCTCTCTATTGATGATTAATTAAGTGTGCAGGAAAGCTAAAATTTATATTCATAAAAATATAAATTTTAAAATGGTGTTCATGTTAATCCTAAAGGGTTCTTGCAGTTGTATATTACACTATATTGTTCATGGCATTCATGTTTTTTGTTAATATATTTCATAAATATAGCAAAACTGACTGATAACTATCCTTGCTTGAAATTCTCTTCGTGTCTTTCTTGGTGCACAGATATGCAAATTTTCTGTCATTAATATTCACTGGTCAATAGTTTCACTTGAAATGTACACACCCACCATGCATTATTCATGAAAAGGGCGAGTGGCATAAGAACACTTTTGGGATTTGTTAGAATTTTTCACATTGGCATTTTATAATTGTATTTTGTTTTATAAATTGTGTCTTAAAGGACACTGTATTCTATTTTATTCTAACACTTGATTTCTTTCTTCCACAAAGTAATAACAAATTCTGCAGGAACCTATGAGTATCGTAGCAGAAGTTTGACTTATGTCACTTCCTGCCTTATAGTGGCTCATTATACGGTTGCTAAGGGACTGTTTTGGTTGCATGCATAGCAACCACTAAGCTACTGAATTGTTTAGCTTGTAGTGTATTGCATGACAGATTGTGGCCTTGAGGTGGTGGTAGGTACAAAATCAATATCAAACTTCGCAGGTGTGTAGTGGTAAGAATGTTGAGGAAATACTGGTATTGCGCACACTGACACATCCACCTAGTAGTTATACCTTTGAGGTTTATCATGTGGCATGGTTGAAATATAAATGTAGCCCACATTAAAAACACGTCATATTGGTGATGAGTGTGTATAATAAGAGTGATTAGTAAATGCAAACTGATGGTAAGTTAATGAGAGTGTGTTTTGTTATATTTTTAGCCATGTCTGTCAGTAATTGTGGGTTTAGTTTAAGAATTTGGTTTTAATAAGATGTTATATGAAGAACATGAAATCATTGTTACCTGAACTATACTGAACCAACTAAAAATATTAGTGTGAAATAAGACATAACTTTTGTATTATATGACAGTACAGTTATTGTTAGATGACTTTTGACATTTACAAATATTGTTACTAATTGTTAATAATTGTTACTAATAATGATAATGAATTGAAGGTATATTTTAGGGTACAAATGAACATAACATAACATAACATAACATGTTATGTTATGTTNATAACTAAGAAAGTATTCAAGAATGTATTGAAACTAGCATTAACATATAAAACAAATATATATACAGAATTTAAGAACTAATTTAAATAATTTATCGTAAGTATATTTTTAAAGATATTTGTATAAAATCTGAAAAGATGTTGATTTATTCAAAATATTTCTTTTTGTATATATGTCAGATTTGTAGTGGATAGATTCATTCTTTGAACAATGATGAACATAAATACTTTGTTCTCAAAGGGATGTAGAGTTCTTTATACCCTTTGTGCGTTCAGAAATATTGCAGTGCAGTATCAAGTATCAAAAGTATCAAAAACTTGAGTAATGATACTAAAAATTTTAAATCATAGTTAAAGAAATATCTGCATGCTCATTCCTTCTACTCTGTAGATGAATACCTCAATGTAAATAGAGAATAATGTAGAATTAAGCTATATTAATTTACGATAAAATTGCTTGTACCAGTAGGTATTATTTTGACTTGTTCTATATCCAGAGGTGTTAACCTACTTCGGATCTATGGAATGCAAATAAATTCAGTTCAATTCAATAAAGCAACTTTCTCTTCACAATTCTTCCCCTCCCCATGATGGGAGAAATTTTCATTTTTAGGATTCAAAAGAATTAACCTAGTTAGGAGAAAGTTATTCTGATATATTAAAGTGTGTACAGTTCTGGAAGAATAAAATTACTTCTTTAGGATCATATTATATTTGTTTTATTTTTATAACTCTTAAATTTTTTCATGTCTTTTTATTTGGCTGTGAGTGTCATACTATAGTAGATAGTAATTGACTAGTTTCTATGTCTTCAGTTGGAACATTAAATTATTGGGGTGAGATTTGAGGTTCCCATGGTAATGACTAAAAGATCAATGTCTTGTGGAATGTTTGATGCCACATAACCTGGTAGATCATTACCATTGTTTCAGAGGAATGTACTGCCTCTATGTTCAGGGTTTATTCTTAATATAAAATTTATTCCATAACTTAGGAGAATAACTATTTAACACTGTATTTACAACTGCTACATTTTTTATATCCTGAAGATGGAGACTTCATGTTCCTTTGAAATGCTGGTAATGATCTACAAGGGCAAATCAAAAAGTCTTTGCCCCTATTTTTTTCGGCCACAATAATACACATACAAGGAAATCAAAATACAGGCAGTGTTCTAAGTACCTTTGAATATTTTTCCACCACAACCACTACCACCACCACCCCGGTTCAGACATTTTTCCCATCGCACCACTAGTTTGGAAATGCTGCTGTTGTAGAATTCGGCCGGTGCAGTGTGGAACCACTTCCGGACAGCGGTTTTTGCATTGTCATCAGAAATGAACCTCTGGCCTACCAGGAACTTCTTCAGTGGATCTTCCTGGATCTCATTGTAACCGGAGATGAAACATGGGTATTGCATTTCACTCCAAGAATTCAAGCAGCAGAGCATGGTGTGGAAACATCCCAGTTCGCCTGTCACAAAGAAATTCCGCAGAACGCCATCCGTCAGGAAGTTGAGGGTCACTGTCTTCTGGGATCGCCGAGGACCACTCCTGCTGGATTTCATGCCACGAGGTGCCACCATCAATACGGGCAGCTATTGTGGCACACTTGCATGTCTGCGAGCTGCCATCAGAAAGAAGCACCCGGGGATTCTCGTGGACAGTGTGGTTCTCCTCCATGACAACGCCAGGCCTCATGTGGCAAACAGGACCGCTGCCCGACTGCAGTCATTTGGATGGGAGATTATGGAGCATGCAATGTATAGTCCAGACCTCGCCCCCAGTGATTACGACGTGTTTGGTCCACTGAATAATTTCCTGGCAGGCCAGAGGTTTATTTCTGACGACATGAAAACCGCTTTCCGGCGGTGGTTCCGCGCTCAACCGGTTGAATTCTACAACAGCGGCATCTCCAAACTAGTGGTGCGATGGGACAAATGCCTGAACCAGGGTGGTGACTATATGGAAAAATAGTCAAAGGTACTTAGAACACTGCCTGTATTTTGATTTCCCTGTATGTATATTATTGTGGCTGAAAAAAGATAGGGGAAAAGACTTTTCGATTTGTTGTCATACCAGGCTACACAAAGTTACATCAAATCCCACAACAAAATGGTGTTCACACAAATCCTGCATTTAGTTTTCAGTTCATTGGTGGTAAAGTAATGAACCTTTGGAGCCAGGGATTTCTTATTTCTTTTATGGAGATCATAAAAATATATATAAATTGTGCTTGATATATTGTTTACATGTTAAGAATTACAGGTATGGAGGAATGATTGGCATTATCTGTGACAAATTATAGATTCTGGCATTTGAAGGAAGGTTAATGCTATTATAATCTCCCCACAACATCTCCACAAGACACAACAAAAGGAAATATACCAGTCACCAGTACATGCTGTGGAAAGAAAGGAAATTATACTTCAGAATTTAAGATTAAATAATAAAATTATGAAAAGAGTTAATGAAAATTTATAACAGTGCAGAAATTTTGCCAGACAAATTAACACACCTGATGATGGCCAGATTAGATCAACACATGTTGTATGAAATATGACAAAGACGTATGTGCATTTAAGAGTTTTAAAAATTAAAATTTTTAATTTTGAAACTTTTAGTGTGAGTTGCACTGGAGACGGAAGTGAATGCATGAGCAAACTTCACAGAAGTTTTTGATTTTTGTAAGCTGTGAACTTTACTGAGGTTCATGCTATTGGTCAGACAGACCATGGCTTCTCATTGCAGAGACCTGGGTTCTGTTGTTGAGTTCATGTGAGATTTATGATGGATGAGGTGGTTCTCTCTTGAGGTGTGAGATAGCCCTGATGAGGCAGCACATTACACATCCTTAGTCTTTAGGTTTGGGTCTCTGTGACCTGCTGCTTAGCTGGTTATGGAGTGAGGTAATCATTTCCCCCCCCCTTAAGTTTACTGAACACGGTTTTGATGAGAATGATAGTCTGTAAGACTGTAACCCATCATTTGGCAAGGGACTATTGTAATGATTATTTAATAGGACATGTCATATTTCAGATGTCAGTAGTGCCAGCACAGTGGTGCTTCAGTGTGACCTACACTTATGAATGACTCGGGACCCGATGAAGATGAATCGGTACATCACATTCAACCAGCTAGGAGATGGCACATATGGTTCTGTTGTCCTGGGCCAGAGAGTTGATACTGGCGAGAAAGTTGCTATTAAAAGGTATGTGTAATTTAACATAAACTGGTTTAATTAATCTAACAGAACAGTATTCTTGAGAAGGTGATAGTTGCCTACTTGATTATATAACAGAATGGAAAAAGAAATAATTTCTTACAGTTCAGTGCAGTATGTAATATGCTTAGCTTTGCAGCAGTGCATTTTATGTATGTTGTGCGTATGCATTTTGTTATATTTAGCAATCATTTACAAAATGTAAGACCAGGTATTAATCAAAGGAGTTTCCTGTATAAAGTTAATGTAACAACACAGGCCTGCAGTAAGTCTACATGGTGCCCCAATGTTAAAGGCACTCACCAGATGCAGTGCACATCAACCGCCCACTAGAAGGAGAAAATAGAGAAACCAGAACTCTTTTAGAAGCCCAACCAAACAGTAATTTGGAAACAACCTCTCTTCCTTCAGAGCTCTGTCAGCAGTGTTGCTGTGAATCAGAGCGAGCCACTGCCAGGGGGAGGAACAGGGGACACATATGCTAAAGGAGCATTCATACAGCGGAAATCAGGATGTTGTTCTCATAGGCGTGCTGCATGTTGCAAGGCTGTGTGCAGTTCATATACACAGCACACTGGGTACCTCTTCCTTTCTCCTGCCCTTGAGTACTTACCCTTTTAGGGCCTCCTGTTTCTGTTGTGCCAAGTCTTTCTTTCCTGGAAATATTTTTTTTATTGCTAGTGGGGTGGGACTAAGTCCCTTGTAGTGCGGCCACTTCTGGCCTATTGTACCAGCCACAGATGATAGGTGAGGGTGATTGTGGAGCAATTGGTGGAATGAAGATTGGCGGGGGAAAACTGAAGTACTCTGAGAAAACCTGCCCCAGCGTCACTTTGTCCACCACTAATTCCACTTGACCAGACCCAGGATCTAACCCGGGCCGCCGCAGTGAGAAGCCAGTCACTAACCACTTGAGCTATGGCGCAGCCTTTCCTGGAAATAAGGGACACATTGCTTTCATCTAAATTTGTTAAGTTTCTACCATGCTGTACCATTTTGCGTGTTGCTTTAATATTAATATAATTTGTATTATTTTCAGGATGAAACGGAAGTATTATTCTTGGGATGAAGCAATGAACCTACGAGAAGTGAAGGTAAGAGTCTTGTTTCAAATTTAATTTGGATTCAGCAACGTTTGTATTTGTTGTGGAGCATACTTCATTGTCCTGTGCTTATATATTATTGATAATGTTATATTTTAGCGTCCTGTTGCACTGATTTAAGTCCATGATTTGTTTAATCCGTCTTGCAGTGCATACATTCATTTATCTCCTTCTTTCCCTCGCACTACATGTTTCGGCATAATAATGCCATCTTCAGGTGCTTACTTGTCCACGTCAAACCAGTTCATTGCATGCCATGTTCACACATTAAAATAACTAAAATATGTATCTATCATATACATTGTCAAACATTAAAAGTATTAAAATTNTGCTCCAACAAAGGAGAATGGGCGTGACTGACGTAGTGAGGGGCGACGTAGTGATGTGGTATCCTGAACAATTTTAATACTTTTAACGTTTGACAATGTATATGATAGATACATATTTTAGTTATTTTAATGTGTGAACATGGCATGCAATGAACTGGTTTGACGTGGACAAGTAAGCACCTGAAGATGGCATTATTATGCCGAAACATGTAGTGCGAGGGAAAGAAGGAGATAAATGAATGTATGCACTGCAAGACGGATTAAACAAATCATATATTATTGATACCTGATTTAACTGTTTGTTCTGTTGTGTACATTCCAGTCACTGAAGAAATTAAGCCATGCAAATGTTGTGAAGTTGAAGGAGGTCATTAGAGAGAATGACACGTTGTACTTTGTGTTTGAGTACATGAAGGAGAACCTGTATCAGCTGATGAAAGACAGGTATAGTGTGGGCACATCATACCTTAGGTGGCAACCTTCCAAAAGAAAGTTCTGTGTACAGAAATTTGTTTCTCGTCATGTCATGTGAAAATGACTGTACCATGGGGTAAGGTACAAGGTAAAGTGGTCTCTGTGTTTAACTAATTAAGCACTACAACATGAAGGCGTATGGGGGAGTGGATATATAGTTCCAAGCTTTTTTGACCTCAGTACTAGTTGGAGGTAAGTGGTCAGCTTCACCCCCAGGGAAAGAGCCCCTGATACCCATCAGATAGGAGGCTGGGTGGGCCCCAAAACTGGTCTGGACAATGTGGAGAAGATAAAATTCTTACCCCCAGTGGGGCTTGGACTCGACCCTTCGGTCGTCTAGCCCATAGCCAATTGCTGTAATGACACTGGTTCCTCTTACTTGTGACTGTAGAAGCACTGACAGGTCTACAGCCAGCCACTTTACTTCCCTCGGTTTCTTTCTATTGTATTCCGCCTTCACCATCATCATCATCATTTTTGAAAGTCTTCTTCAGTTGTCTTTGTCTTAGTCCCTTGTTGCACTGAGTTAGCAGGCTAACTAGGCATAGGCTAGATCCAGATCTAGAATTGTGACATGCCTGGCATGTTTCTTTATAGAGTCTCACTGTGGACTGCCTAGGTGACACTGTTCTCTTGAGTACCTGACTCTTATGGCTAGGGGGATTTGTGTCTCTGTCACCTATTAAATGGACGAATCTTTGATATTTCTGCAGTTCCAACACTACAGAGTTCATGCATTTTAGATGTTCTGTCACAATATACGAACCTAGAAACATTCTAATGATGATAAAATGACTAACACAACTGTCTAATGTTGATTCACCCTTAAAGATATTTCAGGCACAATTCATGGATTTTTAATGGTCCTTTAAAGCACAGTGGTAGCTATATGTACCATGTGCTTTAACATAAAATAGAACTTGGAAATTTATCTACAAAAGGTACTTACATATGTTATGATTCCCAGAATAAAGAGTTGTTTTTTTCCCTATGCAATATTAACCAGTTGATGCTTGTAATGGAGTTACAGTGTATTTTCTGTTACATAAAAACTGAATTTTAAAATATCATTTAGATGAATTTAAGGCTTATGCATACCCACTCTTCACCTTTCAAGAGAATAAACATTTTAATATGAATTTTTATTTCTCAGTCTCAGATTTGTTAAAATTTAAGATACGTACTTTTACTGTAAATATTAGCATTTGAACTACATGTTCCAACAGAATCATAACGATTGGCAACTCTACCACAAATCAGCTCATCAGAAAAGTCTCCTTCCCTCCCCTCTATCTGCCCCTCATGAAAAAGGACTTAGTTGTAGAATTGAATACTTTTTTAATACAGTGGTTCAATGGAAATTTTTAATTGAAGAAGTGTTTGCTGTCAACGAGGATAAGCAGTACACTTCAGTGCATTGTGAAAAAATGGCCAGTGGTATAAATTGTGAATACTGTGAAACACTTGGTCTACTAGAGAAAATTCTTGTTCCAGTCTTGATTCTCAAAATGTTTCCTGATTCTTGTCTCTGTTTAGTTTTGACTTGAAAAGGTCATTATTGCACATGCCTAGCCAAGGGGGCCCAATACTTTTTACACGTACTTATACCCTTACCCTTTTCCACTCTATTCAAATGTGCAATGCTAGTCAGCATTTTCAGAAGTAGCTGAGGTAGTGACAGGTTTTCTTTATAAGAATAGTAATGGTCCGTGGTTTCCCATTACTTTGGTATCAATGGGTCAGTCTTTAAATTCACATCACATTCCTCCACAGCTGGAAATTTGTGGTAGATGTAGGTAGATGCCATCTACTTAGTTCAAAGCACTTCATTTTGAGGAAGGTGTTTCCAGTGCATCAAGACGGGATAACGCAGTCAGTATACCGACTGGCTACTGGGTGGATGACCGAGGGGTCCAGAATTTTCACTTCTGCGTATCATCCAGACTGGCTCTGGGGTCTACCCAACCTCCTATCCAATGGGTACCGGGGGCTCTTTCCCTGGGAGTAAAGCAGCCGGGGCATGAAGCTGTCCACTGACCTCCAGCTAGTGCTGAGGTCAAGAAAATGTGAATCTATACAGCCACTCCCCCCTATGCCTTCATGTTGTCATGCTTAATTAGTTAAGCACAGGGACAACTTTACCTTTTTTTTTTTAAGACATGACTATTGCTCCCAGCAACAATACATGGAGGAAAAGAATCATGACCCTTCATCCTAGTAGGTTCCTTTTCATTTGTGGTGGTGATTCCCCTGGGGTTTTTATGTTGATCTGGAACATCTGTCTCGTTCTGAGAGGCCGTTTCCATCACTGCCTTCACCTTAATCTTGTTTCTTATAAAAGCTAAAAATTTGAGAGTTTGAGAAGTATTTGCTTTCTTTCAACTGAATAGATGATCCTCGTATTTGAGACTCTTTAATATTTTAATCTATTGGACATTATTCTTACAGAGATAAACACTTCCCTGAACCTGTGATTCGCAACATGACATATCAGGTCCTTCAGGGTTTGGCTTTCATGCATCGTCATGGCTTCTTTCACCGCGATATGAAACCAGAGAATTTGCTGTGTATGGGGCCAGAGCTTATTAAAATTGCAGACTTTGGACTTGCAAGGGAGATCAGGTCTCGGCCGCCATATACCGACTATGTGTCCACACGATGGTGAGTGCATATTGGTCCAGTTTTTACATAACTGTCTGCATGCTTATTTCACTCTTGAGTTTTTAGTGTGCATGTAAAATTCTGTGTGCTCAAAAAGTGTTCTTGTCACTGGCACTGAAATGTGTTGGCATTTATGGACGTGTGACATTTTATACTGAGTGACATTCGACATTCTCATGTCCTTGCCTGTTACCAGGCTCCAATTTATGTCCTGCACCCATAGATCTTAGTGACCACATTTCTTTGAACCTGCCTTTACAACTTGATTGCATTCTCACCCCTCTCACTTTGACCATGAAGATGGAGGCAGTATGTTCCACTTTTGAGGGTGTTTTTACAGTGGTTTCAATTTCAGAGACTGTTTAGTTTGAAGTGGTAGATAACAAATGAAGTAATGGATTGAAAAGATTTGGAAGGAAGTGATCGTGATCTGATTAAGGTACTGTTGTGACATTTTCCTGGAGGAACTGAGCAAAACCACAGAAATCTCAGCGACGAACGCCATTGTCTTGCCAGAAATTTGAATCGAGCGCCTGCGAAATAAAGTCTACAACATTACTGCCAGATCACCTGTTTAATTACACTGAAATATTAGTAACTGCCTACAAGACTACACGATGTCACATTCCAGTATACCACAATCTGAACATTCTTCACTTTGTTTTACATAACTTGTCAACATAACTGAATGTAATGTTTTGTTCATAGGTATCGTGCCCCTGAGGTCTTGCTTCACTCAACGATGTACAGCAGTCCAATTGATATGTGGGCTGTTGGTTGTATTCTGGCTGAGCTGTACACTTTTCGTCCCCTCTTCCCTGGAAACAGCGAAATAGATGAAATATTTAAAATATGCTCAGTTCTTGGTACACCGGACAAGGTTTCTGTTTCTTTATTAAAAAAAGTAAAAAGTAAAAGTAAAGCTATTCCTGTAACAGGCTGTGAAGGCCCATAGGGTTGTGAGATATTGAGGGTCCCACATTATCTAGACAATCGGCTCAAAGATGGCGGTAAGGTTGTCAGCCTTACGCGCCGGCCGCGCTTTACTCCCCTNTTACATATTGTTGCTGGGGGGGGGGGGCGCACAGTGGACCCAATAGGGGTCTGCATTAGAAGATGCTGCCCCCAATGTCAATACAATACATTAAAATGCACATTACTCTAATTCCTGAACAGTATAATGTGATGAAATGGATTACAATTTCGTTTCTGTAATTGATGATGTGTGGTTGTGAATATAACCTGCGGGAACCACCCATGGTGAATCGAGAGGTAGCCAACGACAGGCTAGAAACCATCCAATGCTAAGCAATGGCTGGGCAAACAGCCATTGTTAGGTAAAACCTAGTTGCAATGAATTGAGTGCTAGCCAAATAACCGCTGTTTACTCAGCCATTGCTTAGCATTGGCTGGCTCCCAGCCTGTGATTGGCTAGCTCTCGATTCACTGTGAATGGTTCCCACATCAACCCCTCTGTGGAGATGGTTGCTCAGCTGTTGAAGTGAGCAGGCAGGAGATATAAGAAAGACAGACTGTGATAACTGTGAAGTAAGGAAAATGGAGACTTCTAAACATGTGGGGCATAAAACAGCGAGAGCAGAGTGCAGAAAAAAAAAATAAAAAATGAAGGCAAGTTTCACCAGTTAGGGGTATACTTTGGAAATGGAAATGCATAAGACAGGATAAATGTCCTTATTTATAAATTTTGTATTACCATTTTAATGTAAGAAACAGAAATATATGTGTATGGACAAAGGGAGATTTTATTAGATGAACATTGGCTCCAGGTGAGAGTTATAAAAGGTGCAGAAAGTAAAGCCAGGAGGGGCAGAGAGAATGAGACATTAAAAAATGAGAAAATTTAATGATACACACATTGTGGGATATGTCTTAATTTTTTTTTAATTACCTTAGTGGGGGGTGGAGTCCAGCTGGATCCACTCAGCACGGCGGCCACCGATTGGCCTATTGTACCTGCCCCAGGTGATTATGATGATGGAGAACGTGGTGGAATGAAGATTGGCAGGGGAAACCAGAGTACTCAGAGAAAACCCACCCCAGTGCCACTTTGTCCACCACAGATCCCATTTGACCAGACCCGGGATCGAACCTAGACCGCCATGGTGGGAAGCCAGCGAATACCCGGTTGAGCTATGGCGCAGCCAGGATCTGTCTTATGTGTTGCATTCTGTTGTGTGTCATACACATTGATTATTTTTACATCTGTCGATGAAACGGTTTCGTATAAAAATATAAAAATATATATTATTTACAGTCAAATCTTAAAAACGTGACATGTTATGGATCCATATTAAAAACAAGTTCAGCACCTAAGCACAAACAGTAAACCTGATGATGACCCAGCAAGGCTCGAAACTTGTCACGTTTTTAAGATTTTAATATAAATAATTTATATTTTATATATTTTTATAAGAAATTGTTGTGTCAACAGATGCAAGAATATTTGACGTATGGGATCTTTGTTTCAGAGAGACTGGCCAGAGGGTCATCAGCTTGCAAGTGCGATGAATTTTAAGTTCCCTCAGTTCTCCCCTACCCCACTTAGCTCTATCATCCCTAATGCCAGTAAGGATGCCATTATGTTGATGGAGAACATGTTGCGTTGGAATCCAAGCAAGAGACCTACGGCTCATCAGTCACTTAGGTAAGAAACATTTTTCAGAGAATTGAAGTTCTTGTGTGTGGTATAGTAGGACATTCTCATTTGATTTAGTTTCATATTTATATATTACCATTTCTGCTTCATACCATCTTCATCTTTCTCCAGTCTCACGTTTCTTCCTACACTCTTTCCTCTCTTCCAGATATGTTACAGAACCCAGGTGAACTGTCTTATTATTCATTATCAGGGCTCGGATTTTGATGACCTGAAAATATTTAAAACATGACCTATAAAATGACCAAACAAATCCAGAAAAATGACCTAAAATATGACCCAAAAATGTAATATGCAGGGCCAGGATTTTGATGACCTGAAAATATTAAAAAAAAAGACCTATAAAATGACCGAAAAGATCCGGAAAAATGACCTAAAGGAGAAAAGAAAGAACACTTCTCTTCCATGTTATTCATATGAAGAAAAATTCCCTAAAATGGCCAAAAGAGTATCGCATAGGATACAAGGGAAAAAAGATGACATGTCTTCAAAATCCGGGCCCTGTTCATTATTTAATATGTCTCTTTTTTGGTCTCTCCTCTTGGGGTGGAAAACCAGGGTGATGTGATTCAATTCCTGACCGGGACAGATATTTCTCTTCTCCATAGTGTTCAGACTGCTCTGGGGCTCATCCAGCCCCCTATCCAGTGGATATGGGGGTTCATTTGTCAGGGATAAAGCAGCTGGTGCGTGGTGCTGAACACTGCCATCCACCTAGTGCTAAGGTTAACAGCATGGAGCCGTACCTCCACTGCCCCATATGTTTTGCAACATGATGCTTAATCAAGAAGAGATATTATATTTACTGTTTCATGAAACCACATTCTACTTGTCTGATTTGTATGCAGTTTGTGTTTGTTGTTGCTCTTCAGGTATCCATATTTTCAAGTGGGTCAGAAACTTGGAAATTTGATTCAGCAGCAAGACTCTTTGGGTAGAGCCAAGAACAGTGCCACGTTTTCTCAGAGTTTTGGCCACCAACATCAGCCTTCTGCCCTAGTTTACACTTTCTCTCAACAAGACGGCACCGCAGGAAGGACAAATAAAGGCAGTGCCATATTGTCTCAGAGTATCGGACAGAATCATAACCCCAGTCACACGTACAATTTCAAGCAGTCTGAAAATGTTCCGTCAGGTCGTAACAAAGGTAACGGAATCATATCGCAGCCTCAAAGTATCATTCGTCAGCAGCAGTCACTGCTAAGCCATAGTCACAAGAAGGATGTTCAGCCAAACAGCAAATGGGATGATGTTAATGATGAGGAGTTTGCTGACATTCTTGGGTAAGAACTTTTGCTTTAGGTTTTTAGATAGAAGATCAGAAGTTACTGAATTGTATGAGTCAGCATTCCCACATCTAATGTGTTTGATGTCTTAAAAGGAGTTTTCCCTTTATGGGCCAATGTCTGGTGAATATGAACATTCTGGTTCCAAAAATAGAGACCTTTCAAATGGGCCTGTCAGAAATAAGATGACAGTTTTTTTTAAATGGCTGTAATAATTTTGATCAAAATTCTGTTCTTAAGGGAGACCATTGCTCAAATAGAACTATATATGTGGTCTCTTCCAGAAAATAATGATGTACGCTTAGGGGCCCAAACATTGACGTAACATGTACATGTCCTGGCATGTGTCATCGGTGACCAGCACTGGTCTACTGAAGAACAGTCGATTTCATTACCAAACTAACATAAACAGGGTCACGTGAATATAAGAAAGAATGTGCAAAGTTTTGCACCAGTTTTTTAAAGATTTATTATTTATCTGTTCTTATACTAGAGCTGGGATATTACAGTCAAAAGAGTGAGTAGGTTCAACAACTGAGGAGGTTAGGGTTCAGTTCCCAGCAGGGACAAGAGAGTTATCTCTTTTCCATAGTGTCCAGACTAACTGTTGGCACTGTAGTTTTCCTTTGCACATATTTCAGTGGAGACTGAGTTAGTTTTGAATTTATTTATTCTTGTACATGTGAGTATATACAGCACCTCATCTGTTCCTTTGTATAGTAGCAAAGATTACCTGTATCTAGCGTGCCCATGTTCTTATCTCTTTGTAGAGAGAGAGAGAGACAGCCTTCAGAACACCACTGAGACAATGAACAGTGTCTAGAGGAAATACTCTAGTGACACTATGATTGATGCCTTACACTAGCAGTAAGTTCTAGTGTTTCTTTATAATTAAGGTTTGTAAATAACCATTACAGGGGAAAAATACTTCCTCCAGAGCCAGTGACAAAAAGCGTAAAGGATCGGACACTCAAGGAGAATCGGTCTGCATGGCACGGTTTGTACCAGCGTCAGCCATCAGCCCAATCACGTATATCTCAGCAGCAGCAAACAAGAAGAAAGCTGAGTGCCAAGCAGCATTACCTTACAGTGGCCCGGTATGTGGCCGGTCAAAGTACAAATATTAATAATGGGTAAGTGATTCAGTGCCATTGTGGTATTAGTGGACATTGTGAGCAGATGTGTAGCACTCCTTTACCATATTCTGGGAGCCCTAGTTTGAAATTTTGGGCCCACAGTCTATCTGTCCTGTCTGAGGCTTCCAATGGCTTTCTTCAGTCCCTCTGGGATAATGGTAGGATTGTACCTTGAATTAGATGATGGCCACATCCTTTCCAATTCATTGTTGACCAATGATTTTGTCATTAATCCTATATAACCATGATGATCATGACTTGAGAATGGCTATACCTGGGGGGCCCCATATAGTAGGTTTTCTTTTGTATTCTATTCACCTGAAGATAAAAAATAGAACCAGTTTCTAAAATATAATGGTCTTATAAACTTGGATAATCAAGAAAGTTTAAAAGAATGGCTCATAGCACTCAGTGAATGAATTTATGTGGATACATTTTAATTTGATTCCTGAGTAGAACATAGTCTGCGTTTTTGTAAATCTGATTTCCAGTGTGAATCTTTCCTCTCTTGTTTGTATCAGAAGCAAGGAGGATGGACCTGTACATCCTTCTGCCAATGAACATATCCTGCCATCGCGAGACTACTCACCTTCCATGTGGAGCCAGCAAGGTAACTATGGTGGTGGCCTTGACACAGGGGGTTCTATGACAGCGAAGCAACGCTACCTAACTCGTTCACGGTACATAGCAGGACAGAGCACCAAGTTACCATTCCGCAATTCAAATGTAAATGCCGTTTCATATGGGGCTGTCAACTTAGGTGAGTGAGGTTTACTTGTATGTGCATAGAAGAATATGTAGTGAATGAGGCTGTACCAGGTAATTACATGCTGGCTTCTCATTACAGAGCCCTGCTTACCATCCATGTTGATGTTGATGTTGCTTGATGTTTCAGGTCCAGAAATTAAAAGTCCCCATGTATCTATGTCTCTTCAGTCAAGGAAACTGTTTGCAGACTCAGCCATTCCTTCAAAGCACAGTGGCGGTGTACATGGGAGAACTGACTGGGCTGCCAAGTAAGTTTATTGACTCACATTGTACAATATAATCACCCTTTCATTGCTGTAAAATCAAAGGAGAGTACATTTCTTGTCGGACCCAGTGAAGCTGAGATCGAATTTTAAAAAGACTTTCATCGCAACTTGGCTATGGGATGGATGATTGGGGAACCAGACTTTGATTCCCAGGAGTGTCAGATTTTCCTGTTCATGGCATCCAGATCAGCCCTGGGACCACCTGTTTGATACAGGAAGGATAAAGCAGTTGGGCCATAAAGCTAACTGACCACTCACCTCCATGTAGTGCCAAGTTTAAGAATATGTGAATCCATACCTGTGCTTCCACATATGTCTTTATGTCATTATGTCTAATTAAACAGGGACAACTTTGCCTCTTTTTACACTTTTATGTTTTCATATAATGTATGAGTTTTATTGCTGGAAAATTACAAATAAGTTTAGAGTAGATAAGAAAGATTTCTTTCACTGATCTAGACATAACGGTGTAACTAACACCTTGGAACAAGGTTCTTTTTGGAAGCTAATAACCATTTAGTTAGTAAAGAAATTGTCTGCCTTTTATGGAAAATAAAGGTTTATTACTGTGTTCACAAGAGTTTGCCTTTGGCCTTTGTCCTAAGCCAGATGAATGCAGTTGTTTACACCCTGTCTGTTTGAAGATCCATCTAAATGTCCTTCAAAATGTGTCTAGATGCGCAAAATGATATTTTTCCTTCAGGCTTCCAACCAGAATTTTGATCTTCTCATGCATGTGCTGCCCATTTCATACTTTATTTGTTAAATAAATACTGTCTTTATTGATTTAATGTTCTTTTTTATTCCAGGTATTTAAAATGACTGAAAGAAATTTGTAGAAGAGACAGAAGTCTGTAATAATAACTGTGATATAATGAATCTTCAACATAAGACATGGTTGCACAAAGATCAAACCGGACTTAGTGTGTACAGATTCATATTGTGCATGTGTTGTGTAAATGTGTAATAAGCCCTTCACTGTAGATTTAGAATAGATGTAATTTTAATAATAAATAAAAAGAAGTATAGATATGTTTTCATGATATATGCAATCCCTTAGATGTCGTCACATATTCATACTTTGTGTCTTGCTTACTTCTTTCCTTCAACAGCTGGCCACTTTACAACAATACATACTAAAGCATTTTAATGCCAACATAATATTTAGTATTATCTGGTAGATTCTGTTTAATTGTTCAATGTTCATCTTGCACATCTTGTCTAGTATATTGTTGGATTTGAGGTTCATACAGCAGTGACTAGAAACAATACTATCTTCTGGAATGTGACACTGTACAGTTGGGTAGAATTTCACCAGTTTTCAGAAGAACACCTCAGTAGTTAGAAGCCTTCATGTCTGGTGGAGTTTAAGGGTGGGGGCACACCGAGGAAACTGGCAACCGCAATTTTTCGAGAATTGTTATCAACCTGAGTTGAACACATGTTACTGAATCGAGCAGCGCAAATTTAGGAAACTATGTTGCCGTTTCCTCAGCATGCACTGCTCGTTTCAGTAACATGTGCAACTCAGGCTGATAACTATTGGAAATTGTGGTTGCCAGTTTCTTCAGTGTGCCCTCACCCTGAGAGAATATTATAATGTTACTGAGCAAGCTGACTCAAGCAGCAATGGCTCAGACATGTATTTGCAGGTTGCCCAGTTCGAATCTCAACGGGAACACTGAATATCCTGATTGAATATTTTTGTGGTTTACCTAAGTCCATCTATGCAAATGCTGAGGATAGTACCTTGAAGTAGGTCATGTCTACTTATTTCTAATTCTTCTCTGTCATCCAGTCATTTGATGTTATATTGCATGAGCTAGTGACAGGAGTATTAAACGAAATACAATAAATCATATTGTGAAACATTGTTTGCTTAGACAAGTGTAACCTCCTGGTCACCACAGTGCTGATGAGAAGTATATTTTGCTTTAATTTTTTTTTATATTGAAGATTACTGTCTTTTATGACTTGTGACATTGTGTTGACTGGTAGAGAGTTAACATTTCAAACGAACCTGCTTCCTCCATCTTATGGCTAGAGGACTATGTTACTGCAAAGGTGGAGGCAACAGACTCCTTTGAAATGTTAATAATTTTCTACTGATTTGGGAACACTATGCCATTTGGGTCCTTTTGGGGCATGGTCATGATTTCCTGTTCAGTATCCTTACTGGCCTCGACCAGATATTAGTTTCATCCACGAATCTGTTACACCCCAAGATTGCATAATACAAACATCCACTGACCCTATTTTGATCCTTAGGATGAAGCCATCCCACCATAACTACATTATTTCAGGTATACACAACGTTTTTTCCAAGTTATATGATTGCATTTTGTATTTAAGTGCTCTTGACTGATCACAGTGGCTGAGCGGTATTAGCCACAAAATGGCTTTGCCCACTTAAACATTGAGCTCATGGGTTGGAATCCTCCTCCAGGCATGGATGTCTGCTTTTCTTTTCTGCTTGTATTGTCCCATATAGGTAGCGGCTTTGCAACAGGCTGATTAATCATCCAAGGAGTGCCACCAATTGTCTATAAGATTTTTAATTTCAGAATTAATGCTGAATGGGAACAGTCCAGAGAGCCTAACCCGTGAAAGTAGAGGTGCTCTCGATTTGAATATAAGTGCCTTATAACTTCATTGTCGGTTTTACTGCAACAGAAACCCTTAGGGCGAAGGCACATCAAGGAAACCGGCAACCGCAACGCAACCGTAATTTCCGAGAAGTGTTCTCAGCCTGAGTTGAACACATGTTATTGAACGGAGTAGCCCAAAGTGAGGAAACGGCAACGCAAATTCTCGGAAATTGCAGTTGCGTTGCGGTTGCCAGTTGTCTTTGTGTGCCCTCGCCCCTATATGTCAAACATTTTTTATTGTGAAAAATAATTGTATATACGCAATAAAGGTTTAGGCAATGCCCATTCGGCCCAGTGTAGCACAGTCTTATAAACATCTTATTCTATTACAACGGTCTCTCTGCGATTCTTAATATATATATCTTAATTTAAATTATACGTAGAACAGTAAGTACTGTAAGATTTGAGGCTTTCACGGCGGTGACTATGAAGTACTGTAAGTTCACTGCTGGAGACGTACTGTAGTAACCGTTCTTGAAACCACGAAGGCAGCCACTGGATTAAGCGGGTATAAGCAAGTGTGGGAACTGCCCACATTCAAGCGAACTCTTTGAACACTGAAGTACACTTGTAGAACTGTAGAAATCTAGAACTGTAACTGTAATAAATATTATGGAACAGTTCAACAAGTGGTTGTCTCTTCATATAATGACATCCCGCAAAGGCAACCCTTTTTGCGTCTGTGACAGTAACACATACTGATGTGAGAATATCTTTCGAAAATCACCATTTCTAATTATCTCAACTTCCAGAGAACCAACTTACATACAGAGATAACAAAACATTGGTCAAAATCCAAAGGAAATCTTAGCTCTAAAGACGGCGGAGAGTCTCGTAGTAGCATATGTCTTTAGAAACAGCAATCCATTATTGAAATCCCGGTATCTCAGCCACATAAGTTAGTTAAAAATACTAGCTTTAGCCTCCATGAAATATTCAGATCGTACGTCTTTACCGCATTATGTTAGCACATACATGAACGCACCCGGACCACGAGCGGAAGTGCTTGCAGGAGGAATGTGGTTGGTTATCTCTGTTATCGCTGATCGTCGCTGATAGACTTGAATTCGAAGTTTAAATGTTAAAGTTCTGGCCGTTTTGATATACGACATTTACAGTTTAGTCCTTAAGATAATCAATATATATGTATAATTTAGTATTACGTGTTTATGTATATGATAGGTGACACACATGTGAATGGAAGAAGTCTTAACAATTTAGTTTGTTATGCTGAAGGTTTAACTTCAGTTTCAGCTGTCTCCAAGTCTCCAGCATTCAGATTGGTATTACCGGTGTTGCGACGAAAGTTTCTATTAGACAATATGGGAGTAATTTTTTCTTCTCTTCCCCCTCCCTCCCCGTATGTTTCGCAGAAATTTCATGCATATCACCAGAATTTTACTTTTATTTCCCTCTGTAAGGATCCGTAATTTTATATTTCATGCTCTTAATTACATTTTTGCAACACGCAGTATTAAAATACACTTTTCGTGATATGCATGATAAATTTTTGGACTGTCACATACATGTATTACCCGGCAGCCAAAAAAGAAACCGTAAAAGTCCCTGTACTCAAGTAATTAAAGTCTGTGCCCACAATGAAGGCGTATGGGGGAGTGGATGTATAGATCCACACTTTTTATTGCTTCTGCAATATTTGGAGGTGAGTGGTCAGCTTCACGCCTCAGCCGCTTTACACCCAGGAGAGAGCCCTCAGTACCCATTGGACAGGAGGTTTGGTGAACCCCAGAGCTGGTCTGGACGTTGTGGAGAAGAGAAAATTCTTGACCCCACCAGGACTCGAACTCCCACCCCATGATCTTCCAGCCTGTAGCCATTTGCTGTACTGACTCTACTCCACAGAATAAGATCTATGTGTCTCAATATTTTGATATTTGTCAGTATAACAAAAGGGAAACAGGATTTGTAAATCCAATTATGCAACACTGCTTAATGTAAAAAAATGTAATTAACATGGTAATAAAAATACGTAACTTACCCTTCAAACTTAAAAGAATAGAAAATTTTGAGGTTTTTATTGTTTATTGTTATTAAATAACTCCACAAATCCTGTACAGGGGCTTTAGCACCCATAGGATATAGAGCTAGTCAAACTTATACAATCTCATACAAAACATAAAAAGATACATGGTGTAACATTAAATCAAGCCATATCATAACAACATAGATTCATACACTGTTAGAAATACAACCTTTTACTTCTTACTACTCCAAGTTTATTTGTCACAATCATTAAACATTAATCGTAAAACAATATCACATAATACTAAGTAATAAACATAATTAAAATTAAAAAATATAACATACAGTTAATCCCATTTACATCCAATCAGTATTTACAAATTATTTTGATTAAAAAACTCCTCTAATGAATAAAATGACCACGAGCAAAGATATCTCTTTAATGCTGGTTTAAACAATTCAATTTTATATGATAATGAATTTATATTTATAGGAAGATGGTTAAATATCCTCATTCCAATAGCTTATGTCCCTTCATTATATATTGTTAATCTAGCAGATGGAAAATGAAGGTCAGTATTGTGCCTGGTATTTAGACCATGAATTTCTTGATTAGTTTTATAAAGATGCTTATTTCTCACAACAAATATCATCAAAGAAAATATATATTGAGAATAAAATGGTAAACTTTCCCAATCTTTAAGAAGTTGTCTACAAGAGGCTCTACATCTAGTCTTAGTCGTAATACGGAGTATTCGTTTTTGCATCTTAAAAACACTAAGACTACGTGGTGAATTACCCCATAATAAAATACCATAAGATAATAATGAATGAACATATGCAAAATATATGATTCTTAGAGTATTCTCCGTCATAATGTGCGTGACAATCCTGATAGCATAACAAGCGGAACTTAACTTTTTTAAAACATGTTCAATGTGCCCTCTCCATGACAACTTTTTATCAATAATCAATCCTAGAAACTTGATATTAGTAAGATCAGTGATATGCTTATCTGTAAAAGTAATGGTTAAATCAAGCTTCTGACTATTTTTAGTCCCAAATTGTAAAAGATGTGTTTTGTCAAAATTTAAATACATCAAATTACTCCTAAACCACTTATTTAAGTCATCAAGAGCGGTATTTATCTCCGTCAAAAAGTGTACAGGATTAGAACCAGTTACAATCGTACTAGTGCATACAGCACTAATGTATTATTTTTAGAAACCGTCAAAGGCAGATCGTTAATAAATAAAAAAATTTAAAAATATATTAAAATATTATTTATTACAAAACTGTTTTTATTCTCTACAAGAGTTTTTTTTAGTAACAATAATGGATGGTAGTTTGGTAATTCGAGTTACTTTAGATATGATACAGAAATATATAAATGGTCATTGGACTATTATCTTCACTAAATGTGTGATGCTTTGTTTTACATGGCTTGACTTGTGTTTTTTTTTTTTAAGTATATTGCTTTATATTGAATTGCTTTGAGTTATCATCCATGGTTGGCAAGCTAGCAAAGGGATATTGATCAAAAATGGATTATATTGTACAGTGTCTTGTATATTGTCATATTGTTTTGTACATTTTTTAAGAGATGTTGACATGTAGTGTTTGGCTGTTTTCAGTTGACTTGTCCAGTTGTACCTGTGTAACAGTTATGGACGTTAAATACATTTTCAGTTATCAACTGTGCTATTCTGGCTGTCATTACCAGGCAGACTCGTAATTGTTTGTTTTGCAGGTAAATCATAAATACAACAAACCACCCATGTCTGACATATTTTTGAAGAAAGATGCCCTGAATTTACTGAAGAAGAAACATGTTGTCTTCTTTGGTGATTCCAGTAAGTTGAAGTTGTTCCTAAGCATGCTAATCTGTAATCATAAAAACCAGTGTGTATGTATGTATGTTTGTAAGTCTGCTTGTATTTGCAGATTGGGGGGGGGAAGGGCAATGTTGAAATAACATTGTGCCTTATCAGAGCTGCTGCCAGCATAATGAAGTAAACCATAAATACCATAAATAAATAAATACTTAGGGTAAAGTTGTCCCTGTGCTTAACTAATCAAGCACTATGGTATGAAGATGTATGGGGTAGTGGATATATAGGTCCACATTTTCTTGACCTCGGCAGTAGTTGGAGGTGTGTGGTCAGCTTCACGCCCTGGCCGTTTTACCCCCTGGAAAGAGCCCCTGGTACCCTTTCTATAGGAGGTTGGGTGGATCCCAGAGCTGGTCTGGATATGGAGAAGAGAAAAAAATTCTGGTCACTACTGGAACTTGAACTCTGACCTCTTGGTTGTCCAGCCTGTAGACAGTCGTTATACCGACTGTGCTATCCTGCCTCCAAATACATACTTTTTGCCCCTGAAGATAAAGTTTTCTTTCTTTCTTTCTTTCTTTCTTTCCCTTACAACTTCTGGATACTTGGGGACCTGCTTGTTACGATGACTGAGGCCTGTATTCTTGTTAGATCTGGCTGTGAAATATGATTGGCATTTACAGATATATTTAGCTGTTTGATGCTTATTCATTTGCTCATCTGTATGAAATAAATTTTATTTTTTTTCTTTTTTCCAGATGTGAGAAGTCTTTATAAGGACTTATTGTGGCTGATGAACAAAAATTCCTTAATTGAAAAGGAGGTATTAAAAAGGAAGGCAAGCCATTTTGTCATCAGTTTTGTTACTGTGTACATTGACTTGAATGTTACAGTTTTATTTTTTGAAGCTTTTTTTTTTTTTTTTGCTTGCTTGAAATACAAACAAATTAACATATAGTGTGGAGTCACATGTGTCTGTTCACACTCCTGCAACTTCTTGACAGATTTTATTGAAATTTAGTATGCTGGGAGACAGGAAGATGTCTGCATTAAAAGTTGTCACAGTTTTTAAATATTGGTTTCTGTAAATCTGTAAACCCTTCACTTTTCCTGAAGCTGAAATTGGAGTTCATCAGTTTTCCCACAAACAACTCATTGTACAGAAAATGTATGAAAGTAAAGCTATCCCTGTAAGAGGCCGTGAAGGCCCATAAGGTTGTGAGACGTTGAGGGTCCCACATTATCTAGACACTCGGCTCGCTCAAAGATGGCGGTAAGGTTGTCGGCCTTACGCGCAAGCTGTGCTTTACTTCCCAGAAAAATTATTTAATTAATTCGTGGTACTCATTTCTGTTGGAAGCTGAGTCCACCCCAGGGCCATTTATCCATCTGGTGATGGGCTATGCACTGGACAGCCATGGTTAAATCCCTGGGAGGAGTGAGAGATCTTTTCTCTTGCACTGTGTTCAGACCATCTGGGGCTCATGTAGCCTCCTGTCCATTGGGTACAGGGGGCTCTTTCTCTAGGGGTAAAGTGGCTGGGGCATGAATGTGACCACTCACTTTCTTGTAGCGCTGAAATCAAGAATGGTGGAGCTATACCTCTACTCCTCCATTTGTCTTCATGGTGTGTTGATTAATAAAGCACAGGGACAGGTTTGCTTCTATGCTTACCTTACAATATGATGTCAGAGGTGTGGCTAGCTTTGCTGTGGTTGATTTGCATCTGCCATGAATGGACATCAGAGCCGTTTAAATATGCAGAACTGCATTGTTATTGTTGTGAGACCGACTCTGTGGTCTAGGGGTCAGAGGTCCCGGGTTCGATTCCGGCCACTACCAGATTTTCTGAGAAGTAGTGGATCTGGAACAGGGTCCACTCAGCCCCATGAGGATGACTGAGGAGCTCTTTGAAGGAAATAGCGGCTCCGGTCTAGAAAACTGAGATTAACGGTGTGGGAATTTGTTGCACTGACCACGTGACACCCTCTATCCTCAAAAGTTGACACTAACTTCGCTGACAAGCAGTGGTCGCTCGGTCGGTATAGTTCACTTGTGGACTGCAGGCCACAGTGTTTGTTTTGTTTGTTTGTTTGTTTGTTTGTTTGTTTGTTTGTTGTCCTCCTGCTACTTACACTTATAAAACTTAATTTGAGTGACGGTTAATTAATAGTGTGTAAGTGAATGAATTTTAACCGTTATTGTTATTAGATATTAGGGTATTTACCACTTTTCTTGAATTTTACATAAGAATAAAGAATATTTACAGGGGCTTTCAGTGCTAAGCATTGAGTTCGGTATTCCATTTTTTAGCTGGAGAAATCATATCTAGAAGATACATTGGTGAAATGCAGTGCGCTGCATAAAGGAAGAGACTTTGAAGAGGTTCGAAGATATGAGGTTTGTGATTGTTCAATACAAATATTCTACGAAAGTCTTTCAAATGCCTTGTTACTGTGATTTATTCAACATGCGGAGTGAATTTTGGGAAAAAGGTTACTTTACATTAACTGAATATTGCAGTGAAATGAGTAACATTCTTCATTCATATTAAGGAGGTCATGGGTTCAAATTAGGCTTGGAGATGGATAGCATGTCAGAAATTTGTACTGATTTCTTAAAAAAAACTCTTTCAGCTTGTGTTGAGTTACCCCAAAACATTACTCCATATGTCACAACAGAATGGAAGTATGCATAATAAATACTTTTTAATGTTTTTACAGACACCACTGGTTTTACATTTCTTATCATATAACAAGCTGTGTTTGATTTCTTTATTATCTCATCTATATGTCTATCCCAAGTTATATCATTTTGGATAGTCAGGCCAAGAAATTTAATGTAATTTATGTTTAATAAAATCGTTCCTATGCCTCCCATTTCTCTATCTAAATTATGTTTTACAGTGTAGTTTATATAATATGTTTTCAATAAATTCAGTGACATTAAATTTTGTTTAAACCAGTCCTCCAATATTCTGTATACTTCGTTTGTTGTATTTTTAAGTTTTATTGGATTGTCTTGAGAGATTAAGAAACTGGCATCATCAGCAAATAGAACTGGAATACTCTTAGTTTCTAGAATCTTGGGCAAGTCATATATATTATAAACAACAGTGGTCCTAGTATCGACCCTTGCGGGACACCATTAGTTACTTTAACCCATTGTGAGTATACTTTATTACTGTTTGTCCCATTGGAAATAGCAGTTCTCTGTTTTCTATCCAATAGATATGACTTATATAGGTCGTATTGTTTGTCTTTTATTCCATAATACCTCAATTTATCCAATAATATATCATGGCTAACACAATCGAAAGCCTTTTCTAAGTCACAGAAGATCCCAGAGACTTGCATTTTTTTATTTAAAGAGTCTAGTATTCCAGAGATAAGTCTATAAATTGCATTTTCAGTCCCTTGCTTTTCTCTAAATCCAAATTGGTGTTTATTTAATATACTATTATCATTCAAATGTTTTAACAATCTACTATGCATTACCTTTTCAAAAATCTTATTAATAGATGTGAATTAGGATATAGGTCTGTAATTTGATTCTAGATTTTTATCACCTTTTTTGTATATTGGCATAATTGTAGCATATTTTAGTCTGTCTGGGAAAATACCCTCATGCATAGTCCTGTTACATAAGTAACTTATCGATTCGCTAATAAAGGTTTTACAGGCTTTGAGTATATTATTAAAAATTTCATCATATCCATGGGTTTGACTAGATTTTAGGGACCATATAATCCTTTCTATTTCCCTACTCGTAGTTTTTATAATTTTTATGCTAGGTAATGGATTCTCAAATGCATCAGTCAAGTATGTCATATAATTGGTAGTTTTTGATTTAATAGTTTTACCATTTCCTTTTATGTATTTATGTATATTATCCGCTATACCACTAAAGTATCTGTTAAATGTTTCAACAGTATCATTCAAGTTAGTATTCTTTTTACCTTCAATATCCAAGGTTTGAATAATGTCTCTATTTCCTTTCTTTGACACTTCACTATTTATTATTCTCCAAGTGGTTCTAGCTTTATTTTTTGAATATTTAATTTGATTATCATATGTCATCTTCATAGCTAGATTTATCACTCTGTTTAATATTTTACAATAGTTCTACAATAGGTGGCTATTATAGGGTTATTACTTTTTTTGCTTCAAGATATATTGTTCTTTTGTTTCTACAAGAAATTCTTATACCAGTGGTAATGCATGGTTTCTGTTTGTATTTCTGTCTACTTGTTATTGGGAATGACTCATAAAATGTCTTAACAAAATATTTAGAAAATGATTAAAGCTAGTATTAATGTCATTATTGTTATAAACTAGTTCCCATTTTTCATAACTTAGTTTCATTGTAAATTCTGCCAAATTATAAACATTTATATTTCTCTTAACTATAATTTCATTCTTTTTGATACAAGGTAATGGAAATTGTGCACTTAGTAATTGTGCTTCATGATCTGATAATCCATTAGAGATAGAGAGAACTTCATAGTCAGTAATATGTTGTTCATCAATAAATATATTATCAATAATTGTGGATGAATTTGGTCCTATTCTAGTAGGAAAGGTAATAACGCTTCTAAGATTGAAAGAGCTAAAAATATCTTCAAGTCTAGTTTTCTTATGAGAGTTTTCTAAATAACTCACATTAAAATCCCCACAAACAATAACATTATCCTTTTTTTTTATACAAATTTTGTAGAATTAATTCCAGTTTACTCAAAAATGCTTTATAATCACTGGATGGGGATCTGTATATAGTTAAAATAATTATTTTAAAATTTATAGTATTTAAAGTGACAGCACAGGCTTCAATGTCCTTATCACAGCAAAATTTATCAAGATTTATAGTATGAGTTGTTAAACTATCATGCACATATATACACGTACCACCATTATTAAAATTTTTCATACTATAATATGCACCTAGAGTATAATTGGTCAATTTAATATGAATTATTTCATCTCTACCGAGATGATGTTCAGTGAAACAGATTACTTGAGGTGTATACTCTTGTAAATGACATAATATTTCATTATACTTATTTCTTAAACCACGTATGTTTTGGTGAAAAATTTTTACAATGTTATTTTTCGTAGTTTTTGTTTTACCCTTATTAAATGGTTTTACCATAAAAAATCATTTGATTTTGTTGCTGGTTTTTTTCTAGATCTCATAGATCTTTTGCTATTAGCCTCTATTTCTTGACCTTGACACTTATTTAATTTTACAGTCTTTTTACAATTATTCGATAACACCACTTCTTCAATTTCATTTTGTGCAGTTGAATTTTCTTCATGCAAAATATCCTCTTTCCATTGCATTTGGATAGGATTAATTTTTGACTTAGTAAAGTGTTGATTGATTATCTTTGCCAGCTCTGAGGCAACCAACTCTTTGCCCCATTGATTCAGATGTTGTTCATGCCTCGTAAAGTGTTGTCTTTGTAGATCAGTTTCCATTAGTTTCACATTTGGATTCAGTTTGCTTATTTTCTTTACTTGCCTATTGAATTTCAGTACCTCTTTATTTACACAGGACATAGATGTAAGATCATATCTCGATCCTTCTAGGTAGATGCTAAGATAGTATCTCAAGTTAGGCCACAACCATGTCGTTCAACCTTCTTTCCAGTTATCCATCAATCATCCCATCATTAGACGCTGTATAGCCTGAGCGTCTGACACCATCATTGCATCAACCATAACTAAATACATTTAGATAAGTAAGTCTAGATAAATCTTTATCATTTTGTTTGCTCTCTTACTGAACATTTAGGCTGAGATGCTAAGCAATTTTAGTTAGCATTATCCAGGAATTAGAATGATCAAGTCAAGGAGGATGAGGTGGGCAGGGCATGTAGCTTGAATGGAGGAGAAGAGGAATGCATATAGGATATTGGTGGGAAAGCCAGAAGGAAAGAGACCACTGGGAAGACCAGTGCGTAGGCCGGTGGACAATATGAAAATGGATCTTAGAGGATAAGATAGGATGGTATGGATTTGATTGATCTGGCTCAGGATAGGGACCAGTGGAGGGCTCTTGTGAACACTGTAATGAACCTTTGGGTTCCATAAAATGCTGGGAAATTCTTGAGTAGCTGCAGATTTGGCTTCTCAAGAAGGGCTCAGCTCCATAAGTAAGTAAGTAAATTGTCCAGGTATGGATTGTTTCATGGTCTTGAAAATATGGTAACTTTTTTATGTTGACACAAAATAAATGGACCACTTGATACAGAGGGGATTTGGGTTTGTTGGTAGTGGTTATCTGAAATAGTCATCATGAAATCGTGGCCAACTTAATTTTATTTGTGTGTCTGTGTGTATGTGTGACAGAGAGGCAATGTTTGTGTGGAATACTCCTTCATTACGAGGTGCTGGAATAGCAGCATTGAGCGTATGATGTCAGCCATAAAGCAGAAGGAAAAACCAGCGCCTGATGTAATTGTGATGAATTCATGCCTTTGGGATATCACCAGGTATGTTATTATTTATTTAAACTGCAAATGGGATTTTACTCCCTGGCAGTGGTACTACAATAAGACAACACACAAATAACACACCACACTTGAACAAAACACAGCACACAAAACTACACAAACAATAAAGGACACATTACACACAAAGAATACAATGCAAATACAATTGCAACTACAATTAAATTAATATTAATAAAATATAAGCATACTGTACACTAAACGGTAACAGTAATGAAATACGTAATGTCATGAACTGATGCACTCACATTTCACCATGGCTTTCTCTATTTCAGTTCACTCCACTTATGTACTCTTCACATTGTCAACACAATTTACTTCCTATAGGATTCTGATGATGGTGTATAACACACTGATATATTGGGTTTTTGGACTTTATCTATCGTCTTGGTTTTTAAAATAACTAAGAAAAACACGACGTTTCGGAAACCTGAGGACGGAAACATCCAGTTTCTGAAACATCGTGTTTTTCTTAGTTATCTCAAAAACCAGGACGATGGATAAAGTCCAAAAACCCAATATCTCACAATTTACATCACTTCACTTCAGTATGACTGGAGATAAAAATTGTGCCTTCATATTTCCTTCAGAGTTTTCAGTTGAGATACGTTTTGCCTAGCACATTCACTGCCACACATCGTATAATAATGGTTTGTTTGTACTTGATATCATTACTATCCTTGCCATGCTGTGTAGTCTGGTAGAAGTCCGCTCATATTTCATAGAACTTCGACCAGACCACACAGCATCACATCCCAAAAGGTAATATTCCTCATAGTCAAGGCTTTGATAATCTCAGGTCTAACTTGTCATGCAATGTTTGTTGTGTACAGTTGCCATATTGCTTGCGTGATAACTGTCATATGCATTTACATTTTGAGAGAACATAAATTGGAAAAAATATGATTCTCTACTTTGATCATTATCTTAATGTGATGGGATCCCTCTTTTGACTGGAAATAGAAACACATGTATAGCACATAATGTGGGTTTGTAAGATGACTAGTTCAGTGGATTCTGGAGGGGTACTGCTGTGAGGAAGTACCCCTGATTGGGTGTTATTTATTTTCATAGTAACTCTCCAAGTTGTGGCACTGTGTAACATTTTGTAATTAAGTAATTTTTATGGCAAGGAGTTGTTAGCGCCATGCCCAACCCTCAAATTGAAGGATAATATTAAAATGGACCTTAGAGAAATTGGATGGGGTGGTGTGGACTGGATTGACATGTCTCAGTACAGGGACCAAGGGAGCACTGTTCTGATGAACCTTTGGCTTCTGTAAAATGTTTGGAAATTCCTGAGAAGCTGAGCAAGTAACAGCTTCTCAAGAAGGACTAAGCTCCATGGAGTTTGTTTGGCAAGTTTGTTTGCTTGTCAGCAGGTATGTATCATATATACAGCTGATTTCATTCCAGTTATTGAAGCAAAAGCATGGTGTCTGATACACGTCAGACGCTAGTATCGTTGGCTTTCACACCTGTAGTCCCCATTACTAACATGAAAACTGATGATGTTCTGACGAGTTAAGACCATTCTGAAGGTGTAAGTATGAGGGTTATATAAATGAAACCAATCTGTTTATTTGACCCCCTCAAGGATGTACTGAATCATAGACTTGTACCTGATGAAGCTATCAAGGCCATGGTGATAGTGTTTCCAGCAGCAGCTGAGGAAATGCTTTGCAGAAAGGATTCAATGTCTAGTGCTTCAGTGGGGTGCCTGCCTCCAGCATTCAAGGGGACTACTTGTTCCTTCACCCAGAACAATCCTCGAACAGATTTCATTTGAACAGGCTTCATAGCTGTTTTATCAGTTTAATAACCTTTCTTTATGAAAGTGACTATAATCTGGGATGAGATGTTATGTAGTGTGGTAGGTAGTTACCAAAGTTTTGAAGACTTATGTCTCCATCTTCAGGCTAGAAGACTAAGCAAAGTGCGAAAATAATCATATGGTTTTAGGGAGGACTGGAGCAGGGTTCTGAGTGGACCAGCGGGAGTAAGGAGAACAGTGTAAAGAATATTGGCCTTTTATTTGTTATTGAAGGTCTGAGTCCCCATTATCCCTTAGATGTACCATTCTTTTCCCCCATATGTGGCATGCTCAGCCCTGAAGATGGTGGTAACAGGTTGAAAAAGTTGGTAATTAGAAGACATCCCAAAAAAATAGTAATCTTTGTAGTCGCTGCTATGACAGCCTAAAATACTACAACCTTTACCAAACCTAAAAATGGCAGTTGACATTTTTTTTTTCGATGACCAAGACTTCAAAAAATCTTTAATTTTTCTTCACATGAATATTTTGATTTGTATTGTGACAAGACTGAATAATTTAACAAGAAACATCATCCATTGGCCACAGTAAATACGCTCTGTGGCTTCAAAAAAGCTAGGCATCACAAAGTTACGGCTGCTAGCTCACATCCTCGCAGGCTTACAGCCGTCTCACGCCAACCTCTTACTCTTCTAATTGCCATATCAAGACTTCGTAATCAAAGTCAAAGTCATATTGCGACTGACGGTCAGTCAGTCAGCAAGTCTTGGTGTCGAGCCCCATGTGGGGCTCATGACCAGATATTAATTATTACCATTTGACAGTTATGGTCTTATTTTTGTGGGGCGCTCTTTCTGATGAGAGGATGGGTCTGTCTTTTGCATATGCTGTTGGCCCTTGCCAGCGCGTTCTTTCTCGGGTCCGAGTCCCTTGAAACTTGTGACCATATTTTACTGTCTCAGGTTTGAGACTTCCCTTTTCGTCGCCTCCTACGACTCGCAGGGTCACAGTGGAGGTATTTTAACCCGCCTGTGCCAGTTGGTCCTCATTACGAGGGGGTACCCAAAAGAAACCGAACTAATTTTTTTGTGGGCAGAGCTTTTGTAGTACCGCGTTTTTCCGCTATGAGCGCATAGAGCTAACATTCCTGAGTCAATAAGCTGACTACCGTTGCTTCAGAAGGTAAGGTCTAGTTTCGGCAGAGTTTATAGTGACAACTGTTTTGTGTGATCGTCGTTTTTGCAATGGCTGATTTTCGTGAACAGCGTGAGGTGGTGAAATTCTGCTTTTTGCTCGGGAAAAGTGGAACAGAAACTCTTGAAATGTTAAAAACGGCGTACAAGGACGATGCTATGGGGGAAAACTCAAGTGTTTGAGTGGTTTTCCTGTTTCAAAAATGGTGAAATGTCAATTGATGACAAACCTCGTTCTGGTCGTCCTTCCATGGCCCGAACACATGAAAATGTTGAAAAAATTCGTGAAATCATCAAGGAAGATCGACGACGGACCATTGAAGAAATTGTGGAGCCGTCGGGAGTGACTTGGAGCTCAGTGGCCAGATTTATGGCAGTCGGGTGACTGGTTTTTGCATCATGACAATGCCCCTGCTCACACAGCCCTGTCTGTACGACAGTTCTCAACCAAAAACGGTATGACCCCTGTTCCTCACCCTCCATACTCACCCGACCTTGCCCAATGTGACTTTTTTTGTTTCCTCGAATGAAAAGAGACATGAAAAGAAAAAACAACAGAGGCGCTGTCAAGCATCTCAAAAGATGAATTTAGACAATGTTTTGAAAAATGGAATAAAAGACTAGACAAGTGTATTAGTATACTCGTAAGTGGAGAGTACTTTGAAGGGGATTGAAGGTTTGTGCTTAAAATTTGAATAAATAAGTTTAAAAAAATAAGTTCGGTTTCTTTTGGGTACCCCCTCATATATAGTCTTAGCATGGACCACACAGAAAACATTGTTTCCAACAGTTACTCCATTGTTGCGTGTTACACATCTGTTATCTAGCAATATCAGTTTCTCTGGTTTCACAGTTCTTGCTTTGAGCAAATATGCCACAATATGGAATTGAACTTAGCCATTTATATTGCAGATGGGGACCAAATGGCGTTACTGCATACAGGGATAACATGGTGAAACTGATGAAGCTCTTTCAAAGCAGCCTCCCCACAGAAACGCTTGTAATATGGACAACAGCGCCACCTGTTTCCACATCCTGCTTTGGGGCATTACTAGTCAAGCAGGTCAGTAACGTGTATGAACATAAGGAATGATTATTTCTTCCTTGTGCTCTAAGATTTTCTGTGAGCTTGCATTCAGTTGGATGAAACGAGTGCTGTCATGTGAAGTCAAACAGTCCCATAACAGATGAGTTCGCTTCACACAAACAGTCGAGAACACTAAACTGTATCCGTATTATTAGTTTATTAAGCATGAAGAAACTGGTTTCAAAATTGCATTGGATAAATAATCTTAAAGCAGCTTTTATGAGAGCAGCTTTTTAACACGTTGAGACAGTTTGACCTTTACCATATGTCTCTAGGGCTTCAAATGCCAAGTTTGCAACAAAGTTTTTACTTGGGGATTTTAAATGGGAATGCTATTTATACTGAAGAAATGCACTTGTCTTTAGAACTGTCGAAACATTCTAGCAAAAAAATTATTTGATGGAATATAATTACTAGGTTTTATAGGACTACGTTTTTGCTGTTATAAAAATGATTGCTTCTGGTAACATTTATAAAATGTGAAGTAAAAAGGTAAAGGTATCCCTGTAACAGGCTGCGGAGGTCCATAGGGTTATGAGACGTCAAGGCTCCCACATTTTCTGGACAGCTCACAGATTGTGGTGAGGTTGTCAGCCTTATGTGCTGGTCGCCCTTTACCCCCAGGAAGTTTCCTGGTTTTCATTTCTGTTAGAGACTGAGTCAACCACAGGGCCATAGTGTGGCTGGAAGGATTAGGTCAATTGCAAAAATCCAGTGACCTCATTTGGAATCAAACCTGTGACCTTCCAGCATGTAGCATAGTGCCTCAACCAGTTATGCTACTGCGTGCTCGGGTAACATTTATAGTTTTCTAAAATGAAACAGAATATTTCATATGTAAACCACATTCATGTTTCTGGAAGTGTTTTCCCTTTCATGTTGTGACTGAGGAAGAATTTGACCTATACTACTTATACTGCCAATATATGCGATGCCATACAGTCTGGTAGGAGTTCACTGGTGTTGAAGATGAAGCCAGGCAGCAAGGAGCAGACAGCTTCTGCCAGACTGCGTGGCGTCATGTCCGTCCCAGTAGGCTGTACTACTCGTGGCCACTGCTATAAGAACCTCAGATTTCGTGAAACAGCAAATTGATATTAGATACTGTAACGATACTGTGCAGCAGATGAGTTACTTCAATGGTACATGGTTCTTCAGCAATTTTAAAGTTATTTTCTCATGAAAAATTTAAATAGTTCCATTCAGTGTTACTGGTTATGATTTTCTTATTTCAATTATTCAATTCTACAGGTAGAATTTCTGCAGCACACTCTCCGATTTGAAGTGATGGAAGCAAACATGTTCGCACGACAGATTGTTGTGTCCCACGGGTTTGATGTTTTAGATATTCACCATCATCTGCGTATGCAGATTCACAGGTAGTTCTGTTTAATTTCCTGTGCTTAAAGAACATGAACGGACGTTAACCCTCAAGTATGACTGGAAGGAACACACTGTGTTTGCTTTTGGTAATTGTAATGTTATCGGTGTTGACATACTTTTGTGAATATGGTCATGACCCCTTTTGGGTTCTATATAAGCTGGAGAATTTCTTGTGTAGCTGAGCAACTATTAGCTTCTCAAAGGCTCTGCTTCATGAAGTTATTTAGTTAGGGCTTATTACAAAAACTTACTGTGAGTTTAGGAAGTCTGCCATGTGTAAACTCCATGGCCCATATTTGCACGCAAACTATACTGACCGAGTGACCGCTGCTTGTCGGTGAAGTTAGTGCCAACTAAAAGTGAAGAAATTTTTTTTTTTAACTTTAAAGCAGGTGGTATATATAGTAACCACAGTAATAAAAAGTTATCATGATACCATGAAGCCCTTGTTTGAGGTTTGTTTTGGAAATCAGTGGATTTAAACACTAGAATGAGGAAAATTGTACAACGAGGAAGTTTAACATTGAAATCATTAACCTTAAATTGAGGAATGTTAGATGGGGATTACACTATGTGCCATGTGTTCAGTTATTAATCAGAAAATCTGTATTATCTCCACACAGTGTCTTTATGAGTCTCATACGATTGTCAGAATAAACATCAGTTTCTTCTCTAAACAGCATTTACTACCTTGTCTTTTTAATGAAGATGCACTGTGTTTTCTGTGAGGTAAGAACTGAATTTTTAACCATTATTTAGATGAATTTCAGTCTGAAAAGGACTAAGATTCAGTGTAATGAGATAAAGCCACATTTTGATGTAAGCATATAAACAGACATAAATAAGTACAACATCATGTGTATATTTATATTCTGAGGACACACAATCTTTGTAATTGATTTTGCATATCTGTATATTTCACACTCCATTCTATTTTTTATATATGTTTTCTCAATCTTGTATTCTGAAATCAGCCATCACAAGAAAAACTAGACTTGAGCATATAATTTGTTAAAGCCATCTGGAAATTATTTTATGTAATGTTATAGTGTTGAGATGCATGCATCAACTACAGTCATACCATGTTGAACACTATGAATGCCTTCCTGGAAAAGAGGGTGCTAAATGAATCAGAGTTATGGTGGGCTATTTCAGCACAGTAAAAATAGAAATGTGTTCCAAAAATCATAATTTGTTGTCGTTATGAAACAAAAAATGGCCAAGTATAGTTCAGTTATTAATTTCCTTAAACTTACCGACAAAATATGCACAGTGCATGACTATCTCTACATGCTGGAAGGTGGGCATGGCTGTGGGTTAACTTTCTAAGTAGTTGTGGAGCTTTTCTCTTGAAGGCATCGACAGTTAAGTTGCCTTGCCTGAAGCTTTTTCTCATAAAGCATGTCTTTGTAGCAGAATGTCATAAACACTTCTCTTCACTTTAGTGTTGCATTCAAAATATGGGGCACTTTAGATTACAGAATCCATGGAATCATTCATTTTATTCGTGAAATATGTTAGTAAACGTGCAGAAATTTGTCCCGGAATAAAGAGCACAATAATGAACCAGTGCCCTGTGGGATGGTGTCAAAAGAAGTGTGACTTTACATAGCCTATGGCAAAATTTTCCATCATTTATCTGATGTGTGTAGTTAGGCCATAATGGGGCTAGTCCCTCAACCAGGTTGTATGTTCTTTATTTGTTGTTCAGGAGGGCAACTGATGGAATCCACTGGCTCCCAATGCCTGTACGACATATGACAAATCTTCTTCTCACGCATATTGGTGAGTTACATTCTGCTTATATTCAGAATTATGGGTGTACTTTGCTGCAGTGTATGGACAACCGTATAGAGACGTGTGAAATTTGACATGATGGGTGAGTTAACGTAGTGGTACCACTCTAGGCACGTATTTTAGAGATGCTCAGTTTGAATCTTGGGCAGGACACTGGCTACTGTGACTGCTTCCTTTCAGATACTTCCTAATTCATCAGTCATCCTATCCAGTGATGGCTTCTCAGGCTGTCAGCTATGTCAATGAGAAGTTAGTATCTGATGCTTCAGAGATTCTGTCTCCATCATGCTTGCGTGTGACTGCAGCACTCGTCAAATGACTCTCCAATGATGGAGACTAAGACAGTCCCCTGGAGCCTCAGTCACAGACTTCACATTTACATGAGATATCAACAAAAAAGAAACAAAACAAACTCCATGGTTTTAGTCCGCAAGCGAACTATACCGACTAAGCGACCACCACTTGTTGGCGAAGTTAGTGCCAACTTTAGTGTCACGTGGTCAGTGCACCAGATCCCCATGGCTGTTAATCTCGGTTTTCTAAGCTGGAGCCGCAACTTTTCCATTCAGGTAGCTCCTCAGTTATCCTCACAAGACTGAGTGGACCCCGTTCCAGTCCCACTACTACTCAGAAAATCTGTTATTACTGGGAATCGAACCTGAACCTCTGGATCTGTAGCCAGGAACTCTGACCACTAGACCACAGAGGAGGTCGGTACATGAGATACCACCCAATAAGACTTCATTTTATGCTGTATGTTCTAGATACTGACCACATCAAAATATCTACTTGACGTTATGAAGTATAAAGTAACTTAAGTTCCTTGCTCTCTACACAGCCAAGTCAGAGGCAAAGCCACCAACTTAAAGACCAAGGACATGTTAATATGCTGCCTGGTCAGGACTGTTGCATATATCAAGGGGTGGGGATTAAGCAATGGTGAAATTATAATTTGCAGAGATAAAGTAAGGAAGCTTTGGAGAAAATTCTCCTTCATTGCTGGTTTATCCACCACAAATTTCATTTGAAGTCATATGGGATTAAACCTAAAGCTTTGCACTGAAATACTTGCATCTAACTGCCTAAGCTTTAATGCTAGAAGTGTATCGAAAAGTCTTTTATGAAATGATTTTTGTGTGTTGAAATTGCAGGCTCATAGTGGTGTTAATCTTCCACAGTGTGTGTAGTTTACTCTGATGTTCTGTAGCCTTACAGTGTGTGTCCCAACACCCATGTACTGTACAACATGTTCAAATGCTGAAACATAATTATTCCTCCTCTTTATGTGTGTTTTCTTCGCATCTCATCTGGGTAATGCATTTGATATTTTTCTGATTTGGTTCTGGCATATTTACATACTATAGTGATATGACTGTAGATAGATTTTGGAGTGATAACTGGATTTATGGACTGCTCACAGGTCATACTAGAAATAACTGTAACACTATTGCTATGTACTTCACTCTGCAGTACGCTGTTACACACACTAGTGTCCTCAGTTTATTACAGTCTAAACTAGCCATTTAGCACAGTAACTATAACAGTTTCACTGAATTACACCCTTAAAATATCACTGTGCTACAGCACATGTAAAGTCTTCTCTTCACAGTCTCCTCTACAGAACTGCCCAGCAACTCAAACTCAAAGTCAAAGTCACATTTAAACTGATGGTCAGTCAGTCAGTCAGTCAGTCAGTCAATCAGTCAGTCAGTAAGTCTTGGTGTCAAGCCCCATTTGGGGCTCATGACCAGATATTAATTATTACCATTTGACAGTTACGGTCTTGTTTCTGTGGGGCAAATTCTCTGACGAGAGGATGGGTCTGTCTTCTGTGTATGCTGCTGGCCCTTGCCAGCGCAGTCTTACTTGGGTCCGAGTCCCTTGGGACTCGCGACCATATTTTAGTGTCTCAGAATTGAGACTTCCCTTTTCGTCACCTCCTACAACTTGCAGGGTCATTGTGAAAGTATTCGACCCCGCCTGATTTTGTCCCTTACTTATGACCTTTCAGCATGGACCACAGAAAACTCTGCTTCCTTTGTTATAGTCCAACAATACCTTGACCGCTACATGCATATTCACTGCTGCAGGAACCCATGTATTGAGCAGCTGTCTAGCAATTTCCCAGGTATTGTTGACATGTCTACCAGCTGTTACTAAGCAATGCAAGTTCCTTCTTGTGATAGTTGCATGGCAACAATTGTACACACTACAGTATATATCAGTTTTTTTCTGAGGTCTTGATTGGTTGCCTTCATTGTTATTTCTTTACATAGCTGACCTAGTTGTTGACTACACACTTCAACCATGAAGATGGTGAGATGGTATGTTTAGTATCTACCCACAAGATTACATGCTTTCATGACGTAGAAGATCACAATTTGAATTTACTGTATTTGTCACTGTTTTTAGCTTTGTCCTGGAATGTCCCGCTGCCTGGTAATTTCCATAGCCGAATTCTGGAATCTATACAGAATCATGAAACCGGAGATAAAGCGGAGATTGTGTTCCCTTCCTTGCCTCCTGCACTTGTGGATGCAGAGGAGCCTGACAGAGGCACTACAGTGGAGTTGAAGCATCCTGCATCTCAGCCACAAGTGAAGACGCATAGGATTTCAGGGTTAATGCAAAGAAGGAAGAAGAACAAGAAGGCCTCCAGGGTGCCACCATCATGTATGTGTCTCACGCTTCTCAATTGTTGTGTACTGCAGTGCTGCTCAACTTTCTGTATCTTGCAGCTCACTTGTCATTTTGTGAAAGATCCATAGACCCACCATAGCAAAAATGTTCATCTTTCTTTTTTCAGGAAATGTACGTGTTAGTGTTTTATTAACTAAAATGTGTATTCGATCAGTTGCCAAATTGCCACATCCGAGTTTTATCAATGCAATGTCAAAGTAGGTAGGGAAGGTATTTTCAAACTGAAAGTCGGGGATGAGAGTTTATATTAATGGGAAACTGCTACATCCTAACATATAATTTTCAAGGGTACATTTTGTCGTGTATCACGACATTCATGAATTTACTTGGACTTGCCCTGATGGAAAGACACAAGTCAGAGTGATAAAGTGTACTGTTGTCTGATTGTTCAGAACAGCTGATTCTGATACTAATGACTGTTTTGTGGTCGCAGATGATAGGAAGAACTGGTAGTAAATAAGTGAGCACTGCAAAGATTTGATATTGTGGAGAAACGGTCCCAAGAAGCTAAACGAGATAGAAGTTAATGAACAGAATCGGGCTAAGATCACAGAAAGGTTTGCAGATTTCAGAAGCTGAGATGATGATGTGGATGTCAGTAGGGCTCTGGAGACTGTTCAAGGGAATGTAGGAATATCAGGCAGGAGGGTCTTAAGTCATTATGGTTGGAAGTAGTATGAGCCATAGTTTGAAAGGATGTTCAGAACTGTTAAGTCGAGGGAAACAGGCTGTATTGCAGCGGTTACGTGATAACAATTACATCAATGGAAATAATCTGAACAGAAGACATGGAGCTAGCAGATATTTCAGGAGCAAAAAGAGGAAATGTTTGCAAGGCAAATTAACAAGTTTCCAAAAAGCGGTACAGTCAGTGATGTTAGGCAGATGGAAATTCATACAGCTGGGCGTAGTCCTTTTGAGGTTGAAATTGATATTGAAAATTTGAACAGGTATAAATTGCCAGATACTGATCAAATCCCAGCAGGAGTAATTCAGTATGGAGTTGAAACATTACTTTCTGCTGTCTGCAATCTCATAAATTAGATTAAGGAAGAATTGTCTCACTAATGGAAGAAGTCTGCTTTTGTAGCCCCTCATAAGATGAATGATAAAACTGACCCTTGTAATCATTGAAGCGTACTACTGTTACCAACTTCATACCACCATCTGATGCTGTATAGTCTGGATAAAAGATAAGCCACACAAAAGAAGCGACATATTTGTCACTTCCTTTGTCTTTCATCTCTGGAACTGAATTATAATTGTATTCTTGGTATTTAGCACACTCTTAAGGCGTGTCCACATTACTCATGCTCGTTTTTGACATGCTTGTGCTCGTCTGCTTTTACTTGTGCTCATAAATCTTCGTCCACACTACTTCAGTTGCTTGCCAGGCTTCGGCACTTGAGGATCCGTATATTTATTCATAGTGTGTATAGGCTGTAGTCATATTTTAATTTATTGGCTATAGTTTTTAAATTAAAAATTAAAAATTTGCTTGTCTTGTGACTTGTCAGATCGTCCACATTACTCGCAAGCATAGTGAGTCACACGAGCATGAGTAATGTGGACACGCCTTTATGTTTGGTAATCACCTTTGATGTGGGATACTTTGGTAGGTCAGAGAGAATACTATAACATACAGTAACTTTCATCTGCTGTGTATGTTCATGCACTGTTCAGCGCTAACGACTGTAGGCACAACGAAATATCTGTACAACAAGTCTCCAGATGAGAATGGCTTTTATTGCACTCAATCAAGATTTATTCAAAATAGTCACTGGTTTATTTTGTGTTTGTTACAGTGCCACATCCACCCGTGAACAAAGAGAATGTTCTTCCGAGGTCACATGACCTTTATGAGAGGTATAACAAGTATGGGGAGGTCCTGGAGCCCTGGGAACCTGTCACTTTGTATAACAACTATGGGGAGCCCATCACCATGAAACAACCATTTTATCGCATGATTAAGCGGCCCTGGCACCAGAGTTTGTTTCACAGGCAACAGAGAAAAGTTGCACCATATCATTTCTGAATGTCTCATATTGTCTCATCCGCGCCTACACAGTGGGTGGCTATTCAATTAAAATTCTTTCTTTTGGATTTGTGGTTCTCATGTTTTTTGACTTTGAAAGGTGTACTCTTGTGGGTTGTAGCACTGCGTACTTTATAGAGGAATGTACCACCTCCATCTTCAGGGTTGAATAGGAACCCAAACAAATCACCAAGCTGAGTAAGCCATGCAGGGAAAGGTACAGATGTAGACTGGAGTAAGAGGACTGAGTGAACCAAAAGGAGTAAGGAGGAAGGTGAAAGAATCAGTGGCCAAAATTGTACTGTTTTTTGTTTGAAGGGGCCTGTATTAGGCCTGTCATATTTTCACATTTCTTTTAGCTTCTGTGTGTTTGCTCATGGCTTTTACCACAACATATATGCACATCACACTTTACACACCCAACTTACTCTCCACGCTGCATGCTGTCCAGACCTACTCTTACCTCTGAAGATTCAGGCACTGTTTTCCTCAAAATGGCTTACATTCTCCAGTATGCTTTCTTACCTGGCTTCGCCTCGAAGCTGAACACGTTACTTTTCTCCAAAAATGTGTGTAAACTTCCACCAGATTTCAGTCTTCATATTTGTTCATCTTATTCAACCTTGAAGGTGGAGTCTGTACACTTCTCCCAGATGTCATCATCTTTTACCTGACTACATAATGTCACATACCAGAAGGTGATATGTTTTATTGTCACCACCTTGAGAACCTCAAATCTCACTGAGTTCAGATGGTCACTGAATAAAGGAAAGTACCATGCTGACAGTAAGTCCACTTACAGACTTTGTTATGTAAAGGATTATAAACATATTTAGTAGTATTTTAGTATTCAGTAATATGGATTACAAAACTGTATTGTAAACGTGAAGCTCATGCCAGTCAGCTTTTATTTCAAATTATTTGTTATTTGTAACACACGATTTGTTGCCTTTGTTAATCCTGAAAAGGCTGTGATATTTACTTCAGCAGGGAATATTCATGACCAGTATTATTAACTGTGATAGATTGTTAAACATTCAAAAACAAATCATATAAACAACTTTGTAAAGTTGAGTGTAACTTTATACTGCGTTACATTTCTAAGTATCTGAGTGCCTTCTGGTTCAGGATGTTCATTGTTTTGTTTCCACTCCAGCAATACTAATGTCTGTTTCAGATGGGAGGATCCAGTAATGTTTGGATATTGTGTTCTTACTTTCAAGTTCCAAATATGTGTCATGTGATATGTGTAACCATTATGCTCAAATTATAGGGTTTGAAACATGATCAAAATATTACCTGAAAGTTGAAGTTAAAAATTGTAATTTGTTTTTATATAATACCATTTTCGTATTAGTTTAAATATGTCTCTATCCTGTAACACTGTATACATTGTAATCATTAAATTATATATATTGTATATCAAAAGCATTTCATATAATGTGGTGTGTGGATCAGTTTCCTGTTCTGTTGTCTACAGAAAATGTCACTTGCTGGGAATTTTTCTCTTCTCCACAGTATCTAGACTGGTTCTGGGGCCCTCTCCAGTGGATACTGAGGGCTCTTTCTCAAGGAGTGAAGTGACTTGTGCATGAAGCTAGCTGCTCACCTCCGACTAGTACTGAAGTTAATGCATGGAGCTATACCTCCCTTCCCCCAGACATCTTCATGTTGTGGTGCCTGATTAAGCAGAGGGAAGCTTTATTTTTACCTTAGCAATACCATTACTTCAGTAGAGAAATTTGTTGGTATGTTTCATGGTTGCACGATAGTTATATTGGTTTTACCCTGCTAATCAACATTCTACCATTGCTCCATACTCTTCTGTAATCATCGCCTAAGTGTACAGTAGCCCTGATCAGGCAGCACATTATCACATCCTTGGTCGATGTCTCAACACTTCACTGATCAAGGAGCAAGGAAGGTCATCTGTCCATTGAGGTATGTTTGATATGAAGGACATTTTGGAAGATGGCTGTACTCCAGAAGTAATTGGTTGTCATTGCACTGATAAGATATTATTATTGTTTTCGTATTCAAGATTGTCATCACCAGCTGGGTGTGTATAAGACTTTGACTTTATGTTGTGTTAGCCCATAATGTAATTACCTGTATCCGTAATTGGCCTTGTGGCTGTTGACTCAGCACAGAAGTAATAAGGAATTGAATTGAATTATTATTACTGTTGCATCACACTCTACACGTAACTGCCAAGTAAGCAAGGAGCTAACTAATGATCTAACAGCATAAGTAATTAACTGACTTGAACATAGTTCTTACTGAGAAGCAAATAGGTGCCCTGCTGTTCCAGAAATTCCCAGCATTTTATGTTACCCGAAGGTTCATTACCGTGTTCACAACAGCCCGACACTGATCCCTTACCTGAGCCAGATGAATCCATTTAATATAATCCCATCCTATGTCTTCAAGAACCATTTTAATATTATTTTCCTATCTTCGCATAGGTTTTCATAATTGTCTCTTTCCTTGAGATTTTTCCAACAGAAATTTGTAAGCACTTCTCTTCTGTGCCATGCATGCTACATGCGCCTGTTCATCTCATAGTACTTGATTTGATCATTTGAATGATATCAGCCTCCTCAGTGTATAATTTTCTCCTTCCTCCTGTCACGTCCAAATATTCTCAGATTTAGTTTATGCTCTTACCAGGTTCCACACCGATACAAAACTACAGTTTTGTTAAATTTGAGGTTCTCACAGCCGTGACTGGGATATAAAGCCTTGTGGTCTGGTAAAAGTCAACCGACGTTTCGGAGGATCATAACATCCAAAGGAAAAAAGCATTAGGCAGCAACGCTGTGCTTTCTTCCTTGCTTTACACTTCGATCCTGAAGATGGAGGCGATATGTTCCTCCGAAAAGTCGATTGAATTTTACCGGCATCTACGACAGTACATCCAAGAACACAGAAAGTTTTCTAAATGATAGTTTTGTCTTTACGTTTTTAGACAGCAAACGGAAAGACAAAAAGTTCTGAATCGAATGGTAGCAGACATCCGCTGAATTTCATCTACTCTTAATTGTTTCTTTTTCAGACAAAATTAAATGCAATTAAGAGCGTATGAAGCCAATTTATTGGGCCCACGGAATATTTGCCGACTTAATTGTACCGAACGCTGCAATGGAGCGTGTTACGCGCATAGATGGCTGTTGCACTGCTGCTGGGCGGCGTGTTGTAATCTTCTTGTGGTGCCTCATCCAGACCTTGCATCCCAGCCGCAGTGTAAAGTAGTACGCGAACTCCAGACCGCTCAGAACGCTGCACCCAAGAAAGAAACTGACCGTTCCTCCAAAAGACACTGCAAAGAAAGTACGTCATGAAACATTCGTGGGAACATATGCTTCATCATCTTGCAGTTGGGTCCGTATCATAACTCATTTTACCTAAGGTATGATGCACGTTGTTTCCTGAGAGGATTTCCATTTATTTTTACCAAACTTCGTGTTCAATTAAGTACCACACGTGCTTCGCAAGATCTAGGATTTCATGACAGTGATCTGTTGATAAAGTGATGAATCCTGTGGATGTTATCCATCATCTTAATTGTTATTTGGGAGCTGGGTTAGCGACTGGCTACGGGCTGGACGGCAAAGGGATCTGAGTTCCAGACCTGGTAGGGTCAAGATTTTTCTTCTCTTCCCGTCCAGACAGTTTCTGAAGCCCCCCTAACCTCCAATCTAATGTGTAATGGGTTCTTTCCCCTGGGCGTGAAGCTCACCTCTCACCTCCAAATAGTCCCGAGATCGAGAATATGTGGAACTATACCGCCACTTCCCCATATGTCTTCATGGCGTAGTGCTTCATTAGTTGAGGACAGGGACAAATTTACATTTTCTTATTATCCGAGATGTGAAAGTAAATTTATCCCTGTAACAGGCCGTGGAGGCCCATAGGGTTGTGAGATGTTGAGGTTCCCACATTTTCTAGACAATCTGCTTACAGATGGCGGTAAGGTTGTCAGCCTTACGCGCCGGTCTCCCCTTACCCCCAAGAATATTCCTGGTACTCATTTCTGTTAGAGGCTGAGTCGACCCCAGGGGCATAGTGCGGCTGGAAGGATTTAATATCTGAGATGAAGTTCGGATACCGGACTCTGTTCCGTCCTCAGAAAGACCTAATTTTTGGCCCAAACACTAGATCTAGTCCCTGTCTCTGGATATTAAGACTAATACAACTCACCACTGAGTTACGGGTTCAGTTCTGGGCAACTTCGTGTTATACTTGTAATGTTTCTTCGGTTTTATCGTGTTAATTACCGTTTCACCATTGCTCCATACTACTCTACACCACCCTCTGAGGTGTGCGATAGCCCTGACAGGCAGCACCTTATCACATCCTCGACCTTTAAGATGGTGGCTTCATCTCAGACCCGGTACTTTTCTGGTTACAGGGCGAGAATCTGAAGCAGAGATCGTATTTTGTCCTCCACACAAATTTGATTTTACAGTCACGACCTACCCATTATGCTTTCATTTTATGCACGTTGTGTAAAGAACTCATGACAACATGATATTTGAGGCTCGTGGTGTTGTTAATATTACGGTCGTCTGGAATGTGACGCAGTTTAGTCTGGTAGAAAGGTACTAGTGTTTCGGCCAAGACAGTCTACCAAAGTAAGAAGTTTGTTCAAATGAAACCCGTTTGCGGCACACATTATTACATGGCTGTGTGCATGGTACACCAGCAACCAAACACGAGCTGTACAACAGATCGCGTCCTTTGGAGTAAAATGGAACAGTGGGTGCCTCAGCGCTCACGAGAGTCTGTTAATAACGGTCTTTACTCCTAGAATAATCCTCGAACGGGTTTCATTTGAACAGGCCCCAACCACGGTAACAACAGTTTAATACGACATAAACGGGAGCAAACGAAGAGTCACGATCCTACCCAGAAGATCTTCGAAGCTGTAGATGACGTCCCTTCTAAGACGCGTCTTAGTGAAAGTCTTAATTCCCACGAAGAACTGGACAGATAGTTCGGAAACCGCGTAATCCGAAATCCTAGAACAAAGAAATTCAACTGTTCCAAATAAATGACAGCCTAACTGACATTTGTAGAAAATGCCTGTTTGTGTGTAGTTAACGAGCTGTGAGTAACTAGTGCTACGTGTAAGCATTACTCAATCACTTTTCTTACAGTGGGTATGCGCCGTCACTCTCCACTGAGTAGCGTGTCAACTCGCACGTCTCATAACAGGAACACTGAACGTTTTCAGTCAAGTTGCTTTTGAATCTGGAAAGGCAGGCCATTCCTCTCGCGTCGCAGACTTTCCCTCCACCTGGTCAACAGTGATATTTGAAGTGAGATTTGAGATCATAAAGATTAATCTTTCTGTGGTCATTCCTTGTTGTTTGAGACGATAGTTTCTAGCTTCTTGGAGGAACGTTCTGTTTCCATCTTCAGAAAATTTTCTGTTCTTACGTTGGAGCCCACAGTTTCTTGCGAAACCTTGATCACATAGAAAACAAAAAGTCAGGGGGGCGGGCATATAGAGCAAAATTATTTCATAAGATAAGGTAAAGTTGTCTCTGTATTTAATTACTTAAGGATTATACCATGAAGACATAAGGGGGGTGGAGTTGTGTCTCCATCTTTCTTGACCTCGGCGCTAGATGGAGGTGAGTGGTTAGTTTCACGCCCCTGCTGCTTTACCCCCGGGGAAACAGTCCCCGGTAACTATTGGATATGAGGCTGGGTGGGACTAGGGAGTTGGTCTATTTCATAAGCCTGCCTCTACTTTCTTCTCAAAATAAGGACAGTAGGCTGAACATCGGTGATTTTTAAAGTATTATTTTTCTTTTCTAAGACGTAAAATGATAATGTGAAGGAGTTTCGTGCAATAAGAGACCACACAGTCATGGTCGGCATGATGCAGAACTGGGGAAGTGACCCATTTTACAGCCTCCTGCGTTTATGGCTTTTCATTAAAGAAAAATCATTTTTTTTTCATACCGTGGCCATTAAGTTGCAGTCAATTTAACATGTTATGTATCAATGTAAGTGCAACTGTGAACTGCATTGTTGCCTAATTGTGTAACCTCAAACCAGTAGCAACATAGAATTGTTGCTACCAGCTGACGCCATATTTCTATTGATATTTCTTTGACTGCTGTTTCAAGATTTACGAAATCAGTGACGGATTTCGTCACAGCGTCTTGAATTTCATTTTGCAGTGACGAAATTTGGACAAATTTGATCTATTCTCATTAGAGAAGGCAGAATTTATCGCCCACTGAGGCAGTATTTAGGCTTATACTGATGCTATACTCCATATTTGTTAAGTTCTAATTTCTTTGCAACAGTAAAGTTAACGTGACGAATGTGCAAACTTTCGAGGTGGGTACACTTATAAATATCATAAATTTGCCTGTGTATGGATTCTGAATTGTTGTATGACGTTATAGACTCGAGTAAATTGCCTCCACTTGTTTTATTTGTAGTTATGAGACGCCTCAGTCAGAAACGCTTGACTGTACAAATTCACTTGATCTGATGATAGTAGATATTGAATCTCAAAGAAGTGACGGTGGCCTAGTTTAAGGTACTATCTCGGAATTGTCATTAAGGGGGTGAGAAAGACGACGAAAGTCTAAGGATATTTGATACCTCGGTCTAGATTCGAACACAGTTTCTCCGGAATATAAGTAAGAAGCAAAAAATAAGCAATTATGATTCAGTATATTTTAACCAGTCATTGCAATAATTTCTATCAATTAATTAAATCAACCTGAGGGTCAATTAATTTGTCCAGTTTCAGCACCGAATGTTGGAGTTCTCTCTCTCTCTCTGTCTTTCCTGTTGCTCCCACTTGGAGCATAGGCCATCCGTAAAACGCTTTGCTTCAATTCAGTTTCTTAATTCTAAGAAAATCGGTAGGACTCCTTGGACGGGGGATCAGCCCGTTGCAAGGCCGATACCTGCATGAAGACAGAATAAACACGAACATCCATGCATTAAGTAGGATTCGAACCCATGATCCCAGCGTTCGAGAAAGCTAAAACTGTTCATGCCTTAGACCGCGCGGTCTCTGTGATCGGTTAAAGTTGGGGTTACCTGAGCGCAAAGAATTCTCACTGACCCAGAGTCCTATAGAAGAATGGGATACAGCCACACACCCTCGAAGCCGCTCGTCGCCTGCACGCCATATTGCACAGATTATATGTGTAGAACGGAAGTGTAGGTTCTCTGGACGAAACTTGATGGTATTTCACTTCATCCCGGAAGAGACAGCGTCTCTGCTCCGGGTTCAGACGCCTGAGTTCCGGTGAAGCGACAGTCTGTTTGTGTTGCACGTACACTTCGCGTTCAAAACCTCGGAACTCCCAGTGTGGCTTGCTTCTAGGGATCAAGGGCATATCATCCGTGGAATGTACGTACAGCTGGGGAAGAAAATGAAACATTGCCATTGTGAGCAGTAGGGAGCCCGTTACTGTGTAACAGGGAAAGCACTGTGCTTCGATTTATTTAATGTTTAGGTTGTCATAGCGGTGAACATGAAGCTGGCTTCTGCTGGTTTCTTTCTTGATTTAGAATTTTACCCTGAAGATGGAGGCGATATGTTCCTCCGAAACGTTGGGATTACTCTGAAATACACGGCGTTTCAACACACAAGCCTGTTGATTGTCTGAAACATGTTTGAGGGTACGTTGCACCTTGAATAAGAAACCTTACCGAAGAAGTAACTGGAAACGGGAGTAGACGTGGGTAGACGCCGTCCATTTAGCTCCAGAGCACTTCGTTTCGAGGACGCTATTTCCAGTACCTTAATCCGCCATAGCTGTCGTGCACAACAGAATGGACAAATTCGCGACTATACTCGTACATTGTAACAATTTGCTTTCAGCATTCGCTGATTATTCCCCGGGATTTTCTACTAAACTGCAGATTCTGCTAGTTCTCAGCTGGAATGTCTACCTAGTTCTGAACCAGAACGTCTACTTCTGAACTGGAGATTTGAACTGGAACGTCTGTGTACTTCCAAATTGGAGATTATAAGCAGTTCTGAATTGGAACGTCTATTTACTTCTGAGCTGGAGATTATAAGCAGTTCTGAAGTGGAACATCTACCTAGTTCTGAACCGGAGATTATAAGCAGTTCTGAAATGGAACGTCTACCTAGTTCTGAACTGGAGATTATAAGCAGTTCTGAACTGGAACATCTTCCTAGTTCTGAACTGGAGCGTCTACCTAATTCTGAAACAGAGGCTCTACCTCAAACCCTGTTTATTACACATAGGACAGAGTGAAGGCAGTGGGAAGTTACGAAACACGCTTCTACTAAGAGCAGTCGAAGCAGAGGAATTCTGCGAGGAATGCCGCAGGATGCCGTGACGTCGATTGATGCGAATGTTGATGGTCGTGTAAACATGTCACTGAAATGTTAGTTGGCAAAGGAAATATTGCAGTAATTAATTACGATAACGTCAGGAACTCGTATAATTGCGTTTTGTTAGTGTTTTTACACAACCAGGCCTCCAGATTCACAAGGCGATAACTGGTTTCTTGTTCCAAATGCGACAGCAGCGCCAAGTGCGTGCTTGTTCCAGCAATTAAGCGGCGTGGACAGTCAACTGTTTCTACGAGGCGTGAGATCTCGGCGGCACTGGAGATTAATGTCGCCATGTTGCGCATTATGGTATCGCGCGTCGAGCTGGTTATTGTAGCGGCAATGCTCCGTTAGATTCTCTGCACGGACATCAGCAATCCCGATTGAGGTTATTCGTGGTTTTCCTCAGTCCCTCGAGGCAAATACCGGGGTACAACTGCGATTGGGTCACTACCGTTTCCTAGCAGACTCCTTCCAATTCATCATTCATCAGTTATCCTAGCATCTGATGCTATATGGTCTAGATTAGTGTACCGCCCCCTGGGGGCTGTGGGATTACCTATTGGGGCACTGGAGGTGGGCCTCTCCGAGCGCGTTTTACTTGTTTACTATTGAAGTGATACCGACATCGTCGTCGAATATTCTACAAAATAGACATCGTGTAGTCTGGTAACAACGTTTCGGAGAAGCACACTGCTTCATCATTAACAGGACGAGAACCATTATAGGTGGGTAGCCTATATTTAGGAGGAAGATGTTTCCTCAGCTTTACCTTTAAGTCAGTCGGCAGACTGGAGACGTGAATTCCACGGGGCAAGTCTTCATAGCGACACGGCGTCACCAGATCTTCACTTGGCGATGGTGGCGACGCGTTCCTGGAAGAATGGAGCAGGTTGACAAAGCGGTAAATCTCAAGAAGTAGTCGTTTCCTGTTACCGACCGTCCTGGCTGAAGTTTTTCTTATTCTGTTCCATTTCTCTAGAAGATTTCAAGATGGATAGTTCAGGATTCTTCCCACTGGCAGGATTTTGCACTGATGGTGATGAACACTCGCATTCTGTCACCACAGTAGTAGTTAATAATAAATAAGACCGTGTCATAGCTCAGGCAGTTAGTCGTCCGGGTTCGAGCCCATGTCAGGTCATGTGGAATGTGATAAACAAAGTGGCACTGGGGCAGGCTTTCTCAGAGTACTTCGGTTTCCCCTGCCAATTCTCATTCAGCCGACTGCTGCACACTCATCATCTATCACCCGGGGCTCGTACAATAGGCCACTAGTGGGTAACATACCGAGCGGACTCAGTCTCACCCCACCCCAAGAAAGAAATAACAAATATATTAATAAATAAAGAGATAGGAGTATATCGAAATGCGTACAGATTAACGAAACAGCTGAATACAAAGGCCGTTGAATAAGTAAAATAAATTAATTTTGAGGTTGTGACGTCAATGAATGCATAGATGGTGGTCTTTTGGGCTATGACACTTTTTATCCTAAAGATGGAGGCAATATATTCCTCCGAAACACCTATAACTACTAACGAGACTGCATTCTCCTATAACGATTTATGACATTACAGTCTCTACCGTGATGATTGCGGAAGTATGTTGTTCCGAAAGTTTTGTAACCACTTAGAGACTAATTTTATTACCCTAAATATGGAGGCAGTACGATCCTCCGAAACATGGTAACTACAGGTTTCCACCCTGACAAAGGAGGCAACGTGTCCTCCGAGTAATGGTAACTACTTATCATAATACTACAAATTTACAGCCTGATGACGGAAGCAATATGTTCTTCCGAAACGTTGGTAACCACCTACAAGACTACAAATTTCTACCCTGAAGGTGTGGGTAGGAGATGGTGACAATATCTTAGTATATATATCTACACTGAAGATGGACGTAATAGTTTCCTCCGAAACGTCGGCAATCACCAACGAGACCACAATACAGAAGAGAAAGGGACTTCCCCGTTACCGCGGCGCAAAGAGATGGGTAATGCTAGATCCCCACGTGAAGCAGAGGCCCAGTTCGCTGAGTGTGGGTCGCAGTTTTACTCGGGTCTCTTCGTCCATGAGGCTGATGTCGTACTGCTGCAGGCGATTCTGAACCTGGGAACATGAAGAGAAACTTATGTATCTTCTTGCAGTGGCTCGGCGCCGCCTCGGCTTAGCAAAAGTTCCTAACTTCGCGCACGTGCACAAAGATCAGCTTCCTCAGTCAGCCTATTCAGGTTTCCATCAGTTAATAGTTAGAGTCGGTATAGTGACGGGGCACGGGTTAAACGACCCGGGTTCGATTTCCGGCAGGTACAAGGGTTTCCTCTTCTCCATAGCGTCCCTAGGACATGAAGCTGACCACTCACTTCCATCCAGTGCCGAGGTCAAGAATGGTGGAACTATACCTCCACTCCCCCATATGTCTTCATAGCGTAGTGCTTAATAATTAAACACTCAGATAAATTTACCTTTATTGTTCATTAATATTTATCTATATTTTACAAATGTTATGTGACATTTTTAAAATTATAATCAGGTAAATTTTACTATATAACTTTCCCAGAATATCCCGTCCCCCTATCCAACTGCTAGAGCCCCCCTCAGGGGGCACGTTCCGTATTTTGGAGACCATTGTCTTCCTGTATGCTACTGGACAATTAATTTCTCTGAATGGTCATAGGTTCGTGTAACCTGTAAGGTAAAGTTGCCCTTATGCTTAACAAATTAGATGTTACGGCATAAAGGCGTATGGAAAAGTGGATATATAGATCCATGTATTCTTCACTTCGGCACTAGTCGAAGATTAATAGTCAGCATCATGCCCCTACCGCTTTAACCCCGGGGAGAGAGCCCCCGGTACATAATGAATAAGGGGCTGGGTAAGCCCCAGAGCCGGTATCGACGAGAAAAATTCTCGCTCCTAGCAGGTCTCAAACTGCCACCCCTCAGTCGTTCAGGACGTAGCCAGTCGATATATCAACTGCGATATCTCAGCCTCTGAGGCCGTGCATTCTGGTAGAAGGTTACCGACGTTTCGAATAAACCTACTGCCTCTGTCCTCAATGTCGAATTTTAAGCCAAGCAAAGAAGAATTAAACAACAAGCAGAAGGCGCTTGCCTGCAAGCAGACGTTGCTCTGCAACGTAACGTAAAGGAACAGTCAGGAAAATTGGTTCATTTTCATTCTTACCTTCGTGGCTAGATCTTCAAGGTCTCCTATCTTATCCAGTGTTGTGTCTTTTTCATATCTCTCGAATTCATGCAAGTTGTACAAGGATGCGTTGGTCAGGGTATTCAGGAAACCGAGGTAGTACTCCATCTTGTGGTCATCAACATTTCCCCACATCCTGTTCACATAACAGGGCGTTAGAAAACTAAATAAGCAACTGAGAAACAAAATATTATGATATAAACATGACTGACTAAAATTAAGTCAGGACAAACCAGTTAACTAAGAAAGTAAACCTTTGTAGCTAAAACTAAATGAACGATGTTTGAAATTTCGAAATTCTTTAGCTAGAACTTCAGCTCACTGGGAACAATTTTTCCCATTTGTCGCACCCACTAATTTGTCTGCGCTTTCATTTCACTACGCAAAATGAACGAAATTTGGCACAGTAAATTTTAGAAGAGGGGTCTCCCCCCTACACTGATCGGGTCACCACTTCCCATTTCGAACTGTACCTTGAAATAAGCCACGACAACTTATTGCTTCATTGACTTAATTAATTTATTTACTACTATTTAGTGTATGGTATAGCTACTTATTCTTTTGCCGGTCACGGTAGCCGAGCGGTCTAAGGCATGCACTGTCTTCGCTCGCTCGGAAGCCGAGATCGTGGGTTCGAATCCCACTCAGGGCATGGATATTTGTGTGCGTTTTTCTGTGTTTGTCTACAGGTAGAGGCCTTGCGACGAGCTGATCACTCGCCCAAGGAGTCCTACCGAATGTGTAAGATCTACATAAACCGAAGTGAATGGAGAAGTTCATGGAGGTAGGCCTAGGCCCACTGGGGCTGTAGCGCCAAGGAAAAAAAAGGCAAATCATGAAAATCTTCAGAATACACGCATGTAAGATTTGGGGTTGTCACGACGGTGATTATGAAGAATGTCGTCTTCTGGGATGTGGCGTCGTGTAGATCTTATATAAAGTGTGTGTAAGGGCGGCCGCACACCAACTGCGTCAAGACAAGCATCAAGACATGGACAAAAGACGCAGTCTTGCTTCATTCGTGATTGGTCAGCACGAAGCTGACGTCAGCATCATGACTCAGACCGATGTGCGACGGTTTTCGTAATCGCATTAGTTTCAACTGTGCTCCTTTCTTTGCGTCATGTCACAGACATCGTGTCTAGACTGTTACATGTCTTGATGCATGCCGGTGTGCGGCCTATCCACCTGCTCACGCTGATTCTTCGTTCGCGGATTTTTGTACCCTGAAGATGGAGGTGATACGTTCCCCCGAAACGTCGCTTTACGCTAGATCTTCAGAATAGTTTGTGTCCCGGCCGAAATTAGAACCGGACAGAAGTGTTAACACCTGAGACAACTGGATAAGCCAGTATTTCGATTTCGCGGAAAATAAAAAATTTCATTCAACAAAAAAATAACGTGTGCAGTTGGTACAGCGTTGTTCATGAATAGGCGGAACCACCAGTTGTCTAAGTGCTATGTACATATAGTGCCTCTCCCCAACCACTCATCACGTAGCGTGTTCTGTTGACAGCATTTGAAGACCTGAACATGCCAGCACATGAGAAGTTGGTTTTTGTGGTGTGGCACCAGACAGCGCTACTTGTAACGCGCGTGGATGCTGCACTCACAGAGACTCTCAATCAGATAGAGAGCGTTGAACTTGCATTAAACCTCCTCGCTGCAACCCTGAAGTTGGAAGCAAATGTTCATTATTTGTCTGTCTAAAACATCTCTGTGGGTACATCGTCGCGTGAGTAGGTAACATTAGGGAAGAAAAGTCCTATTGCATACAACGAGATGGTCGGTATAGCGATATTTGTTCCCATCGTACGTGGGAGAGTCAGTAAATACGTCACAAATATAAGTAAAACAGCTGCAATGGACGTAGTAGGTTTTCTATGTGTATCACTAGGTAGCAGCTTCATGACAGTCTAGAAAGAAGACGCGCATGCGCATGTTGAGAGGCTGGTTTGAGTAGTGAAAACGGTGACCGTGCTCGAGGCGTGTAATACCGAAGAGCACCGTTCTGTTATGCTTTTTTTGTGGACAAAAGGACTCAATGCAAAGGATATCCACAAAGAAATGTTTCCTGTTTATGGTGGAAAGTGTTTGTCGCGTAAAGCGGTTCACAGCCGGGTTGAGAAATTCTGTCAAGGACGTTCGAAAGTCGCACATGATACCCGACCAGCTACGGAAGTGGCTGAGGCAACAGTCAAAATACTTTTATGCTGCGTGTTTCGACGCTCTGGTAAAGCTTTGGGACAATTTTATCAGTTATATGTCGAGAAATAATTTCTTTTCTTTCGTGTTTGAATATCACATGTTTCGCGTTTTATATCCATTTTTGACCTATTTACTGACTCTCCCTCGTATTTTAAAAATATACTTTAGTAACTTTTTAATAATTACGTAACTATCTACGTCACTGGGTGGTGAAGAAGCAACCGCAAAAATTGTTTTCACACAATTTATGGTGTCCTAAAGCAGAATTAGAGAATTTGGTTCATAGAGCGGAAGGGAACAGAGGAAACCAGGAATTAATAATGAAATTAAATAATAAAGAAATATATAAATAAATAAAGGGAAAGACAAGTAAATAGGTAAGCATGATTTTGTAAACAAAATTTAAAAGTAAACAATGAATTAAGTACATAACTAAATACATAAATTAACAAGAAAAGAAAATGTAGATTACCCTTTTCAGGAATATATGGCCATGTTATCAGATACCAAATTTTTTTTGGGAATCTGCTGCCACCATCTTCAGGGTGGAGACTATCCACTTCACATTTGTTCCATATCAGAGACATTACTAACAGATAATTGTAGGGAGTCCACCGGCTGAAATGAGTAGGAGACCATTCGGTGTTTATATTCACTCCAGTTATCCTCCAACGAAGAGTAGGCGAGAGTTTTGTAGAACTCACTGACGTGTTGAACTGCACTGGACAAACCGAAAGGCCGATATTTTTGGCTTGCACAGAACACGAGGGCGGACTTTGGTAACTTCCTCGATAGAGTTTTATTTAAAACATGTCTCTGTTTGAAGAAAACAGTCTTCTGGGATGTGGCATCGTGTAGATGTGGTGTTAACCGACGTTTCGGAGGAACGTATCGCCTCCATCTTCAGGGTAGAAAGAAAAATAAGAAAATCCGCAAGCGAAGAGACCGTGAGAACCGGTATTTTTCGTTCT